>NC_136271.1:2117291-2157291 GCF_964187855.1 Myxine glutinosa
AAATATTTCCCTATTGATTCTTGTCTTTTTGCAATTGTTGTTTTCATGTATTGTTATGCATTATGTTTGCCACTCTGTCAAAGCGCCTTTGGGCTTCTGGAAAAGCGCTATACAAAATAAATGAATTATTATTATTAATTATTATTATTATTGTTGGCGCAGCACTTTGTCGGTGCTTATAAATCTGACCGACAGGTATCGTACGAACCAAGAAGCGAGGATGGATCATTCAAACAACGATTTGAAACTCCATTGAGTGTGGGCTTAGCTCTCGACATACACAAAAACACACGATCCAAGGCGCTTGTAGAGAAACTTGCACATCTGGACCTCGCCATCTCCTACAAAAAGGTCATGGAGATTGAGACCAGCATTGCCAACTCCGTACTGAAGCAAATGGAGTCCACCGGAGGCATCTGTCTACCACCATGGTTGGTTCAGGACACGTTCGTCTGGTTTGCCATGGACAACATCGATTTTCTAGAGTCAACTCCTTGCGGGATGAATACCCTTCATGGTACAGCAATTGCGATCTACCAGCCTGTATCACCGGAGAAATCACCCATGATACCACCAATTGAACTTGACCGGTCATCAAAAGCTCAAACGATACATGATGCAGTTGGCTGTAAAACGTTGACCTGCAAGAAGCCAGCACCCGAGAAGAGAAAGAGCGACTGCAAGCTGCTCACATCAAAACCCGAGACAGACAAGAACAAGAAAACCGATATGACCTGGATGATTGGATGCCTGAACTTCGAGGAAGAAGGAGAAGTTGACGTCAAACTCACAGCTCCGGGGACGTGGGGAGCCTTCAATTCCTTGCTATCTTCGTCCAGTGAGAAGACCAATGTTGCTCTCGTTCCTCCGTTGATAAGGTCGCCTCCTACAGACTATGATACACTGTACACGGGTCTGATGAGAGCTCACAACATCACAACTCGTGTTATGGGGAGTGAGGCAATCACAGTCATGACTCTCGATTTGCAGCTATACGACCTGGCGATGAAGCTGTGGGTGGAACGCGAGGACATCAGGAAGCAATTCCTCTTCCGACCTGGTGAGCTACATGTTGTGTTTTGGGCCTTAGCTGCATTAGGAAAATACGTGGAAGGGAGTGGAATTGATCAGGCATGGGTCGAGGCTGGACTTTTCTCGCCAACCACAGTGAGCCAAATACTAAATGGGAGGCACTTGTATCGAGCTCTGGAGGCACACATGGTAACACTGATCGCTTTGTACAACCTGTACTTCCAGAGATTCCTGGCAATGGAACCTGAAGAAAGGGCCTATCTGAACGAGTCATCTGTTCGTCTGGGAGAGGCATATCAGAGAGACATCAGCGGGAGCATGGAGCCAGAGAAGAATCTATGCGACATTCTCAAAAAAACATTGGCCATGATGGAGTCCAGAGATATGACCAAAAAACTGGAACAATTTGAGGTCAGCACAAACAAGATACAGCGCTTCATCCTGAACTACATGAAACAGTTTGAGACTATCCTTCTGTTCATTAGAAGTACAAGACAACGTGATCTGCTGCTGCATATGGAGAGCATCGAGTCTCTCACGAAGTACTTCTTCGCTCACGATCATCTAAACTATGCTCGGTTGCTCCCTCTCTACATTTCAACAATGCAGGAGACCGAAAAGCAGCACCCAGAACTGTGGAGGGAATTCATGAAAGGGAACTTCTGTGTGACAAAAGGATTGGCAGGCTTCACATCAATAGCCCCAGACCATGGCATTGAGCAAGAAAACCGTACACTGAAGGTGATTGGAGGAATCGTAGGGATAACTCAAAATGAGAAGGCGCTTGACAAGTTCTTCCTCATTGCACCTGAGCTGTCAAAGTCACTGCACGAGTTTGCGGAGGGATATGGTCTTGGTGAAAACCAGAGCAGAAAACAACACCACGAAATCACGGGGGGGAAGCTTTCCCGGGTGATGAGCCATGCCTCCAAGCTTTCTAGGGTGTTCCGTGAACATGGCGATCCATTTATGGAAGAGGAAGTAGACGAGGTCTACAACCTGCTCACCAAAGAAGTCATGAATGAAAAAGTGTCCAGCGACATCTTAGAGCGCGACGAGATCGGACAACAGATGTTCCAGCAATTTGCCACAGATCGTTTAGCTGAGGGAAAACTTTCTGTGTGGGACAAAATGACGAAAAGAAAACTTCGAACATTCAAGAGTTCGAATGCCACAACAGAAGTGAGATCGGGCGACAAGCTGATCAAAGTCAAAGAAGAGCGAGGATTGTTGCAGAGGTTCATCGTTATCTCACGGAGCCGACCAGAGCTCGACCTGAAAGAATGTATTGGCACCTATGAATTTGGCATCGTTCCACGTTCTTTATTTGCATCTGATGGATCCCTCTTGTTGGCATACGACAAGGCAAAAATCCTTCGTCAACTTGAGCATCTGGCTGAGCCTGAAGAGCAGGATGTACATGATCCACCAGGAGAACCTATTTCGACAGAAATCAATGAGCATCAAGACGCGGGAATTGCCGCTTTGAATGATGCAGCAGCACACGCTGGGGAAGAAACTAATGACCCATCAACTGACTATGAAATCTCAAGCCAAAATTTGCAGGAACCCTCTCAGATCAGCCAAAACCCAGACACAACTACAAGATCAGGAGTGATCAATGAAAACGAGACTACTTCTCGCCATAGAGTGATAAATCATTGATGGCATGGCTCTTGTTAACGGGATCTCCAAAACAGAACAAATGATTACATGCAGTGACTTTGCTCAATCGTTCATTGAACGCCTCGAAAATATTGCCGTGCATTATGATGACGTGAGGTTGGTATTCGACCGATACATCGATAACTCACTGAAAGACAAAATGCGCCTAAAGAGGACAAAGGGGAAATCAACATACTATCACGTCAGGGATAGTACATTGATCCAGAAGATTTCACTCAAAGATTTCCTTTCCAATGTGAAGACCAAGGCAGAGCTTACAGAGTACTTGGCTGTGAAGTGTCTATCTTACAGCAAGGCTCATCCAAACAAGTTGAAGAAGTTCATGGTGACATCAGGAACTAAGACCACGGGCAACACTGAAGTTCCAGACAGTCTACTCACGCACAGCCAAGAAGAGGCCGATACACTCTTAATTCTGCATGCTCTCACAGTCGACAAAGATGCAGAAGTTATCATTGATTCGCCAGATACCGATATCTTCCTCCTACTGATTCAGAGATTTCACGATCTACCACCTGCTACGAGGTTTCTCACTGGGAAGGGAAAGTTGAGGAGGAGCATTGCAGTCCAACCTATTCATGGCATGCTAGGAGAGAAACGTGCGTCTGCAATACTTGGATTCCACGCATTCACGGGAAGTGACATGTCTGGAAGGTTCGCTGGCAGGAGCAAGGACTGGTGCTTTAAGGTCTTCATGACATGTGACAACAAGATATGGGAGGCTCTGGAGTCTTTGGGACAAACTGATCCGTCACCAGAAGTGTGTCCCCAGCTGGAACGCTTCGTCTGTCTGCTGTACAAGTCTAAAGTTCACACGAAAGTAAACGAGCTTCGCTGGTTCTTATTCTCCAACCGTGCTGCTGAGGGAGAGAGTCTTCCACCTACCACTGGTTCGCTAAAGTTACACGTTCAGCGAGCACATTATATCGCAATGATATGGAGAAAGGCAGCAGAAAGCCATCCGTCCCTTCCATCACCTGTCGAGTATGGTTGGCAGTTACTTTCGGATGATGGGGTTTATGCCCCAAGTCGATGCCTGAATCCTCCAGCCCCAGAAGCAATAATGAATCTCGTGAACTGTGGGTGCAAGAAAGGGTGTATGGGAAGATGTAGCTGTCGCAATAACAATATTCCTTGTACTGAAGTTTGTGGGTGTGTGGGTTACAGTTGTAACAACAAAGCAAACATCAATGAACCGCGTGTGATAGATATGGATGAGGATGAATGAGGCATTCGTTTATGTGATCGTTTATGTTCATTCATCGTTTATGTTTAGGTGTGTGTGTATGTGTGTGCGTGTGTGTGTGTGTGTGTGTGTGTGCGTGTGCGTGTGTGTGTATTCAAAATAAATGTTATCAGTGAAGATTGTTTATTGAATCGATTCTAATTGGGAAATTATACGATCCGATTTCACGACGGCCGTCTCCATTTTGGCTGGTATATTGCCCACTATTTTAATTTCCTTGCATTTTTCTGTAAAAACAATGGCAGATATGGCTTCCTTGGGTCTGAAAACATATAAAAGGACATATTATTCATGTTTATATGATATCTAGATACAAAGATATGCACAAAAGTGTATTTTCCAAATTTTATGGCGGCCATCTTGGATTTCTTCGAATTACTACCTATTAGACGTAAAAGAAAAAATGGAACCCTATTTTTTTTACATCTCTATAATATTCTGAAGCAGAATCCATTGCTAAATCAATTTTAACAAACAAAAAACACGAAATTACTAATCGCCCTAGACTATATACCGGAGATGTATGGACTGATTTTGTTCATATTTGGCAGAAGGACAATACATGATGGTATAGCTACATATACACCACATTTTGATTCACAACAAAACCTGATATTGAACACGTCCTCAACCATTTCTGAGACATGCATTTCCTCATGTTGTTCAAACTTGGCACAAAGATATAATGAACTCGAACTCAGTAGAGCGCATACTCCCGCCGTGGGTGGCTGCTGCTGAGCCCTATCTTCCAATGGTAAAAAATCCCCAAAAAAAATCCTGGATCCGGAATAATATCCTGAGCTTCACCAAAAACGAATCAATTCTTCCTTATCCCAAGGGAAATCATCCCACCAACTTTCATCCAAATCCGTTCAGAACTTTTCCAGATATCTTGTTCACGAACACACACACGGACGGACACGATCGAATGCATTACTCCCTGGCGGGAGTAATGAAGTCTTACGTTTTCACGCCATTTTGTTTTTTCGAGATCAGATCCAAGATGGCCGACTGGCGGCCTTTAACTCTGCACAGCAAAATTACTTAAACCACGTGGGCTGACATCGAATGTCTTTTTCTCCTTGTTTTATCATGAGAAACTATTGTTAAAGCAGCAGTTTACACAGATGGACACAAATACAATATGATTAATTCACACAACAATTGTTCCTGGTAGGGGTAGGGGTAGGGCCAGGGTGGGGTTGTGTGGGCGAGGACAATTGCTTTACAATACAAGTACAGAAAACAGAGCCATTGTACCTTGCATTATGTACAATAATCTTCATGGATTATGTAGTTTCATGAAGTACAGCACAATCAATATTGTCCCAATGTTTATCAGTGCGGTAAGTGACGAGGTTATACTTGGCTTTTTTGAACACCATTAATCAGGTCACTCTGATCCAGAGATTTGATATTTTTCACGTTTTGTTCATTAAAAAAATTTTTTTTCAAAGGGCTAAATAGGACAAGCGATCCTACAAATTGGACAACGTCATACAGGTTTTACTACAGCATTATTTTTAATCAAATCAATTATCTGCTCGCATGGATTTCAGTTTGCCAAATAATAAATGCAAAACAAGGAAAATCAAGTGGCATTTAGAAGGAGCACAATTAAAGCCTCTTTTTCCAATGCTCACGAGTGACCCTAAACACCCTGGCAAGCTGTTCCTAATAAGGGGCATCTGGTGTGCTGTGGGATCACTCGGTGGGATCACTGGCGTCCAGGGCAACCTCTGTGTGCCATCAATGCCTACAACGGTTTGAACAACTATTCATCAGCTTCACAAACAATGGCGACCAAGGTATCCTCACGTATACACGAGTGGCTGAAATTACAGGACCCAGGATTGTAAATCAAAATAATCCTCAAAATTTCGGGCTCCAATCTCGCATCATACATATCATATATCCTGGACCCAGAGATTTTCAAAAAGGGGAACGAAGCAGGTGGGAGGAGGAGGAGGAGGATTGGAAATACAGGTAACAAACAAAAGCGAGTGTCATGTTGCGTGAAAGAAAGTTAAACGCCTCCTGTTAAATAATCGAAAAATAATGTGTTGGTGACAATTGTTTCTCACCCGATAGGATTGTGGTGCAGGTGCAGAGGTGCAGGTAACCTTCACGGACCGTATTGTTGGCCCAAACCTATGTAGTTCCTCATTGTGAAAAATATTTAATCACTAGCCGAAACCCCTGGAACATCCACGGAAGGAGGATGTGGTGTATGGATAGAGTGTACCATTATGGATGGCATAGGGGATTTGCTTGTCCGAGTAAGAGTTAGGAAGAAAGATGAGAATGAAGAGTGCGTATATGAACAACGATCGCCGACACCGGCACAAATGCATGCTCTGGATTGTCCATTCAGTGGACGGCTTGCTTTCGCCTTCGCCTGTCCAATCAGCGGACGGCTTGCTTCGCCTTCGCCCAGCAGACGCCAATACGATGGCGTCGTAAGATGGCGTCGTATCGACAGTTAATCGGATGCTTTTGGGCCCCAACGTCGGCTAATTCAGATTTTTCGAGTATGTGTGTACGTGATAAACAAAGAGCGCGGTTCGTAGATGGAAAATCCATTAGTGCCGTGGGCATCGGGTCACTGGGTGCGGCGTAAAAGGGATAACAAAGTCGAGTCCTTACGCTATTATTATATATACACAAAGAATTAAGTTAAGCACCCCCTCCGTTTTTTTACAACCTCGCACATTACAAGTTTGTTGTCGTCAAAACAGTGTAATATACCCATGATATTGCTATATTTTCTGGAGAAGTGATATTATGGTCACATAAAAACATAACAATCATGCCGTTTTCATTATTTTATTCTGAATAATTTAAGGTGAAAATTTTTGGGAATTTTAGGCATATTTTCACCTCAATTTAAGTATGGAGCTATAGGTCCATCACGGACAGTGTGGATGACGTATATGTTTTCTAACGTACAGTCATTGTTCTGAGAAGACCTCTAGCGATCTTTGCGTCAATAACGTGTGTAGGACCCACGTGATCGGATCACTACTCAACCCAACTCAACCCTACGAGTGCACTCATCTGCATTTCATCAATGGATAATTGCTAATGTCATACCAATCATTATTTGATCTCACATACCTTAGAATATATGCCAATGTATACATATACACAAATAATATATATTAGGGGGTGCTTACCTTAATTCGTTGTGTAGGGGTGCTTAACTTAATTCTTTGTGTATAGAATGGAATCTAAAGGTACCTGGAGCCTGGTTAAGGAGAGCCTGGTGTAGGCTTAGCGGTTAGGGTGTCGGCTTGGGATCCTGGGTTCGAATCCCGGTCGATCGCTGAATTAACGCCAGGGGGGTTGACTCAGCCTGTCATCCTTCCGAGGTCGGCAAATTGAGTACCAGCTTGCTGGGATGAATGATCACAGTGTGTACCCCGATTTAGAATAGGTACACCGTATCCCTGCGCATCGTAAGAGGCGACTAAGGGTTGGCGTCAGGAAGGGCATCCGGCCATAAAAACATTGCCTCAAACAGGGAACCATGATTGTCATGGGGCCTGCAAGGCTAACCCCCGCTCCAGCGGGGAAAATGGCCTTAAAACGATCATTCATTCATTCATGGAATCTTAAGGTACGAAGCATCCCTTCATGATTGATCCGCATCAAGTTGGACAACTCCTATGACATAATCGTCAAAAGCCTAAGTTGGTTCAGTGGGCACAGCATGGCATCACCCGATGTGGGCACAGCATGGCATCACTATATGTGGGCACAGCATGGCATCACTCAATGTGGGCACAGCATGGCATCACTCGATGTGGGCACAGCATGGCATCACCCGATGTGGGCATAGCATGGCATCACTCGATGTGGGCACAGCATGGCATCACCCGATGTGGGCACAGCATGGCATCACCCGATGTGGGCACAGCATGGCATCACTCGATGTGGGCACAGCATGGCATCACTCGATGTGGGCACAGCATGGCATCACTCGATGTAGGCACAGCATGGCATCACCCGATGTGGGCACAGCATGGCATCACTCGATGTGGGCACAGCATGGCATCACTCGATGTGGGCACAGCATGGCATCACTCGATGTAGGCACAGCATGGCATCACCCGATGTGGGCACAGCATGGCATCACTCGATGTGGGCACAGCATGGCATCACCCGATGTGGGCACAGCATGGCATCACCCGATGTGGGCACAGCATGGCATCACTCGATGTGGGCACAACATGGCATCACTCGATGTCGGCACAGCATGGCATCACTCGATGTGGGTACATGATTTGCAAGTACAAATCCGTCATTGGTTTGCAACGCAGGGGTCGACAGGAAATGAGCCTTTTCCCCTTACCCCTTCAACCCTTTACCCCTTCACCCTGACGGAGAGAAACACAAATATCTCTCTCCTAAAACCCCAACGACAACAACAAGCCCGACATGGAAAGCGTTCAAGCGGTAAAATCGGATCATTTTAAAGCTTCAGACATTTACCAAGAACCCAAGTTGTCTGTCCCTGGGCCTCATCCCCTCGTTCTGTCCCGTGTGCCGAGGGACAGGTTATTACGGTACACGCGATAGCCTGCAATTCCCTTTGCCCACAACTGGCATTCAGGTGACGGTCCATGGAGATATAGTTGAGAAAAAAAATAATCCCAAACCCTTCATTTCAAAACGCACCCGTGCGCGCCCCACACCCACACCCTACACCCACGCCCCGCGCCCCGCCCCCCACACCCCGCAACCCGCGCCCCACACCCGAACCCCCACACCCCGCGCCCCGCATCCCGCGCCCCACACCCCGCGCCCCGCCCCCCGCAACCCGCGCCCCCCACACCCCGCGCCCCGCAACCCGCGCCCCGCACCCGCGCCCCCCACACCCCATGATGTACACGGATGGACGGAACTTTTTCTGTTATGTCCATGATGTCCACATAGCGATAAGAAAACATTGAAACCTTTACAAGTCTTTACATTTACAAGTCCAGTTCACACACTTCGTTTGATCAGTTATTTCGTTTTCCTTTTGCACCTTTTTCCCGATTCACAAATCAAATCGTTTCACCATTAACGGAGCGTGATTTCAACAATATGGCCATGAACAGGTGTTTTCCTGCAACTCGAGGAAAGTTCAGCATTTGCATCGCCCAACAGCACCACAAGAGGCACCAGCACCACAGGAGGCACCAGCACCACAAGAGGGACCAGCACAAGAGGCACCAGCACCACAAGAGGCACCAGCACAACAAGAGGCATCAGCACCACAAGATGCACCAGAACAGCAAGAGGCACCAGCACCACAAGAGGGACCAGCACCACAAGAGGCACCAGCACCACAAGAGGCACCAGCACCACAAGAGGCACCAGCACCACAAGAGGCACACGCACCACAAGAGGCACACGCACCACAAGAGGCACCAGCACCAGGCCAGACTCCATCGACCGGACGCGGCTCCTCATCTCACCGATCAACTCCGATATCCAAAGGTTCTCGATTTAAAGAACTCTGCTCTGTTGGTACCTGAGTTATGGGGTACCACCCCACCTTCCACAAGGAAATGCCAAACTCTGCACAAACTACTTTGGATAAAAAAACTTTTTTGACATAATCTAGAAGAAAGATGGCACGGATGTAGTCAGTCAGGTACGCATGATTAAAGCGAGCCCGGAGATGGCCCAATACGGCACGGATGTAGTCAGTCAGGTACGCATGATTAAAGCGAGCCCGGAGATGGCCCAATACGGCACGGATGTAGTCAGTCAGGTACGCATGATTAAAGCGAGCCCGGAGATGGCCCAATACGGCACGGATGTAGTCAGTCAGGTAGGCATGAGTAAAGCGAGCCCGGAGATGGCCCAATACGGCACAGATGTAGTCAGTCAGGTACGCATGATTAAAGCGAGCCCGGAGATGGCCCAATACGGCACGGATGTAGTCAGTCAGGTAGGCATGAGTAAAGCGAGCCCGGAGATGGCCCAATACGGCACGGATGTAGTCAGTCAGGTACGCATGATTAAAGCGAGCCCGGAGATGGCCCAATACGGCACGGATGTAGTCAGTCAGGTAGGCATGAGTAAAGCGAGCCCGGAGATGGCCCAATACGGCACGGATGTAGTCAGTCAGGTACGCATGATTAAAGCGAGCCCGGAGATGGCCCAATACGGCACGGATGTAGTCAGTCAGGTAGGCATGAGTAAAGCGAGCCCGGAGATGGCCCAATACGGCACAGATGTAGTCAGTCAGGTACGCATGATTAAAGCGAGCCCGGAGATGGCCCAATACGGCACGGATGTAGTCAGTCAGGTAGGCATGAGTAAAGCGAGCCCGGATATGGCCCAATACGGCACGGATGTAGTCAGTCAGGTACGCATGAGTAAAGCGAGACCGGAGATGGTCCAATACGGCACGGATGTAGTCAGTCAGGTACGCATGAGTAAAGCGAGACCGGAGATGGTCCAATACGGCACGGATGTAGTCAGTCAGGTACGCATGAGTAAAGCGAGACCGGAGATGGTCCAATACGGCACGGATGTAGTCAGACAGGTACGCATGAGTAAAGCGAGACCGGAGATGGTCCAATACGGCACGGATGTAGTCAGGCAGGTACGCATGATTAAAGCGAGCCCGGAGATGGCCCAATACGGCACGGATGTAGTCAGTCAGGTACGCATGATTAAAGCGAGCCCGGAGATGGTCCAATACGGCACGGATGTAGTCAGTCAGGTACGCATGAGTAAAGCGAGCCCGGAGATGGCCCAATACGGCACGGATGTAGTCAGTCGGGTACGCATGATTAAAGCGAGCCCGGATATGGCCCAATACGGCACGGATGTAGTCAGTCAGGTACGCATGATTAAAGCGAGCCCGGATATGGCCCAATACGGCACGGATGTAGTCAGTCAGGTACGCATGAGTAAAGCGAGCCCGGATATGGCCCAATACGGCACGGATGTAGTCAGTCAGGTACGCATGATTAAAGCGAGCCCGGACATGGTCCAATACGGCACGGATGTAGTCAGTCAGGTACGCATGATTAAAGCGAGCCCGGAGATGGCCCAATACGGCACGGATGTAGTCAGTCAGGTACGCATGATTAAAGCGAGCCCGGAGATGGCCCAATACGGCACGGATGTAGTCAGTCAGGTACGCATGATTAAAGCGAGCCCGGAGATGGCCCAATACGGCACGGATGTAGTCAGTCAGGTAGGCATGAGTAAAGCGAGACCGGATATGGCCCAATACGGCACGGATGTAGTCAGTCAGGTAGGCATGATTAAAGCGAGCCCGGATATGGCCCAATACGGCACGGATGTAGTCAGTCAGGTACGCATGAGTAAAGCGAGACCGGATATGGCCCAATACGGCACGGATGTAGTCAGTCAGGTAGGCATGATTAAAGCGAGACCGGATATGGCCCAATACGGCACGGATGTAGTCAGTCAGGTACGCATGAGTAAAGCGAGACCGGATATGGCCCAATACGGCACGGATGTAGTCAGTCAGGTACGCATGATTAAAGCGAGACCGGATATGGCCCAATACGGCACGGATGTAGTCAGTCAGGTAGGCATGATTAAAGCGAGCCCGGATATGGCCCAATACGGCACGGATGTAGTCAGTCAGGTACGCATGAGTAAAGCGAGACCGGATATGGCCCAATACGGCACGGATGTAGTCAGTCAGGTAGGCATGATTAAAGCGAGACCGGATATGGCCCAATACGGCACGGATGTAGTCAGTCAGGTACGCATGAGTAAAGCGAGCCCGGATATGGCCCAATACGGCACGGATGTAGTCAGTCAGGTACGCATGAGTAAAGCGAGACCGGATATGGCCCAATACGGCACGGATGTAGTCAGTCAGGTAGGCATGATTAAAGCGAGACCGGATATGGCCCAATACGGCACGGATGTAGTCAGTCAGGTACGCATGATTAAAGCGAGCCCGGATATGGCCCAATACGGCACGGATGTAGTCAGTCGGGTACGCATGAGTAAAGCGAGACCGGAGATGGCCCAATACGGCACGGATGTAGTCAGTCGGGTACGCATGAGTAAAGCGAGACCGGATATGGCCCAATACGGCACGGATGTAGTCAGTCAGGTACGCATGAGTAAAGCGAGACCGGATATGGCCCAATACGGCACGGATGTAGTCAGTCGGGTACGCATGAGTAAAGCGAGACCAGATATGGCCCAATACGGCACGGATGTAGTCAGTCGGGTACGCATGAGTAAAGCGAGACCGGATATGGCCCAATACGGCACGGATGTAGTCAGTCGGGTACGCATGAGTAAAGCGAGACCGGATATGGTCCAATACAACAACAACATGCATTTTAAAGGCCATTTTCCCCACTAGAGCGGGGGTTACCCTTGCGGGCCCCATGACAATCATGGTTCCCTGTTTGAGGCAATGTTTTTATGGCCGGATGCCCTTCCTGACGCCAACCCTTAGTCGCCTCTTACGATGCGCAGGGATACGGTGTACCTATTCTAAACCGGGGTACACACCGGGTCCAATACATTTTGTAATTTCAATTATCCTCGTTGAGCTTTTGTATTCCAGGTTACCAAGGTTACTAAGTTGGTGGATAAATTCGAAAGACAAGAACAAAAACAATGCCGATGAAACATTACAATACGTACTCAATGTTCCATTACAAATTCCATCAAAATGTATGTTTTTTTTTCATCATAAACCGAACATCAACAAAAGTATCATTAACTTTGATGAAGACAAATAACTAAAGGAGGAAATATAACACGGTATGTGTGGATAAAAACATCACATATGAAACATGGCCTGGAAAGGTGAGTGTTCTTCTGGGGACCTGAGAGCGACGAGCAGATGGTGCCTTGTTATAGCTCCTGCTGCCCCCATTAGCAAAGGTACTAGCAGAGGAGCACAGGCCACAAGTGCAAAAACTTGACGCACACGATTATATATGGCTGTCTGCACACCTTAAATTATATGTGGGTGTCTGCACAACTCAAATTATCTGTGGGTGTCTGCACACCTCAAATTATATGTGGGTGTCTGCACAACTCAAATTCTATATGGGTGTCTGCACACCTCAAATTATATATGGGTGTCTGCACACCTTAAATTCTATATGGGTGTCTGCACACCTTAAATTATATGTGGGTGTCTGCACAACTCAAATTCTATATGGGTGTCTGCACACCTCAAATTATATATGGGTGTCTGCACACCTTAAATTCTATATGGGTGTCTGCACACCTTAAATTCTATATGGGTGTCTGCACACCTCAAATTATATGTGGGTGTCTGGCGTCTGCACACCTCAAATTCTATATGGGTGTCTGCACACCTCAAATTCTATATGGGTGTCTGCACACCTCAAATTCTATATGGGTGTCTGCACACCTCAAATTATATATGGGTGTCTGCACACCTCAAATTATATATGGGTGTCTGCACACCTCAAATTCTATATGGGTGTCTGCACACCTCAAATTCTATATGGGTGTCTGCACACCTCAAATTATATATGGGCATCTGCACACCTTAAATTATATATGGGTGTCTGCACACCTCAAATTATATATGGGTGTCTGCACACATCAAATTCTATATGGGTGTCTGCACACATCAAATTCTATATGGGTGTCTGCACACATCAAATTCTATATGGGTGTCTGCACACATCAAATTCTATATGGGTGTCTGCACACCTTAAATTCTATATGGGTGTCTGCACACCTCAAATTCTATATGGGTGTCTGCACACCTCAAATTATATATGGGTGTCTGCACACCTCAAATTCTATATGGGCGTCTGCACACCTCAAATTATATATGGGTGTCTGCACACCTTAAATTATATATGGGTGTCTGCACACCTTAAATTATATATGGGCGTCTGCACACCTCAAATTATATATGGGTGTCTGCACACCTTAAATTATATATGGGTGTCTGCACACCTCAAATTATATATGGGTGTCTGCACACCTCAAATTATATATGGGTGTCTGCACACCTTAAATTATATATGGGCGTCTGCACACCTTAAGGACCATCCAATTTTCATCCTCGGCCCCAACTTCCCTCCTTCGTCACTTATCAAACTGATCCTCCAGTAACCGTGGCCTCGCCCGCATCCACAGGTAGACAGAGGAAGTGGAACTTCATTTGCACTCGTGGCACAAGGTTTCCGGGAAATGTCAAATTCAACACATGTCGTCTTCTCTTCACATTTATTCACCTCTGTCTATGAATAATTTGCACAAACAACAACAACAACAACAACATTCATGAGATGGTCTTGCTTGTACCAATTGTTGAGTTGATTGTACTTGGTTTATCTCAACCACAGGAAAACTTGGCCCATCTGCCCATTGGCGGTTTCACTTCACATCCGGTTCCAAATCTCGGCCGAGCAATGTAATCCAAACATCCAATGAAAATGAGAACGACATTCCGTAAAGGAAAGCACACACTTCCGGGAGTCAGGGAAGAGTGCAGGGAATACATATCCAGATCCGGGTCTTCACCAAAATCTATTAAATTTGTCCTCGGCACATACACAACCTGTCCACCTGGTTTCGTCTGAATTCTTTCAAAACTTTCTGAGATATCATGCTGACAGACAGACAAAAACAGACAAACAGACAGGGGTGGAAGCATAACTTCCGTCCACCTTCTGTGGCGCAGGTAAAGAGGAACGAAGCTTTGGTGATCGCAGGCCGGCGAGTCTGGGAAAAATGAAAAAGGACATGGAGGAGCCCAAAGAGGCACCAGCTAGCCGAGGGTAGGCCAATGGAATGAGGGTGGAGATGGTGGAAGCGCAGTGAGGAAGGAGTTCATTTGTATGGAATGAGGGTGGAGATGGTGGCAGCGCAGTGAGGAAGGAGATCATTTGTATGGAATGAGGGTGGAGATGGTGGAAGCGCAGTGAGGAAGGAGTTCATTTGTATGGAATGAGGGTGGAGATGGTGGCAGCGCAGTGAGGAAGGAGATCATTTGTATGGAATGAGGGTGGACATGGTAGAAGTGCAATGAGGAGGGAGATCATTTGTATGGAATGAGGGTGGAGATGGTGGAAGCGCAGTGAGGAAGGAGATCATTTGTATGGAATGAGGGTGGAGATGGTGGAAGTGCAGTGAGGAAGGAGATCATTTGTATGGAATGAGGGTGGACATGGTAGAAGTGCAGTGAGGAAGGAGATCATTTGTATGGAATGAAGGTGGAGATGGTAGAAGTGCAGTGAGGAAGGAGATCATTTGTATGGAATGAGGGTGGACATGGTAGAAGTGCAGTGAGGAAGGAGATCATTTGTATGGAATGAAGGTGGAGATGGTAGAAGTGCAGTGAGGAAGGAGATCATTTGTATGGAATGAGGGTGGACATGGTAGAAGTGCAGTGAGGAAGGGTATCATTTGTATGGGATGAGGGTGGACATGGTAGAAGTGCAGTGAGGAAGGAGATCATTTGTATGGAATGAGGGTGGAGATGGTAGAAGTGCAGTGAGGAAGGAGATCATTTGTATGGAATGAGGGTGGACATGGTACAAGTGCAGTGAGGAAGGAGATCATTTGTATGGAATGAGGGTGGAGATGGTGGAAGCGCAGTGAGGAAGGAGATCATTTGTATGGAATGAGGGTGGACATGGTAGAAGTGCAGTGAGGAAGGAGATCATTTGTATGGAATGAGGGTGGAGATGGTGGAAGCACAGTGAGGAAGGAGATCATTTGTATGGAATGAGGGTGGAGATGGTGGAAGCACAGTGAGGAAGGAGTTCATTTGTATGGAATGAGGGTGGAGATGGTGGAAGTGCAGTGAGGAAGGAGTTCATTTGTATGGAATGAGGGTGGAGATGGTGGAAGTGCAGTGAGGAAGGAGATCATTTGTATGGAATGAGGGTGGACATGGTAGAAGTGCAGTGAGGAAGGAGTTCATTTGTATGGAATGAGGGTGGAGATGGTGGAAGCGCAGTGAGGAAGGAGATCATTTGTATGGAATGAGGGTGGAGATGGTGGAAGTGCAGTGAGGAAGGAGATCATTTGTATGGAATGAGGGTGGAGATGGTAGAAGTGCAGTGAGGAAGGAGTTCATTTGTATGGAATGAGGGTGGACATGGTAGAAGTGCAGTGAGGAAGGAGATCATTTGTATGGAATGAGGGTGGACATGGTAGAAGTGCAGTGAGGAAGGAGATCATTTGTATGGAATGAGGGTGGAGATGGTGGAAGCGCAGTGAGGAAGGAGATCATTTGTATGGAATGAGGGTGGAGATGGTGGAAGTGCAGTGAGGAAGGAGATCATTTGTATGGAATGAGGGTGGACATGGTAGAAGTGCAGTGAGGAAGGAGATCATTTGTATGGAATGAGGGTGGACATGGTAGAAGTGCAGTGAGGAAGGAGATCATTTGTATGGAATGAGGGTGGAGATGGTGGAAGCGCAGTGAGGAAGGAGATCAATGAGGGTGGACATGGTAGAAGTGCAGTGAGGAAGGAGATCATTTGTATGGAATGAGGGTGGAGATGGTGGAAGCGCAGTGAGGAAGGAGATCATTTGTATGGAATGAGGGTGGAGATGGTGGAAGTGCAGTGAGGAAGGAGATCATTTGTATGGAATGAGGGTGGACATGGTAGAAGTGCAGTGAGGAAGGAGATCATTTGTATGGAATGAGGGTGGACATGGTAGAAGTGCAGTGAGGAAGGAGATCATTTGTATGGAATGAGGGTGGAGATGGTAGAAGTGCAGTGAGGAAGGAGATCATTTGTATGGAATGAGGGTGGACATGGTAGAAGTGCAGTGAGGAAGGAGATCATTTGTATGGAATGAGGGTGGACATGGTAGAAGTGCAGTGAGGAAGGAGATCATTTGTATGGAATGAGGGTGGAGATGGTAGAAGTGCTGTGAGGAAGGAGATCATTTGTATGGAATGAGGGTGGACATGGTAGAAGTGCAGTGAGGAAGGAGATCATTTGTATGGAATGAGGGTGGAGATGGTGGAAGCGCAGTGAGGAAGGAGTTCATTTGTATGCAATGAGGGTGGAGATGGTGGAAGCGCAGTGAGGAAGGAGATCATTTGTATGGAATGAGGGTGGAGATGGTAGAAGTGCAGTGAGGAAGGAGTTCATTTGTATGGAATGAGGGTGGACATGGTAGAAGTGCAGTGAGGAAGGAGATCATTTGTATGGAATGAGGGTGGACATGGTAGAAGTGCAGTGAGGAAGGAGATCATTTGTATGGAATGAGGGTGGAGATGGTGGAAGCGCATTGAGGAAGGAGATCATTTGTATGGAATGAGGGTGGAGATGGTGGAAGCGCAGTGAGGAAGGAGATCATTTGTACGGAATGAGGGTGGAGATGGTAGAAGTGCAGTGAGGAAGGAGTTCATTTGTATGGAATGAGGGTGGACATGGTAGAAGTGCAGTGAGGAAGGAGATCATTTGTATGGAATGAGGGTGGAGATGGTGGAAGCGCAGTGAGGAAGGAGATCATTTGTATGGAATGAGGATGGAGATGGTAGAAGTGCAGTGAGGAAGGAGATCATTTGTATGGAATGAGGGTGGAGATGGTGGAAGCGCAGTGAGGAAGGAGATCATTTGTATGGAATGAGGGTGGACATGGTAGAAGTGCAGTGAGGAAGGAGATCATTTGTATGGAATGAGGGTGGAGATGGTGGAAGCGCAGTGAGGAAGGAGATCATTTGTATGGAATGAGGGTGGAGATGGTGGAAGTGCAGTGAGGAAGGAGATCATTTGTATGGAATGAGGATGGAGATGGTGGAAGCGCAGTGAGGAAGGAGATCATTTGTATGGAATGAGGGTGGAGATGGTGGAAGCGCAGTGAGGCAGGAGATCATTTGTATGGAATGAGGGTGGAGATGGTGGAAGCGCAGTGAGGAAGGAGATCATTTGTATGGAATGAGGGTGGAGATGGTAGAAGTGCAGTGAGGAAGGAGTTAATTTGTATGGAATGAGGGTGGACATGGTGGAAGCGCAGTGAGGAAGGAGATCATTTGTATGGAATGAGGGTGGACATGGTAGAAGTGCAGTGAGGAAGGAGATCATTTGTATGGAATGAGGGTGGACATGGTGGAAGCGCAGTGAGGAAGGAGATCATTTGTATGGAATGAGGGTGGAGATGGTGGAAGCGCAGTGAGGAAGGAGATCATTTGTATGGAATGAGGGTGGAGATGGTGGAAGCGCAGTGAGGAAGGAGATCATTTGTACGGAATGAGGGTGGAGATGGTAGAAGTGCAGTGAGGAAGGAGTTCATTTGTATGGAATGAGGGTGGACATGGTAGAAGTGCAGTGAGGAAGGAGATCATTTGTATGGAATGAGGGTGGAGATGGTGGAAGCGCAGTGAGGAAGGAGATCATTTGTATGGAATGAGGGTGGAGATGGTAGAAGTGCAGTGAGGAAGGAGATCATTTGTATGGAATGAGGGTGGAGATGGTGGAAGCGCAGTGAGGAAGGAGATCATTTGTACGGAATGAGGGTGGAGATGGTAGAAGTGCAGTGAGGAAGGAGTTCATTTGTATGGAATGAGGGTGGACATGGTAGAAGTGCAGTGAGGAAGGAGATCATTTGTATGGAATGAGGGTGGAGATGGTGGAAGCGCAGTGAGGAAGGAGATCATTTGTATGGAATGAGGGTGGAGATGGTAGAAGTGCAGTGAGGAAGGAGATCATTTGTATGGAATGAGGGTGGAGATGGTGGAAGCGCAGTGAGGAAGGAGATCATTTGTATGGAATGAGGGTGGACATGGTAGAAGTGCAGTGAGGAAGGAGATCATTTGTATGGAATGAGGGTGGAGATGGTGGAAGCGCAGTGAGGAAGGAGATCATTTGTATGGAATGAGGGTGGAGATGGTGGAAGCGCAGTGAGGAAGGAGATCATTTGTATGGAATGAGGGTGGAGATGGTAGAAGTGCAGTGAGGAAGGAGATCATTTGTATGGAATGAGGGTGGACATGGTGGAAGCGCAGTGAGGAAGGAGATCATTTGTATGGAATGAGGGTGGACATGGTAGAAGTGCAGTGAGGAAGGAGATCATTTGTATGGAATGAGGGTGGACATGGTGGAAGCGCAGTGAGGAAGGAGATCATTTGTATGGAATGAGGGTGGAGATGGTGGAAGCGCAGTGAGGAAGGAGATCATTTGTATGGAATGAGGGTGGACATGGTGGAAGCGCAGTGAGGAAGGAGATCATTTGTATGGAATGAGGGTGGAGATGGTGGAAGCGCAGTGAGGAAGGAGATCATTTGTATGGAATGAGAAGAGACGAACTAAAGTTAGCAATTGATGAGCAGAGACAGTGAGGCCCATTTGCGTACATTCCTAAGGGAATATAAATCAGTTTATACAGTTAAAGGATTGAGAGATTGAGCGTTGAGAGAGAGGAAGACAAATGATGAATTGCGAAAGATGATGGGAATAGAGCCTGTGATTGATGCTGTGAAGAGGAACAGGTTGAGATGGTTTGGTCATGTGTTGAGGAAGGATGAAAGTGACTGATTGAGAAGAGTGATGGAAATGAATGTAGAAGGAAGTAGAAGACAGGGAAGACCGAGAAAGACTTGGCTAAAGATGGTGGAAGAAGAAATGCGGGCAAGGGGGTTAACAAGGAGAGATGCAGAAAATAGGGCAAAATGGAGAAGATTGTCATGGGGACCGCAAGGCTAACCCCCGCTCTGGCAGGGAAAATGGCCTTTAAATGCATGTTGTTGTTGTTGTTGTTGTTGTTGTTGTTGTTGTTGTTATACAGTTAAAGTATTATAATCAAAGCTTTCTTTTCCAAACCAAGCACAAGGAAACGCTCGTGTCTCCTTTTCCACATTGTGGGAACGTCTGAGGTTCTTCCACGGGGATCCTGCGTTCCTGTATCATGCAAAACTGAAACTATGCACACCTTGCTTTGCTTATCACGCACCATCTTCTCACTTCCTACAGAGACTCGAAAAAGGGAAGAGAAAAACATTATCCTGCTCGCCATTTGCAATATTTTACCTTCAAATGAACATGAAATAAATAAATGTTTGTTCAACTTTCCATACTTTGCTTTCCAAGATTCGCTTGACGCAAAATTACCAAAATTCTCACCAAGCTCATGGTTTTTCATCCTTTGATCATCGACCTGAGTTCCTCCACAAACTCCATGGTTTTCATCAACAATCCAAAACAACCCTCGTATCCTCCACGTGTCCACAGTTTTATACCACACAGACAATATCCTCCACGTGTCCACAGTTTTATACCATACAGACAATATCCTCCATGTGTCCACAGTCTTATACCATACAGACAATATCCTCCATCTGTCCACAGTTTTATACCACACAGACAATATCCTCCACGTGTCCACAGTTTTATACCACACAGACAATATCCTCCACGTGTCCACAGTCTTATACCACACAGACAATATCCTCCACGTGTCCACAGTCTTATACCATACAGACAATATCCTCCATCTGTCCACAGTTTTATACCACACAGACAATATCCTCCACGTGTCCACAGTCTTATACCACACAGACAATATCCTCCATGTGTCCACAGTCTTATACCACACAGACAATATCCTCCATGTGTCCACAGTTTTATACCATACAGACAATATCCTCCACGTGTCCACAGTTTTATACCATACAGACAAAAAGCCAGCCGTCCACCTGTACCTGCTTATTGAGTTCAGTGAGGGTTGGTTTTTATGGTCAGAAATCGATCAATCCGCCATTCCACAGGATCGATTTGAACATCTTTTACAAGCAATGAATTAATTAACTCGATTTTCAAGCATTACGTGATTGCAGAAACAAAGCGAAGCCAAATCCATGGCGTGCCATCCCAGATCCCGAACAAATCCATGGCGTGCCATCCCAGATCCCGACCAAATCCATGGCGTGCCATCCCCCAGATCCCGACCAAATCCATGGCGTGCCATCCCAGATCCTGACCAAATCCATGGCGTGCCATCCCAGATCCCGACCAAATCCATGGCATGCCATCCCAGATCCCGACCAAATCCATGGCGTGCCATCCCCCAGATCCCGACCAAATCCATGGCGTGCCATCCCCCAGATCCCGACCAAATCCATGGCGTGCCATCCCAGATCCCGACCAAATCCATGGCGTGCCATCCCAGATCCCGACCAAATCCATGGTGTGCCATCCCAGATCCTGACCAAATCCATGGCGTGCCATCCCAGATCCCGAACAAATCCATGTCGTGCCATCCCAGATCACAACCAAATCCATGGCGTGCCATCCCAGATCCTGACCAAATCCATGGCGTGCCATCCCCCAGATTCCGACCAAATCCATGGCGTGCCAACCCCCAGATCCCGACCAAATCCATGGCGTGCCATCCCCCCGATCCCGACCAAATCCATGGCGTGCCATCTCCCAGATCACGACCAAATCCATGGCGTGCCATCCCCCAGATCCCGACCAAATCCATGGCGTGCCATCTCCCCGATCCCGACCAAATCCATGGCGTGCCATCCCCCAGATCCCGACCAAATCCATGGCGTGCCATCACAGATCCCGATCAAATCCATGGCGTGCCATCCCAGATCCAGACAATTCCCACCTGAACGCAAAGTTGAAAGATGCATAAACTTCACCACGAAGGAGCAGATATCAAATTTTGAGTTAAATAATTATTTCACCTTTTGACCCCTAGGGCCCCTAAGTTCCCCCATCCATTGGGGTATGAACTGAGGGTCAAATCCCAAAAACTCGTTACGTATTTCATGCATCCCCCAATGTTTATTACACATACAAGGTTTCATTTTAAAATGTAATTGCATTTTCCTATTTGACCTCTTGACCCTGCCCCAAGGGAGAGGGCAAAAATGATACCACTCTCACACCTTCATGCAATGTGCTGATCACAGGTACCGTAGACTAGTGAATTTCTGCACAACTGGTTAGGAGGAGACAGCGTGACGGACAGACAGAGGCAATTTCAATATGTCGTGCATATTGAAACCCCCATCTCCCATACAACAACCCCCTTTTCTTTTTTTTTAAAAAGCGGGGATAAGTAGAACGGTATCCGGTAGTGCGCATACCTCCACCAGGCTGAACAGGTATACGTTTTGCATTCCACCGACAGGCCGGATCTGCATCGGAACCGGAACCAAAATCGAATCAATTCGTTCTTGTCACACACCCAACCTGTCCACAAAGTTTCATCTGAATCCGTCCATAACTGTTTGATATATTGTGCTCACAGACAGGTAAACACAAACAAACATGGATGAAAACACAACCTCCGCCACCGAAAAAAAATGACAACTTCCACTTGAAATGCCAAGTCGAGGTTTTCATTTGAGGGACAGAGAAGATGAACACATGTTTCATGGCCAAAATGGTTGGGAGTAACATCGTGGTCTTTGGAAAGCTTAAACCATTTCCGGGAAAACAGTGAACGGTTCTCTAAACAAAGACAAGGACACTCATCTCTACTTTTTCATTGGTTGTTATGAGGCACATATAAAAAACACGAGAGCAAAGGAAAAGTCTCCCAAAAATGGTAATGCGAGGATGCCTTATATGTGGCCTTGGCATTTGTTTATAGAAGGTAGAGTAATACACGTAGATTCATACATTTGGAGATACCGGTACTTCATTTTGAGTGTGTTGGTACTTCGTATCACGTGTTTTCTGCTTCAATGCATATGTTGAAAATCATGATGGCAGCGAGTGAGATAAGAGATAACAAAGAGGTTGGACTAGTGAGTGCTCAACCAGAAAGCACTCGGTAGAGCGCACACCTCGGCCAAGCTTAAGTTTCGTATCCCCATGACAGGCCGGATCTGGATTCGGACCTGAACCAAAATCGAATCGACTTGTTCTCGTCACCAAACCAAATCGTCTGCCCAGTTTTCATAACTTGGCCACAACTTTTTTAAATATCATGATATAAATCGTTTTGGGCACAATCACTCAACAACAACAACAACATGCATTTTAAGGCCATTTTCCCTGCTAGAGTGGGGGTTAGCCTTGCGGTCCCCATGACAATCTTCTCCATTTTGCCCTATTTTCTGAATCTCTCCTTGTTAACCTCCTTGCCCGCATTTCTTCTTCCACCATCTTTAGCCAAGTCTTTCTCGGTCTTCCCCGTCCTCTGCTTCCTTCTACATTCATTTCCATCACTCTTCTCAACCAGTCACTTTCATCCTTCCTCAACACATGACCAAACCATCTCAACCTGTTCCTCTTCACAGCATCAATCACAGGCTCTATTCCCATCATCTTTCGCAATTCATCATTTGCCTTCCTCTCTCTCAACGATACTCCGCACATCCGTCGAACCATTCGCATTTCCACCCTTTCCAGCCTTCGTTGCTGCTCTACATTCATGACCCGTGTCTCGCTCTCAAAAATCACAACACTTCTCACACATGCAGCATACACCTTTTCCTTCAGCTTCAACGACACTCCCCTCCTCATCAGCACACCACTCAGTTCCCGAAACTTCTTCCATGCACATCTCACTCGAGCAACCGTTGCCGAGTCTGATCCACCTTCTACATTCAGCATGTCTCCGAGGTAGCAAAATGTTTTCACACCTTCCAGCTTCACGCCGTCTCCAAGATCCAACTCAACATTTCCTCCATCTGCAGCTCCCTCTGTGCACACCGTACACTTGAATGTAGCTGCCACACTGGTTAATGACCCCCTCAAACCACTACATTTTTGATGAACCCACTCAGCGCACATTGCACATTGAATGGAGTTCACTCCGACACCCTTCCGGCACCACATGGCCACTTCCCAGTTCTTTCCACCTCACCACATGCTTTACCACTTGCCATCACCTTCGTTTTTCCGATATTCACCTTCAGACCTTTTGTCTCCATACATTCCTTCCACTTGTTCATCTTCTCCTTCAGTTCATCCATACTTTCTGCAATCAACACCAGATCATCTGCATACAACAACTCCCACAGTAAACCCTCCTTTACGTTCCAAGCCAGCACCTCCATCACAGCTTCAAATAGTAGTGGACTTAGTACCGACCCCTGATGCACTCCCACCTTCACCTCAAACTCACCACTGTTCCCGTCCTTCGTCCTTGCAGCTGTGCGGTGCACGCTCTTTTGTACATTTCCATCACTACTCTGATCAACCATTCCTCCACTCCTAACTTCCTCAATGCCCATGTCACTACTTCACGTGGAACCCTATTAAATGCTTTCTCCGGATCAACAAACCCAAGAAACAACTTCTTCCTCTTCTCCATGTACTTCTCTTGCAACTGCCTCACAATAAAAAGCACGTCTGTCGTTCCTCTTCCTGGCATAAATCCAAACTGCATTTCGTCAATCTTCACTTTCTTCCTCATCCTCCTCTCCAACACCCTTTCCAATACCTTCATTCCATGCTCCAATAACTTTATCGCTCGATACGAGCCACAGTCCAGAGTGTCACCTTTCCCCTTGTATAGAGGGACGAAGGTACTCAGTTCCCAATCCACTGGAATGCGGCCTTCTTTCACCACCAGATTACAGATCTCTGTCATTCTCTTCACACCCCAACTTCCTGCTGCCTTCAACATATCTCCCACAACTCCCGTTGGCCCTCCCACTTTTCTACTCTTCATTGCTTTTATCGCTTCCTCAACTTCCTTCTTGGTTATCTTCTCTGCCGGTCCTAAAACTGGGTTACTCTCTATGTTGCCATCCCATTCATTCTCTGCATTCAACAGTATTTCCATATATCTCTTCCATCTTCCTTTAATTCCATCTGGGTCCACAACGATTTGTCCCACTTCATCCTTCAAGCAACTCACCCCCATCACATCACACCTCTCTTTCGCTATCTGCTTTGCAATCCTGAATACCGCTCTCTGACCCTCTTCCAAATCCAAGCGTTCTCCGAACATTTTCAGACATGCCTCCTGCGCCTTTGCTACCTCTTTCTTTGCAGCCTCCCTGGCTGCCTTATAACTTTCATGCTCAATCACTCAATGGTAAATAATAACTTTTAAATATTTATTGGATCCGGATTCCAATCTTCACCAAAATATGACAAATTCATCTTTGTCACACACCCAACCTGGGCAGAAAATGTCGTCTGAATCAGTCTATAACCTTTTGATATATTCTGCTCACAAACAAACAAACAAACAGAGACAAACAAACAGAGACAAACAAACAGAGACAAACAAACAGCGACAAACAAACAGCGACAAACAAACAGCGACAAACAAACAGCGACAAACAAACAGCGACAAACAAACAGCGACAAACAAACAGACGAACAAACAGAGACAAACAAACAGCAACAAACAAACAGAGACAAACAAACAGAGACAAACAAACAGAGACAAACAAACAGCGACAAACAAACAGACAAACAAACAGAGACAAACAAACAGAGGCAAACAAACAGTGACAAACAAACAGAGACAAACAAACAGAGACAAACAAACAGAGACAAACAAACAGAGACAAACAAACAGAGACAAACAAACAGAGACAAACAAACAGCGACAAACAAACAGCGACAAACAAACAGCGACAAACAAACAGCGACAAACAAACAGCGACAAACAAACAGCGACAAACAAACAGACGAACAAACAGAGACAAACAAACAGCAACAAACAAACAGAGACAAACAAACAGAGACAAACAAACAGAGACAAACAAACAGCGACAAACAAACAGACAAACAAACAGAGACAAACAAACAGAGGCAAACAAACAGTGACAAACAAACAGAGACAAACAAACAGAGACAAACAAACAGAGACAAACAAACAGAGACAAACAAACAGAGACAAACAAACAGAGACAAACAAACAGTGACAAACAAACAGTGACAAACAAACAGAGACAAACAAACAGAGACAAACAAACAGCAACGAACAAACAGCAACAAACAAACAGAGACAAACAACCAAAGACAGACAAACAAACAGAGACAAACAAACAGATGCACAAACAGATGCACAAACAGATGAACAAACGGAGACAAACAAACAGAGACAAACAGAGACAAACAAACAGAGACAAACAAACAGAGTTAAACAAACAGAGACAAACAAGCAGAGACAAACAAACAGACAAACAAACAGACAGACGGACAAACAAAAGGACGAGGGTGAAAACATAGCCTCCGTCTGCTTTTGATGGCCGATGAAATAATTGAATTTTTGGTCAAACAATTTAGAACATCAGGCCTGTTGACATTTATAGACAACTGGTTGTACAGCGTGGTGATGATTGTTTCACAGGGTTATTATAGACGTCATAAAAATAAAAATGTCAAAGTGAAATTTGAAGCAGCATTGTACAAAAGACACCACGCCGAGAAAAACGTTCTACATGATCCAACGATGAAGATAAATTTCTTTATCAACATTTACCCTCCATCAATTCTCTACAAACAAGTAATAAAAATGTATCAGCACTTGCACTTCACAGCTTTAAAACTAATAGCAAAACAAAGCTGAACTTATAGGGCTTCATAGCATTTTCAGCACTTGAGGACAGGCAAACAAGCAGAGAAACAGCCAAATCACCCTCCGGTCAGGAG
This sequence comes from Myxine glutinosa, assembly GCF_964187855.1. Lineage (NCBI taxonomy): Eukaryota > Metazoa > Chordata > Myxini > Myxiniformes > Myxinidae > Myxine > Myxine glutinosa. The sequence continues at coordinate 2,143,794 of NC_136271.1, forward strand.
TACCCTACTCTGAACACCTACGGTGGGCAACGTGCTGTGGCACATTCTTCAAAATGCACTTTGGAATTCTTGTCATTTTATAAATACATTTTATTGATCACAGCACATCATAATCCATGCGATCCCATTCGAAGCTTGCAACAAACTATTGTGACATGTATTGCGACGACATTTCTGCCAAATGGCACCAATGGAAACAAAAACACATTCGTAAAACATTTCATCATATATCATATTTAATTATTTCCATTCTTAATAGTTGGTCTCCAGGCTGGAGTGGCCATCTAGGCCCACTTTCAAAGACACGAAGAACGATGCTGGGAAAAACGGACACACCCAATTGGTCAATGCCGTGACCAATCGCCGAGTGAATATTTGCGACATAGCTACAGCCACACTATTTATTATCGTAGTTTACCCAAATACCAGTAGGCAGAAAGGAAGTTGATATTTTCTTGTTTGTTGCATTCATACCCCTCATATTTATGATTATTTATTGATGTATATCAAAATATTGTGAGTAATAGAGGGGAAGTGCAGGATTTATTGTCTCTAGTGCTAAAGCTGTCTGATTCTGGTTTCAATTAATGATGGAATGAGATTCAACTGCAAAATGTCTGTGTGTTTTACAGTCTGGGTGTTAGATAATACAGTATATACTACTGTCCCCAAGAACACAAAGACAAGAAGATGTCATGCAGAGCACGATACTTGCAAAATCCACTCCTCCCCCACCCCTCAACCCCTCCCCAAAAAGTTGCCCATTTCATCAATATTAAAATTGACGATCTTAATCAAAGCTCGGTTCAATCGGATTGAAAGGGATGATTTCTCAGATGAAAATAGATGATTTCTCAGATGAAAATAGATTTTAGAAGTTTGACCTTGAGTTGACCTTTGACCTTCAAATAGTTGGTTTCTCAATTCAATGAGGCACTATGCAATTGCTCTTTAATTTTCAGGTTCATCGGATGAAAATAGATGATTTTCCAGATGAAAATTGATGATTTTAGAAGTTTGACCTTGAGTTGACCTATGACCTTAAAATAGTTGGGTTCTCAATTCAATGAGGCACTATGCAATTGCTCTTTAATTTTCAGGTTAATCTGATGAAAATAGTTGATTTTCCAGATGAAAATTGATGATTTCTCAGATGAAAATTGATGAATTTAGAAGTTTGACCTTGAGTTGACCTATGACCTTAAAATAGTTGGTTTCTCAATTCAATGAGGCACTATGCAATTGCTCTTTAATTTTCAGGTTCATCGGATGAAAATAGATGATTTTCCAGATGAAAATTGATTATTTTAGAAGTTTGACCTTGAGTTGACCTATGACCTTAACATAGTTGGTTTCTCAATTCAATGAGGCACTATGCAATTGCTCTTTAATTTTCAAGGTTAATCGGATGAAAATTGATGATTTTCCAGATGACAAATAATGATTTTAGAAGTTTGACCTTGAGTTGACCTTTGACCTTTTGACTTTAAAAGAGTTGACTTCCCAATTCAGTGACTCAATATACAAATATGCAATTTTAGAAAAATAGCAATTTTAGAAATTTGACCTCCGATGACCTTTGACCTTAGACCTCAAAATCAATAGGCTTTACATTGTGACGATCTCTACAACTTGGTGAAGTTTCATGACGCTCGGTTTAGAATTGTGACCTGTCGGCGAGTGACAAACAAACAGACAGTCAAACAGAATAACAAACGCAACCGACCAATATAAGTGAAAAATCTTCGATTTTGCAAGTAATATTGGCACCTTCTTAGAAATCAAAGATGCCATATAAATCTCTCAAAAAGAGAATGCCGTTGTGCACTTGCACCCCGATCAAATTCGGAGATGGTGAAAAAGAGGGGGAAAAGAGAGAGCTGGTGAAAAAGAGGGGGAAAAGAGAGAGATGGTGAAAAAGAGGGGGAAAGAGAGATGGTGAAAAAGAGGGGGAAAAGAGAGAGATGGTGAAAAAGAGGGGGAAAGAGAGATGGTGAAAAAGAGGGGGAAAAGAGAGAGCTGGTGAAAAAGAGGGGGAAAAGAGAGAGATGGTGAAAAAGAGGGGGAAAGAGAGATGGTGAAAAAGAGGGGGAAAGAGAGAGATGCTGAAAAAGAGGGGGAAAGAGAGATGGTGAAAAAGAGGGGGAAAGAGAGAGATGGTGAAAAAGAGGGGGAAAGAGAGAGATGCTGAAAAAGAGGGGGAAAGAGAGATGGTGAAAAAGAGGGGGAAAGAGAGAGATGCTGAAAAAGAGGGGGAAAGAGAGAGATGCTGAAAAAGAGGGGGAAAGAGAGATGGTGAAAAAGAGGGGGAAAGAGAGAGATGCTGAAAAAGAGGGGGAAAGAGAGAGATGCTGAAAAAGAGGGGAAAAGAGAGAGGCTTTTGACTTTTGACACCTTTATAATAAAACATATAAAATGACTCAAATATAATCTCATGAAAAGCACAAGCAAAAGATAATTCATGATGAAAAAAAACGAGAGAAGAAACACCATTTGCATCAAGGTCAGTAACGTATTTTACCAGATTGATTTGTAGCAAATGATGAGAAACTTTACAAAGAGGCGTGTGTTTACACTAACGTTTCATACAAAGGAATAAGGCTCACCTGAAAGGGAGTAACATGAACGAGAACGGCACTCTTCGACATCGTGACGTCGACTGATATGATTCCGCCCACATTAAAACATCATTATCATACATGTACAAAGTTTGATTTTGATCCCTTCAGCTGTTCTCAAGTATCACATTTTTACCTGACACGACCTCTGACCTTTGGGCCCCAAATAAAATCAGTTCATCTTTTCATCATAATATAAATATTTGTACCAAGTTTGATCAACATCCCATCACTGGTTGACAAGTTAGCTCGATAATAGAATTTTTATCTAATGGGACCTCTGACCTTTGACTCCCAAAATCTAATCAGTTAATTTATACATCATTAAACATACCTGTACCAAGTTTGACTTTGATCCCTTCAGCTGTTCTTAAGTTATCGCGATAACGAAAACCTATCACGGACAGACAGACGGACAACCCAAAAACATAACGGCTCCGGCGACTTCACCAGCCGAAGGCATCATTCAAAACCAATACACAAAACAAGGGCTTCAATTATTGAATATCGGAAAGTAAACTGTTGTTTTGGATTTGGAACGTCATGGTTTTATACACGGCTAGTTTACCTTGAGCAGTTAAACTTGGGCGGTCTGGAGCACCACCGAGGCCATATGTATATAAACATAGGAAAACCGAGAATTTAATAACTATAGAGTTCATAGAACACTTCCTTAACCCTTTGAGTACGGGATTTTGTTTTTTAAGAAAAATACCCCCTGTTCGGGATTAATTTGGCATTACGGGAATGCAACCACAAACTGACGATCTATTTATAGGTATAGTCGATGACGTGTAGTAACGTCATCCTACACAAAACTTCTTCGCGGATTGCGGCACTGGACGTCATCCGTACTCAAAGGGTTAAAGACACTAAGTGTCCTGTTTGCAATGATTTTCAATTTGGTTTGACTGCCAGAGAGTCCGTGATGACGACGTGCGACAAAATCCCGTGAAGAGCAGATTGTAAGATGCGCATTTAACGCTCTTAAAAGGTGAACGGCGTGGTCGGGAAACGCACATTTAATGCTCTGGAGTTTGCGCAAAGGCTCGTGAAAGACTCAGAGCATGAGGCAAAAGATTCTGTGGTCCGAGACGAAAATTGAACTCTTTGGCCTGAACCCAAAATACTATGTCTGGCAGAAACCGAGCGCAGCTCATCACCCATCTAACACCATCCCAACTGTGAAGCATGGTGGTGGCAGCATCATGCTATGGGGATGGTTTTCAGTGGTAGGGACTGGGAGACTTGTAAGGATAGAGGGAACAATGAATGGAGCCAAATACAGGCAAATCTGTGAGGAGAACCTGCTTCAGAGTACAAAAGACCTCAGGCTGTAACCCAATGCTACGTGCCATATGGTCAGGTAGTCGGCAACGAAACCGACTACCCTCATTGGCTTGCCAGTGGGGAGGGTGACTGACAAACCTGCAGGACTAAAAACAATTCCTGTTAATGGGTGGATGAGGATCATGAGGAACCCAATGGGCATGTAGTAAGGAGATGGTGTCTCCTAAAAAACACCCATCCGGTTGGACCGGGGTTTTTAGGTAGTAGGTTGCAGACAGTATCTGCCCAGGGTAGTACTATCGTTCCGAATTAGGAGCATTAAAGTGGTGCCCGGAACCATCTTACACTCTCCGTGTCAGGATTGCTGGTCTTACTTTCTGTCTCACTCAAACTAAAGCTACCTTCAATCAATTCAATTGAGGAAACTTCAATCTCTCTTTCTTACAAACAAACCTCATACACTTTTCATCATATACTTTTCTTACTCATTTTCACTCCTCATCCTCACCTTTATCAATGCAGATCATTTATTTAAGGCCTAGCCTTGATGAGGACAATATCGTCCATGACGACAGCCTCAACATAAAAAGACTGCGGTGAAGATTTACGTTTCAACAGGACAATGAACCCAAACATAGAGCTAAAACAACACTGGAATGGCTTCAGAAGAATAACGTGAAAGTGCTTGAGTGGCCCAGCCAAAGCCCAGACTTGAATCCCATTGAGAATATGTGGAAAAACTTGAAGATTGCTGCTCACCGATGCTCCACGTCCAACTTTTCAGAGCTTCAGATGGCCAATCGGCAAGGAAGAATGGGAGATGGGAGAAACTCCCCAAACCCAGATGTTCAAAGCTGATACAGACATACCCAAGAAGACTCCAATGTGTAATCACTGCCAAACGCTTTTCTATGAAGTATTGACTCAGGGGGTTGAATACTTATGTATATTAGATGTTTCTATATTTCATTTTTAATTATTTTGTAAAGATTTCCAAAAATATATTCCACTTTGACATTATGGGATATTATGTGTAGATCAGTGACAAAAATCGCAATTTAATCCATTTTCAATTCAGGCTGCAACACAACAAAATGTGAAAAAGTCAAGGGGTGTGAATACTTTCTGAAGGTATTGCCATGTCAGCAGTAGCTGCAATAATCCAAACATTTAACCACTTATTTTGCTTATTGATCTTAAAGTGACAAACGTGGACAATACAAGTGGGAATAAAATCCTCAATACAAGTTGTGTCATCTTCGAAACCTTGGAAGAGTGTTTCAGGTAAAGGGGATGTAGCAATCAAGCTCCAATCAACCAGGAACAGTTCCAGGGCATAACCCAAATTTGCAGCACGACTCAGCGGATGGGTGCTGAGACGTCTCCAAACCAGGTGAGGTATAGAAAACACCAAGCTGATAAATAAACGCCAAGTCGTAATGCGCCATTTGATATTTACAAGCCCGTGGCCATCTTGGGAAGATGGTAAACCCCGTACTTCCAGTCGAAGACCATGCTGCCCAGACCAAAATAAGTGAGTGAGGACCCTGACTGATGCAGCTGGTGGCTGCAAGATTTAGACATCATGCCAAAGAATAGAGGCACACAAGGTATTAATTACCAGGTTCGGCCACAGTAGCACAGTTGGCAAAGTAAGAGTCTCCATTTTTTCAATGCAAAGGTGTTTGGGGATATCAGTACCACCTGTACCATGAAAATGATACAAAGGTGATTGCGAATATCAGTACCACCTGTGCCATGAAAATGATACAAAGGTGATTGCGGATATCAGTACCACCTGTACCATGAAAATGATACAAAGGTGATTGCGGATATCAGTACCACCTGTACCATGAAAATGATACAAAGGTGATTGCGGATATCAGTACCACCTGTACCATGAAAATGATACAAAGGTGATTGCGGATATCAGTAACACCTGTACCATGAAAATGATACAAAGGTGATTGCGGATATCAGTACCACCTGTACCATGAAAATGATACAAAGGTGATTGGGGATATCAGTACCACCTGTACCATGAAAATGATACAAAGGTGATTGCGGATATCAGTAACACCTGTACCATGAAAATGATACAAAGGTGATTGGGGATATCAGTACCACCTGTACCATGAAAATGATACAAAGGTGATTGGGGATATCAGTACCACCTGTACCATGAAAATGATACAAAGGTGTTTGGGGATATCAGTACCACCTGTACCATGAAAATGATACAAAGGTGATTGCGGATATCAGTACCACCTGTACCATGAAAATGATACAAAGGTGATTGGGGATATCAAGCCCACCTGTACCATGACAATGATACAAAGGTGATTGCGGATATCAGTACCACCTGTACCATGACAATGATACAAAGGTGATTGGGGATATCAGAACCACCTGTACCATGAAAATGATACAAAGGTGATTGCGGATATCAGTACCACCTGTACCATGAAAATGATACAAAGGTGATTGGGGATATCAAACCCACCTGTACCATGAAAATGATACAAAGGTGATTGCGGATATCAGTACCACCTGTACCATGAAAATGATACAAAGTTGATTGGGGATATCAGTACCACCTGTACCATGAAAATGATACAACGGTGATTGCGGATATCAGTACCACCTGTACCATGAAAATGATACAAAGGTGATTACGGAACAATTGGACTGCAGACTCACATCCACCTGACGAGGAACATGTCTTCCATGGATTCAGCGACATTACCTGCCCACTCTCTTCCCCACGGGTGCACCTTTGTAGTTACCGTTGGCTAAATCCTATGTCATCCGCCTTTTGACGTGTACCTTTGGTTACCACAAGCTCATCCGCTTCACATTAAGGGTGGCACTAACCCTCTCGGTTACCCGAGTAACAAACCGCTCCAATCCGGACAGGTGTTTTTAGGTGACACCTTCTCCTTACTGGATTGGCCCTTGGATCCCGAAGGAAGCTCATCCACCTTTGTTTCAGGTGTTATTTTTACTCCTGGCAGGTGTCACAGTCATCCTCCCCACTGGCAAAGCCGGTGAGGGGTTTCAGTTTAGTCGCCGACAACCTGAGCATGCGGCAGGTAGCACTAGGTTACATGTTACCATTGGCAGGTAGCACTAGGTTACATCTTACCATTGGCAGGTAGCACTAGGTTACATGTTACCATTGGCAGGTAGCACTAGGTTACATGTTACCATTGGCAGGTAGCACGAGGTTACATGTTACCATTGGCAGGTAGCACTAGGTTACATGTTACCATTGGCAGGTAGCACTAGGTTACATGTTACCATTGGCAGGTAGCACTAGGTTACATGTTACCATTGGCAGGTAGCACTAGGTTACATGTTACCATTAGCAGGTAGCACTAGGTTACATGTTACCATTAGCAGGTAGCACTAGGTTACATGTTACCATTAGCAGGTAGCACTAGGTTACATGTTACCATTGCCAGTCCCAAAAGACTGACCTAACCTAAGATGAGCAGACGGTTGGGCCTTTCTTCGGAATCCATGAGAACTCAGCTCTCCAGCAGGTTGGAGCAGGTTCACCATTTTCCAGGCTCTCTTGGAACATCAAGAATAGTTTAGGCCCTCGTTACCGTGGGCTAAATCCCTGAGGCTCAGATACCTGAAGCAGAAAAAAAACTGCAAGCAGCCAATCGAAGCCTGGCGATTTTGTCTCGCTAAGACTTTCGGGCTAAGAGGAGTTAATCACAGGCCAATGGCGTGTCCAAGATGCGTCTTTGTTCAGTGACCTTCCTACATTCGCCTCAGACATAATAAGTCAATGTCTGCAACCATAAAGATCCCCGAGAAGCAAGACCTGCTATATGTTCACACAATGAGTCAATGTCTGCAACCATAAAGATCCCCGAGAAGCAAGACCTGCTATATGTTCACATAATGAGAGTCAATGTCTGCAACCATAAAGATCTCCCAGAAGCAAGACCTGCTATATGTTCACACGAGTCAATGTCTGCAACCATAAAGATCTCACAGAAGCAAGACCTGCTATATGTTCACACAATGAGTCAATGTCTGCAACCATAAAGATCTCTGAGAAGCAAGACCTGCTACATGTTCACACAATCAGTCAATGTCTGCAACCATAAAGATCTCCGAGAAGCAAGACCTGCTATATGTTCACACAATGAGTCAATGTCTGCAACCATAAATATCTCCGAGAAGCAAGACCTGCTGTATGTTCGCACAATGAGTCAATGTCTGCAACCATAAAGATCTCCCAGAAGCAAGACCTGCTATATGTTCACACAATGAGTCAATGTCTGCAACCATAAAGATCTCCCAGAAGCAAGACCTGCTATATGTTCACACAATCAGTCAATGTCTGCAACCATAAAGAGCTCCGAGAAGCAAGACCTGCTATATGTTCACACAATGAGTCAATGTCTGCAACCATAAAGATCTTCGAGAAGCAAAACCTGCTATATGTTCACACAGTCAATGTCTGCAACCATAAAGATCTCCCAGAAGCAAGACCTGCTACATGTTCACACAATGAGTCAATGTCTGCAACCATAAAGATCTTCGAGAAGCAAAACCTGCTATATGTTCACACAATGAGTCAATGTCTGCAACCGTAAAGATCTCCCAGAAACAAGACCTGCTACATGTTCACACAATGAGTCAATGTCTGCAACCATAAAGATCTCCGAGAAGCAAGACCTGCTACATGTTCACACAATGAGTCAATGTCTGCAACCATAAAGATCTCCGAGAAGCAAGACCTGCAATATGTTCACACAGTCAATGTCTGCAACCACAAAGATATCCCAGAAGCAAGACCTGCTATATGTTCACACAATGAGTCTATGGCTGCAACCATAAAGATCTGCCAGAAGCAAGACCTGCTGTATGTTCACACAATGAGTCAATGTCTGCAACCGTAAAGATCTCCGAGAAGCAAGACCTGCTATATGTTCACACGAGTCAATGTCTGCAACCATAAAGATCTCCCAGAAGCAAAACCTGTTATATGTTCACACAATGAGACAATGTCTGCAACCATAAAGATCTCCCAGAAGCAAGACCTGCTATATGTTCACACAATGAGAGTCAATGTCTGCAACCATAAAGATCTCCGAGAAGCAAGACCTGCTATATGTTCACACAATGAGAGTCAATGTCTGCAACCGTAAAGATCTCCGAGAAGCAAGACCTGCTATATGTTCACACAATGAGTCAATGTCTGCAACCATGAAGATCTCCGAGAAGCAAGACCTGCTATATGTTCACATAATGAGTCAATGTCGGCAACCATAAAGATCTCCGAGAAGCAAGACCTGCTATATGTTCACACAATGAGTCAATGTCTGCAACCATAAAGATCTCCGAGAAGCAAGACCGGCTATATGTTCACAGAATGAGTCAATGTTTGCAACCATAAAGATCTCCGAGAAGAAAGACCTGCTATATGTTCACACAATCAGTCAATGTCTGCAACCATAAAGATCTCCGAGAAGAAAGACCTGCTATATGTTCACACAATCAGTCAATGTCTGCAACCATAAAGGGCTCCCAGAAGCAAGACCTGCTATATGTTCACATAATGAGTCAATGTCTGCAACCATAAAGATCTCCGAGAAGCAAGACCTGCTATATGTTCACACAATGAGAGTCAATGTCTGCAACCGTAAAGATCTCCGAGAAGCAAGACCTGCTATATGTTCACACAATGAGTCAATGTCTGCAACCATGAAGAGCTGCCAGAAGCAAGCCCTGCTATATGTTCACACAATGAGAGTCAATGTCTGCAACCGTAAAGATCTCCGAGAAGCAAGACCTGCTATATGTTCACACAATGAGTCAATGTCTGCGACCATAAAGAGCTGCCAGAAGCAAGACCTGCTATATGTTCACACAATGAGAGTCAATGTCTGCAACCGTAAAGATCTCCGAGAAGCAAGACCTGCTATATGTTCACACAATGAGTCAATGTCTGCAACCATAAAGGGCTCCCAGAAGCAAGACCTGCTATATGTTCACACAATGAGTCAATGTCTGCAACCATAAATATGCCATAAATTGGGCCTTGAGCTAAGGTATCAATAACCTTAAGGAAGGTTTCCTTACCTCGTAATATTAAGTGTTGATTGGGATCGTATTGTTATAACTCCACATACACCAAGTGAAAGGCAGCGTTAACCAATCAGTTCATCCTCCGTCCTTCCGTCCGTCCGTCCGTCCACAAACGTCCGTTTACCATCGAGGAACAAGTTGATTTAAATTCAATGTTAAATATTGAACACAAATTAGAAAACGAGCCTCAAGTTCAGGAGACTCTCAATTTGTCTCGATCGTGCAGAGGAGTGAGAATCGTTTACTCTGTCTGTCTCTGTCTGATTGAATGTCTGTGAGAATAGTTTACTCTGTCTGCCTCTGTCTGTTTGAATGTCTGTGTGAATAGTTTACTCTGTCCGCCTCTGTCTGTTTGAATGTCTGTTTGAATAGTTTTACTCTGTCTGCCTCTGTCTGTTTGAATGTCTGTGTGAATAGTTTACTCTGTCCGCCTCTGTCTGTTTGAATAGTTTTACTCTGTCTGCCTCTGTCTGTTTGAATGTCTGTGTGAATAGTTTACTCTGTCCGCCTCTGTCTGTTTGAATAGTTTTACTCTGTCTGCCTCTGTCTGTTTGAATGTCTGTGTGAATAGTTTTACTCTGTCTGTCTCTGTCTGTTTGAATGTCTGTGTGAATAGTTTACTCTGTCCGCCTCTGTCTGTTTGAATGTCTGTTTGAATAGTTTTACTCTGTCTGCCTCTGTCTGTTTGAATAGTTTTACTCTGTCTGCCTCTGTCTGTTTGAATGTCTGTGTGAATAGTTTTACTCTGTCTGCCTCTGTCTGTTTGAATGTCTGTGTGAATAGTTTACTCTGTCCGCCTCTGTCTGTTTGAATGTCTGTGTGAATAGTTTACTCTGTCCGCCTCTGTCTGTTTGAATGTCTGTGTGAATAGTTTTACTCTGTCTGCCTCTGTCTGTTTGAATGTCTGTGTGAATAGTTTACTCTGTCCGCCTCTGTCTGTTTGAATGTCTGTTTGAATAGTTTTACTCTGTCTGCCTCTGTCTGTTTGAATGTCTGTGTGAATAGTGTTGCGGTTTTAGAACCCACACATGTGTAAATATGACATTATTAAATGGTTAAAGGTAGCACCCTATAGTTAGTCCAGAAGCAATACGTAGGCCACCATAGGACTTCAGTTATTAGTCCCCTACCGGTGTACACCGGAGGGGACTATAGGTTTGCACGCCGTCCGTCAGTCCGTCAGTCCGTCAGTCAGTCCGTCAGTCCGTCAGTCCGTCAGTCAGTCAGTCCGTCAGTCAGTCCGTCAGTCAGTCCGTCAGTCCGTCAGTCCGTCAGTCTGTCACGCAAAGAACAGTTTTCCGGACTTTTTTTCTAAACGCTTAATGCTAATGATTTCAAACTTGGCACATGGTTTCCTCATGATAAGTTACAGGTCAAGTTCGAACTTCACGACGTTTCGATCATTTTTAACAAAGTTATGGCACTTTGAACTTTGGGAATTCTGATAATTCTGATGATCCTTAACTCAGTGCCATTTTAAGTTTTAATTTCCTTTAAAAACCAATTTCTCTGCACTAATAGGACCGATTGAGATAAAATTTTCACCATATGATGGACTCGGTCTGTAGAATATTTTAATGGTAATTATGACGTCACAGGTCACGTGGTTCAGCCGCCATATTGTTTTTCATGAAAACACGAAAACCCCTTTTTCTCTGCAACGGCTGAATAGATCGAGGCCAAACTTTGCAGGCAGAATCGCATACCCATGATGAACAAAAAATTCAGTGAGCATGACGTCATGCGTCACATGGTTTCAGAGTTATGACGTTTTTAAGCATGAACATTCAAAAACCGAGCTCCTCCCTCATTTTTGATCCAATCGAGGGGAAACTTCACAGAGCTGTTCAGCACTAAAATGTCCTTTTGGAATTTGCGATAGGGCACGTGGTTTGGCAGATATCGTTAATTAAACGAAAATATTTTTTTAAATGGATATCTCTTGTTTATTCTCGAGTTCTCCTCAAGCCGCATTGTGCGTCCTCAGCCTCGTCTCGCGAACGTCAACAACGTGACACAGCGCGCGCTTTCCGGAGGGGCGGAGCCAAGCCGAGCAACATATATATACACATCGATCATTGGTCGTGAACCGAAAAATATAATAAATTACTGATGGTTTCAGAGCTATGACGTTTTTAAGCATGAACCTTTAAAACCGAGCCACTCCCTCATTTTTGATCCAATCGAGGGGAAACTTCACAAATCTGTTCAGCATGTCAGTCTACTAAAATGTCCTTTTGGAATTTGCGATAGGGCACGTGGTTTGGCAGATATCGTTAATTAAATGAAAAATGTTTTAAAAATGGATATCTCTTGAATCGCTAGTACCTCAGACCGTGAGTTGGTAATAATTTATATAATTCACACAGTGCAATACATGCAGGCTGCTCCACGGAGCGACCTTGCAGGCTTATCAACGAGGTGAGGCGTGACACACGTATCTCTGCATACCTCAGATCAAGTTTGAAAGCCATCATCAACCGTGCATAAATTTGCATATTCGATCATTTTTGACAAAGTTATGGCACTTTGAACTTTGGTCGGGGACACGTATTGCAGCGCAATACTCAGAATGCTTGTTTCATTAGTATGTGTATTAGATAAGGCCATGTTTCCAATAGTTGAATCTGCGTTGTGTCAATCAAATAAGAAGTAGGCCCCATTCCGTTCAGTTTGCAACCTCCCTCTCCAAGCGATGCCATTACGCGCCCTCCAGTCTGCCCTATGGCTCTCCCAATTTGTTACGTGCCTTTGTTAGCAGCGTTCGCTGCCTTGAGCTGGAGCTCGCTCAAACGCCGCCATAAGCCACGTGGTGAGGCCCGGAAAAGGGGGGCGGAACGCCAAGAAGAAGGTGTGGCCACGTCATCCAGCTGTCAAAGGCGGAGCCGGTAAGCCCTCACCAGCCAACCAGGGCTGAAGGGACATCGCTGGCAGGCGTGGCTTTTGGGCTCGCGGAACGATCGTTGCTTGCGTTATAAAAGCACGAACGTAAAGCCCTTTCAAGAGACTCATGCGCCGGCGTTTGTTAAAGAGGACGTGTTGGAAGGGTGGCTTGGAGAAGGACTGAGAAGAGAAGGGCGCGCTTGTTAAAGAGGACATTGGGGAGAGAGAGGGCGTTTGGCACAAGTGTGCACATATTACATACGCAGGACACCAGCTTCCCCCCGCTATATAATTGTCCGGTCGCGTTCAACTACACGTGGAGCTGCCTGCCGGGTTTCGCCCGCTGGACCGGAGCCTGGACTGGAGCCGACCGGAGACTGGACCCCATCGCCGGACCTTCCGCCCTACCATCTACAATCCCTGTGTGAGTGTCTGAGACGGGCCCGTTGTCCTGGGTATTAAGGATAAGACTGCTTTAAGACTGCACTGTGTGCTGCTTCTTCCTCTTCCTATCTTGTATATTCCTTTCGTTTCCTCTTCTTCTTTCTTTGTACATTGTTGATAAATCAATCTTTGTTCTTCCTATTTTCTGGTTT
>NC_136271.1:2162291-2444791 GCF_964187855.1 Myxine glutinosa
TTGGGCCATCTCAGATTCAGAGATTTGATTTTTGCAAGATTTGCAGATTTGCAAGCTGAGATTGCAACGCCAGGGACGGCCGACTCCTTCCTGCGAGCTGCCCACGTCACCCGCACAAGAAGAGCTCATCAAATCACTGCAGCGGCACTGCACATCCTGCAACACCGTGCGTATGAACGCCACTGTATGACATATGCTGATGATGCAGAAGACCTGCCTGAGTTCGAAGACTGGTGTCACCAGAGAGGAGAAGACATTCCCAACTTTCAGTACTGGGAAACTGTGCTGGAACTAGAGATGTTGGTACTGGTCTACGTGCGTTCTCTGCGGCAGGCTTCATTCACGATGTACCTCGATGCCCTGACGGAACTGGTCCCCTGGTTCCATGCCTTAGACCACACACACTATGCCAGGTGGGACCCTGTTCACCTGAGGGACATGGTTGCACTCCCAATGAAGCACCCAAATGTAGCCAGAGAATTCAGGGCTGGCAACTTCACTGTACAGAAGACGAAGAAGGTGTTCTCTTCGATCCCAATCGACCAGGCGCATGAACAGAATAACGCCTGCATCAAAGGAGATGGTGCAGTCGGCCTCACTGACAACCCAAGTGCCCTGCGGCATTGGATGATTGCCGGGCCAGAAGTTGCCAGGGCCATAGAAGAGTTCCAAGATGGCCATCAACACTGGGGGAGACGAGAGGACACACGTCATCACGACCAGACACCAAGTGTGCAGACCTCTTTCGCCAAGGATGTCCGCGCCCTTGTCAGCGTCATAGAAGAGCTTGGCAATGGCAACCCCTTTGAGGAAGAGAGCATGGATCTGGTTGTCCTTGACACAAAGGAAATTGCAGGTCCTGCTGCAGTTGAGACTGTCAGGAATGTGAAGAAGATTGGCCGAGAGCAGTTCCAGGCTTTCACCAGAGAATACCTGGTGGAAAGGACCAAGCCAATTGATGATGCAATTCGTCGGAACAAGCTGAAGGTGTCATTTTGGAAAATGGCTGCCACAGCCATCAGGGGCTGAATCTGAGATGGCCCAATATCCAAATCTGTTCATAATAGGATAGTCTACTAGTGTGCCAAATTTGGTGCTTTCCTCACAAAATGCACAATTGTTATGCTAAGTTGCCCCACTAAAACTAGAAATTTAAAGTGATTCTTCACCATTTGGCGAAAGGGCCAAAAACTATATAAAGCAGGATATCTGAAAACGTTATGGAAGGATGATTTTAATTAAATGTGATTCTGCATTTTGATTTTCTGCTCCACTCTGGGATACAAAACGTAAACTGTTCACCTGGCGGAGGTATGCTCTCTACTGAGTGCCGTTCTAGTTTCCTATTACATTGGGAAGTATTAGGATTCTTCTTCTCCTCCTCCCTTTATAAGGGGTGAGGTCCAATGACACCAGGCTCCTGCCCTGACCACGATGCTCCTCCACTCCGTACTGTCCTCGGCCAACTCTCTCCCGGCATCCGCAGCGCAATGGAGTACTGCTCTCCCCCCTGGGCCGGTGCTCCTGCCTCACACCTAGCTCGGCTTCACGCTGTGGAAACCAAAGCTTTCAGAATCATTGGAATCTCCTGGGACGAAGCTGATTCTGAGGGCCTTTCTTTCTCTTTCTCTTTCTCTTTCTCTTTCTCTCTCTCTCTCTCTCTCTCTCTCTCTCCCATCACAGGCAGGTTGGTGGTCTTTCCGTCTTCTACCGACTCCTCTCCGGCCTTGCTCCCCCAGCTCTCTCTGGGCTCTGTCCCCCAAATATTCCTACAGGTCGCACAAGATCTGCCAGCAACCCTCTGATGGTTAAACTGCCGAAATCTCGGCTCTCTGCTCACCTTCACTCTTTCATTCCTCTTTTCTCCCGCCTCTGGAACAAACTCCCTCACTCTCTTCAATCCCACCCCTCCCTCCAGGTTTTTAAAACAGCTGTTCACCACCATCGCTTATCTTCCCCCATCCAAAACCTTGATCTTTTCTACCCCCGTTAATTTCACCCCAAATCCACCTCTTTCAATCTCTGACTTCATTCTTGAAATTCCTTGTAGTGTCAATTTGTTTTATACCGTGTACCCCTTCCCTCCAACCCCCCAACCCCCATCCCCGCCCTCTCCCTCCCACAGATCTCCCGACGTCCCTGTTCTCTACTGTTGTGCTTTGTGCTTCCCTCTCTCCCCGTCTTGTCCTCCCCCTCCCTTTAGTTATGTGTGCTAATGTGTATTTAATGTGCTACCTCTTACACGAGCCTCAATCTTGTACACAAAAAAGAAAAGAAAAAAAGAGGCAGCACAGGAGCTTGGTACCAAGCCTCGCTCCTTATAAAGGGAAGAGGAGGAGGAGAAGTTTAAAGGGGTTAAAGGAATATACATAAAAGGTTTCCGTGTTTTACCGCCCTTTTCCCCAGTGCCTATTACACCACCCTATTTTACATGTTACGTTAGTTGTTGGTGTCCTTTATAACGCCCTTAACAACAATGGTTCCTGCTTGGAATGATTTCCAATGTTGTTTGACTGCCATGGAATATTATCGCACTCCTATCCGCGCATGTGCGATTGGGACGAATTCGGAGCCAAAGTCGGGGTAAAACGGCAGGTTTCTTTTCCTAATCCATGAATTCCTAACATTCCATAAAAAAATATGGTTCCTCAATCATAAAGTATTGTTTACAGACAGACGGACTGACAGAGGGCCAAGCCGAATGCTTCAACCCGCTTTTCACTTTGAGTGTGTGGGGTAAATATATTACCATACATGGAAGGGGCACACAAACAACACGAGCCATACATGGAAGGGGCACACAAACAACACGAGCCATACATGGAAGGGGCACACAAACAACACTAGCCATACATGGAAGGGGCACACAAACAACACGAGCCATACATGGAAGGGGCACACAAACAACACGAGCCATAACATGGAAGGGGCACACAAACAACACGAGCCATACATGGAAGGGGCACACAAACAACACGAGCCATACATGGAAGGGGCACACAAACAACACGAGCCATACATGGAAGGGGCACACAAACAACACGAGCCATACATGGAAGCGGCACACAAACAACACGAGCCATACATGGAAGCGGAAGGGGCACACAAACAACACGAGCCATACATGGAAGGGGCACACAAACAACACGAGCCATACATGGAAGGGGCACACAAACAACACGAGCCATACATGGAAGGGGCACACAAACAACACGAGCCATACATGGAAGCGGCACACAAACAACACTAACCATACATGGAAGGGGCACACAAACAACACGAGCCATACATGGAAGGGGTACACAAACAACACGAGCCATACATGGAAGCGGAAGGGGCACACAAACAACACGAGCCATACATGGAAGGGGCACACAAACAACACGAGCCATACATGGAAGGGGCACACAAACAACACTAACCATACATGGAAGGGGCACACAAACAACACGAGCCATACATGGAAGCGGAAGGGGCACACAAACAACACGAGCCATACATGGAAGGGGTACACAAACAACACGAGCCATACATGGAAGCGGAAGGGGCACACAAACAACACGAGCCATACATGGAAGGGGCACACAAACAACACGAGCCATACATGGAAGGGGCACACAAACAACACGAGCCATACATGGAAGGGGCACACAAACAACACGAGCCATACATGGAAGGGGCACACAAACAACACGAGCCATACATGGAAGGGGCACACAAACAACACGAGCCATACATGGAAGGGGCACACAAACAACACGAGCCATACATGGAAGGGGCACACAAACAACACGAGCCACATCCACGGTGACAGCAGCAAGATCAAGGAGCCTTTTTTGATGTGTTTTCCTTCATTAAACATCCTCATTGAGATTCACAGATGGACATGCAACATGTCTGTGAAGTACAACTTGCTGTCTCTAGATTAAACCTGTCCGTCACTCGACCTGTCTTACCTGCGAGTGTACAACAAACGATAATGCGTAGGATGTCAACTTGTGACACACTTTCGATCAAAAGGAATGCGAGCGATGGTGTGCACATGCGAGCGATGGTGTGCACCATTAAGGAAAGCGAGCGATGGTGTGCACATGCGAGCGATGGTGTGCACATGCGAGCATTGGTGTGCACCATTAAGGAAAGCGAGCGATGGTGTGCACATGCGAGCGATGGTGTGCACCATTAAGGAAAGCGAGCGATGGTGTGCACACGCGAGCATTGGTGTGCACCATTAAGGAAAGCGAGCGATGGTGTGCACATGCAAGCGATGGTGTGCACAAGCGAGCGATGGTGTGCACCATTAAGGAAAGCAAGCGATGGTGTGCACAAGCGAGCGATGGTGTGCACCATTAAGGAAAGCAAGCGATGGTGTGCACATGCGAGCGATGGTGTGCACCATTAAGGGTGTGCGATTTGGGGCAATGGTAAAGAGGGTCGGCTCTGTATTTGTAAAGAAAACCTTGAATGCTGCAAAAGGAAACATTAAAATCACAACCTAATGCCACTCGAGCCTGGCCCAGTGCTGTCGGCCTGCAGACCCCGATACTCGAGCCTGGCCCAGTGCTGTCGGCCTGCAGACCCCGATACTCGAGCCTGGCCCAGTGCTGTAGGCCTGCAGACCCCGATACTCGAGCCTGGCCCAGTGCTGTCGGCCTGCAGACCCCGATACTCGAGCCTGGCCCAGTGCTGTAGGCCTGCAGACCCCGATACTCGAGCCTGGCCCAGTGCTGTCGGCCTGCAGACCCCGATACTCGAGCCTGGCCCAGTGCTGTCGGCCTACAGACCCCGATACTCGAGCCTGGCCCAGTGCTGTCGGCCTACAGACCCCGATACTCGAGCCTGGCCCAGTGCTGTCGGCCTACAGACCCCGATACTCGAGCCTGGCCCAGTGCTGTCGGCCTACAGACCCCGATACTCGAGCCTGGCCCAGTGCTGTCGGCCTACAGACCCCGATACTCGAGCCTGGCCCAGTGCTGTCGGCCTACAGACCCCGATACTCGAGCCTGGCCAAGTGCTGTAGGCCTGCAGACCCCGATACTCGAGCCTGGCCCAGTGCTGTCGGCCTGCAGACCCCGATACTCGAGCCTGGCCCAGTGCTGTTGGCCTACAGACCCCGATACTCGAGCCTGACCCAGTGCTGTCGGCCGACAGACCCCGATACTCGAGCCTGGCCCAGTGCTATCGGCCGACAGACCCCGATACTCGAGCCTGGCCCAGTGCTGTCGGCCTACAGACCCCGATACTCGAGCCTGGCCAAGTGCTGTAGGCCTGCAGACCCCGATACTCGAGCCTGGCCCAGTGCTGTTGGCCTACAGACCCCGATACTCGAGGCCTGGCCCAGTGCTGTCGGCCTACAGACCCCGATACTCGAGCCTGGCCCAGTGCTGTCGGCCTGCAGACCCCGATACTCGAGCCTGGCCCAGTGCTGTCGGCCTACAGACCCCGATACTCGAGCCTGACCCAGTGCTGTCGGCCGACAGACCCCGATACTCGAGCCTGGCCCAGTGCTATCGGCCGACAGACCCCGATACTCGAGCCTGGCCCAGTGCTGTTGGCCTACAGACCCCGATACTCGAGCCTGGCCCAGTGCTGTTGGCCTACAGACCCCGATACTCGAGCCTGGCCCAGTGCTGTTGGCCTACAGACCCCGATACTCGAGCCTGGCCCAGTGCTGTTGGCCTACAGACCCCGATACTCGAGCCTGGCCCAGTGCTGTTGGCCTACAGACCCCGATACTCGAGCCTGGCCCAGTGCTATCGGCCGACAGACCCCGATACTCGAGCCTGGCCCAGTGCTATCGGCCGACAGACCCCGATACTCGAGGCCTGGCCCAGTGCTATCGGCCGACAGACCCCGATACCCGAACTCCAGCAGATTACTGAAACAATTTGGAATTTGGCCAGGGCACTGGCACATAACTTCCAAATCTTCTGGAAAGACAACGGATTTTTTTTCCACATCCACAAGCTAATTCTAGCAGGTAAGACAGCAGACTTAATGTCCTTTGGAAGGATGGCACACTCATTCATGCACGGCCCCACCTGTGAAACATCAGAATGACTGTATTTAGTCAGGTCAAGAATCAAAGCGAAACTAGACAGCTCAAAGTCGACGATACTATCTGTGAGCTATCTGTGAGCTATCTGTGAGCCCGACACGTCGATGTGAGGTTTGTAGATAAAAGCTTAAAGCACAAACAAAGGGGTTCATGGTGGAGCAAACACACTCCATCAGAAAACAATTACGATAGTGAGCAAGAACATATTGTTGCGAATATGGAATTTGACCTCCATATCCGCTTGTAAATATTCCCCTATCTTCTCCGATACTCCCCAACTCTCCCCTTACCCCATTCCCTAGTCCCATTGTCTGTAAACAACACCCATTAGAGCCGATCTTCCCCTTCATTCCCCCATTAAATGTCGTGCCCAGGTCCCCCGCACCACACGTAGACAATTATAGGACATCTTGCTAGTTATTCTTAATCTATGTCAGTTAAGGACTTGTTTCCATTAATTATGACTCTTCGTTGCACCAGAATGTGATGATATGGCACCAGTAGGAGTTTAGGACCTTCCCATACCTCCCCGCATCTCTTCCCATCATCTCAAGCTCCAACAACAACCACAACAACAGCGGCTTTGCGTCCTCACTCCGGCTCGGTTGGCCGCCATTGAACATGTGCTCGACGGGGTTACCCAGAAGGGGGCTCCCTGTCGGCCCCTCGTCAAGGGCGGAGCCGGTAACCCCCGCACCCAATGAGAAGCCATGGGCCGATGCCATATGGGGCGGAGCTAACGAGCGAGGGCGTGACTCCCCGCCGGATATACGCGGCCCCGCGCCGGACGTGACGTGAGATGCGCCCCGAGCTTGGAAGGACAAGACGCCACCCTCCCGAGCGCTGAGCGACCTCCCCGCATCTGCTGGACACCACCGTACGTGATTCTGTCCCTGAGCCAGGTGCACCTGAGCCATCGACTGCCGCTTTCCTTGCCATCAAATCCCGTGTGAGTCAGCGTTGTCCCGTTTATCTGTGGTCTGTCTAGGGTTAATATAAGGTTGTGTCTAAGTGCCCACCTTCCTATGTTTCCCTCTTGTCCCTGTAATCTAACCTTTTCCGCCTTAATATAACCTCCTCCGGAGGTCTTGAGAACTGAACCCCTGGTGTCGTATTGTGTGATTGTAACCCAGCCGGGTGTCTTCTCTTTCCTATTGAGCCAGCGTAGCGCGATTAGTTAACATTCGGGCACAATCGGGTAACTTGTACGGATACGGCGGCCATCCCGCTCGGCCCACCATACCATCAAAGTCGTATCTGTAACAATTGGTGTCGGGAGTGAGATTCGAGGCCCGACCAAATTTTGAAGAAAAAAAAAAAAAAAAAAAAAAACGAATAGAGGAAAAAAAAAATTTGGTCAAAATTTGGAGCGGCCGAAATTTGTTTTGTTTTACGAAACTCGAATTTTGCAAGTCGCGCTATGGCGGATCAAGACGGCTGGGGTCCGGTAGGGGAGAGTGAGGTAGGGTCGATCCAGGACCAAAATGAGGGACAGGAGGAGAGCGAAGCAGTGAGGGCGGCAGGTTCGCAAAATAGCGCCGTCACGCACGAAGTAGCGGGCGCGCAAAATGGCGCGCTCGCTCACGTGGTTGAAGGGTCCCAAAATAGCGGCGCCGCGGAGGGCGAGCCTGCGGTGGCGGCTGGGGACGCTGGGCAAACCGGGTTTGACCTCAGATTATTCTTGACCCAACTGAATGCAAAAATGGATAGGATGGAGGGCCAAATGAGGGTTGATAGTGGGCGAATAGAGGGCCAAATGGGGGTAATGGGGAACCGGATGGATGCTCAGGGTGAGCGATTAGAGGGCCAAATGGGGGTAATGAGGGACGAAGCGAGGGGTACTGGTGAGGGGTTAGACAAGAAATTTGGGAAGTTAGACAATAATTTTGAGGAGTTAGACAAGAAATTTGGGAAGTTAGACAATAATTTTGAGGAGTTAGACAAGAAATTTGGGAAGTTAGACAATAATTTTGAGGGGTTAGACAACGGGATAAAAGAGGTGAGAAATGGGTTAATGGGGGTAGAAAACAGAATGGCCGCTCAAGAGAATCAAATGGAAGGGATGCAAAAAGGGTTAGAGGGGTTAGAAAACAGTATGGAAGGCAAATTGAGGGACATGAGGGACCAAGCGGAAAGGGAAGTTAAACAAATGGAGCAGCAGATAGAGGGGGTCAGAATGGGGGTAGAAACCAAACTGGATGCTCACAGGGAGGAAATGGAGCAGATGAGGGTGGCATCTGGGCAGGAGATGCAAGTGATGGGAGAGGAGATCAGAAGAGGAGTGAGTGAGGAGGTCGGAGGAGTGCGCGAGGAGGTGAGGCACTGTAAGGAGCGCATGGAGAAAGAGGTGAGAAAGGGGACTGTAAAATTGCAAGGTGGTATAGAGGAGTTGACGCTGGGAGTAGAACAACTGACAGTGGGACAAAAGGAGCTGGGGGACCAGGTAAAGAAGAACACAGCGGTAATAGAGGGTTTAAAATCGACACAGAAGGAGATGAAAAAGGACGTAGGGGTAATTAAAAAAGAGTGCCAGACGGTACATGAGGACCTGACGAGGAAAATGGACAAGGTGGTAGAGGTAATGGAGGTTAAAGAGCGGGAGGTGCGGGAGCACATAGAAAAAAATAAAGTGGAGTTAGAGGAAGAACTTAAAGGGGCGCACGAAGAGATGAAGGAGATGAAGCAAAAATTAGAGGAAGTGGAAGAAGGGGTGAGCGAAATTAAGAAGCGACGGAGAGAGGATAAGAAAGAGATAAAGGAGGAAGTAAAAGAATTGGTCCAAAGTCTGTGTTCGGATCGTGATGATGTGCTCATTAACCGGATGAGGGATTCGCAGGTGATGGAGGAGAAGCGAAGAGAAAGAGGACCCGGTGTAAGTGGTGACCAATATGGTCGTGCGTATGATGCGCCAGGTGATTTAATAAGCTTGGGGGTCGAGATAGACCCGGATGTTCGTGAGAGGCCAAGAGTGAGGTGTATGGCTGGTCCGGAGGGTATGGAACGAGAGGTGCGAGGTGTGGGTGTGCAAGAAAGTCCGACTCTGGGGTGTGTGAGGAAAAAGTGCGTGCCAAGGAGTGAGTGTGCTGGCGAGAGTGAGTCGGTCGTAGCGCGTGTGCGAGGGAGCACATGGAAGCGTGGTGTGGTGAGTGTTACAGAGGGTGTGACGGGAGAGTGTGCGCGAGAAAGGTGTGTGACGGACAGGTGCATGAGGAAAGAGTGCGCTGTCAAAGGCAAGGAAGAATGCACACCTGTGGTGAGTGTTACAGAGGGTGTAACGGGAGAGTGTGCGCGAGAAAGGTGTGTGACGGACAGGTGCATGAGGAAAGAGTGCGCTGTCAGAAGTAAGGAAGAGTGTCCACCTGTGGTGAGTGTTACAGAGGGTGTAACGGGAGAGTGTGCGCGAGAAAGGTGTGTGACGGACAGGTGCATGGGGAAAGAGTGTGCTGTCAAGAGTAAGGGTGAGTGCGCTGTCAGGAATGGAGGTGAAAGTAGTGAGAGTGACATGGAGCGTGAGTTAGTTGTGACAGGTGAGCGAGGATGTACACCTGGGATGGAAGGATGCACACCTGGAATGGTAGAGCGTGAGTGGGAATGCACGCTGGAGTTGGTGGTGAGGCACGTGGTTGGGTGTGCGAATGAGAGCACACCTGTGATTGTCACAGAGGAGGTGACTGAGGAGGGGGCGCGAAGAGGTGTTTTGGTGAGGTGTGCGAGCAACGAATGTGTGCCAAGGTGTTCGGTGGTCAGGTGTGTGACCAAGGCTGTGAGTGGAATGAGTGTACCTGGGTGTGTAAGGAAAGGTACGAGGAGCATGGGCACAGCTGGATGTGTGAGCAAGGAACGGGCTGCGGGATGTAAGCATGCAGGTGAAGCATCGACGTTAGACGGGATAGAGTTTAGAACGACTTATAGCCGAATCGGGCCCTCGGTGCGTGCTGGGCCTCGCTTTGAACGGCCGCGTCCGTGCTCCACTAGGCGGAGCTGGCAGCCCGATAGAAAGGGTCGTCATGGCGACCACTTTTTGGTGAGACGTGCCGGCAGGTCTAGATCGGGGCATTGGATGGTTCCACGCCGAGGTGGTGTGTGGGATCTCGGGCCGGGTAAACCTCCTTCCCTGCACCGAGTGCCGGATGTATCCAGCCGCTGGCACAAAACAACCAGCATCCATTGCTTGGCTTTACGAAGCCGGGCTTTGGACAGGGATTGGCGCACCGAGAGGTATTAGTGAGTCGACTGGGTGATGAGGTTAGTGTTTTGGACCCAAAATTAGAGAAAAACAAAATTTGATGATTGGCAAGGGATTGGCAGTAGTGATTGGCAGATGATGGGCAGTGATTGGCAAATTTTTAATTTGTTGCAATTTGATGTGCGAAATTGGTAGTGAGAGACCCCCGATGTGGTGGGATGGCATCCCTGCCACCTTTCCCATGTGAGTGGGGCAAATGCGCACTAGATTATGGGGTGTATGGCAGTGAAAACTAGCCCGGGTGGGTTAGGATATGGTGTGTAGGGATCTAGCGAAGATGACCTTAGGTAACGTTAAGGTTAGTTAGTGACTGATACCTGTAGTGGGGACGCAGGTAGATTAGTGTGGATTATAATGACGAGGGAGCGCAATAGTTTAAAGGGACGACTGGGAAGCGCAAGTTTCAGAAGGGAGTAGTTAGCTGAGATGATGCTGTGTGTGTGAGGATTGAACAGGTGTGATTGCACAGGTGTGCAACTGGACAGGTGTGTGGAGCAGTGTATGAGTAGTGAGTGTTGTGGATCAGCGCGAATGCGCTTGGGGAGAGAAGGGTGCCGGTGGCACCAGGTGTGAGAGCACAGGTGTGCAAGTACAGGTGTGTGGAGAAAGTTGGAGTGAGTGGTACGGAGTGGTGTGCATGGTGCGAAGGTGTGGATGGGGGAAGAGTGGACCCCTTTCACGAGCACCCGGGGCGGGTAGTGTAAGTGTTAGGTAGAGGGTGCAGGTAAATTGTGGTTGGATATTGGCATTTGTGGTGCGGTTGCAGAATGGTGTTGTGAATGGGTGCATTAGTGTTGTGGAAATGGCTGGGCGTGTAGCCTGTTAGTGTGTGTAGTTGGTTGGGCACTCCACCACTGTGAGGATGTCGGCCAGGTGAGGCCGCAGGTGGGCTCTGGGAGCCGGTAGTTGTGAGTGGGTGCCTGAGGATCCCGGGTGTGGATCGGGCAGCCCAGTGCCAGAGAGGGCACGGAGTGGGGAGAGAGCCAGAGGGCCTTCCCCAGGTAGTTAGGTTAGGGTGAGGAGCAGGTAAGCTCGGAGGCAACTGCAGTGGTGGAGGTGTGCAGGTGGGTAGACCCACTGGGAGAGGTACACGCCGCAGCCCAGAAATTGTGCGAGGGCACCGGGAGATGAATCGGGGGAGTGAGACCCCAAATTGAAGAGCACCACAGTTTGGCCAATGGGAATTGGTTTTTAGAACCCATAGTGTAAGAGGGCCAATGGTTTGGCCGGAGAAAGCCCCCGGGTAGTGTAAAGTTGTTAAAGTCATTTAGGAAATAGTTAGGATTAATGAACCTGTCGCACCATACGCAGCCACTTACCTGTGATGATGATGACTCCACACCTGTGTTTTCTTTGTTTTGTGCAGGAAATGAGAATTGCTGTTGGATTTGTGAGACGCATCACGACGTGGATGAGACATTGGGGTGATTCCATCTCTCCCTCCCTAGGAGGGACTGATGATGAATTGGTAATGGCAAATTTTGATGTTGAGTTGAAAATGGCAAATTTTGATGAGAGTTGAAAATGGCAAATTTGATTGGTTAGGAGGGAGAGAAGACGAATTTGGTATATGAGAGGAACGGGGAAGACAGTAGGGATGTTTGTGGATTTGTAAAGTAGATGTTTATGGGTAGTGTTGTGTTTTGTGGATACAGTAAGGGGTAAGGGAGGGGCCATGTAGGTTACCTGGTGGGGGGGGGGGCGTACGATAGGAACGTACCTGTCTCACCTGGTTCCCATGTGCCCCCAGTGTGCATTACCTTATATTGCGTGCACTTTTGCGCCCTTACCACCTTACTCACTTGTTTCTTCTTTTGTCTCCCACCTCCGAGGATCTGGCTTTGGGGTAGAGAGAGAGGAGAGAGAGGTGCTGGCGACGCAGTTGTGGGCCTGCACTTTCGCTGTTCGCTGCCTGGATCGGTACACCATATGGACCGCAATGTTTGTGGCCACCCACGATGGACCGCAGTTCGTTTGCGGCCAAGCACCACCCGGGGATGGACCTATGGGTCAACGTGGCACCTATGCCATACAGGTGAACCACTTTTAGTTGACACCAAGTGCACCACAAGAAGAGCAAGAGACACCTGCAGGGTTAGGGGTTGTCGCATTTATTTTTATTCCAATGAACAATGGTGACTGCACCGATTGGTGGTGGGGTGGTGCTTTTGATGCGCGGGAAGGGTGCTCTGCACGTTATTAAAGGCCGTCGGCCACAGAGCACTCGTGGGTTGGTGTATCGATGTTGGCAAGCGCGCTCTCTCTATGCATAACATCTGCATGTGTTCCTCCAAAGACAGGTCCTGGATCGTAGTGTAAATATCAGCGTAGTCTTGTAAATAATGCTCCCTACCGGCTGTATGTTTAGTTTGAGGATTCTTTCCGGATTCGGTTATCCTGTGGGTGTGTTTCTGAGAGGAGAAGGGTGCAACGTCGCAGGGGGACATATTTACTCATTTGTGAATATCTATAAAACTGTCGCACTCAGGGTAGAGTTAATAGTAGAGGGAACTACATTGCGTGCCACACTAAAGTAGGTAAAAATTTATCGGGTCGGGACGCCCCGAGGGTAGAGAAGGGTGCAATGTTGCGAATATGGAATTTGACCTCCATATCCGCTTGTAAATATTCCCCTATCTTCTCCGATACTCCCCAACTCTCCCCTTACCCCATTCCCTAGTCCCATTGTCTGTAAACAACACCCATTAGAGCCGATCTTCCCCTTCATTCCCCCATTAAATGTCGTGCCCAGGTCCCCCGCACCACACGTAGACAATTATAGGACATCTTGCTAGTTATTCTTAATCTATGTCAGTTAAGGACTTGTTTCCATTAATTATGACTCTTCGTTGCACCAGAATGTGATGATATGGCACCAGTAGGAGTTTAGGACCTTCCCATACCTCCCCGCATCTCTTCCCATCATCTCAAGCTCCAACAACAACCACAACAACAGCGGCTTTGCGTCCTCACTCCGGCTCGGTTGGCCGCCATTGAACATGTGCTCGACGGGGTTACCCAGAAGGGGGCTCCCTGTCGGCCCCTCGTCAAGGGCGGAGCCGGTAACCCCCGCACCCAATGAGAAGCCATGGGCCGATGCCATATGGGGCGGAGCTAACGAGCGAGGGCGTGACTCCCCGCCGGATATACGCGGCCCCGCGCCGGACGTGACGTGAGATGCGCCCCGAGCTTGGAAGGACAAGACGCCACCCTCCCGAGCGCTGAGCGACCTCCCCGCATCTGCTGGACACCACCGTACGTGATTCTGTCCCTGAGCCAGGTGCACCTGAGCCATCGACTGCCGCTTTCCTTGCCATCAAATCCCGTGTGAGTCAGCGTTGTCCCGTTTATCTGTGGTCTGTCTAGGGTTAATATAAGGTTGTGTCTAAGTGCCCACCTTCCTATGTTTCCCTCTTGTCCCTGTAATCTAACCTTTTCCGCCTTAATATAACCTCCTCCGGAGGTCTTGAGAACTGAACCCCTGGTGTCGTATTGTGTGATTGTAACCCAGCCGGGTGTCTTCTCTTTCCTATTGAGCCAGCGTAGCGCGATTAGTTAACATTCGGGCACAATCGGGTAACTTGTACGGATACGGCGGCCATCCCGCTCGGCCCACCATACCATCAAAGTCGTATCTGTAACAATATTATATGGGTTAAAGAGAATCACGCAGGTGCCCACACACGGTGTGGGTTAGTTATAGAGAATCGCACAGGTGCCCACACACGGTGTGGGTTAGTTATAGAGAATCACGCAGGTGCCCACACACGGTGTGGGTTAGTTATAGAGAATCGCACAGGTGCCCACACACGGTGTGGGTTAGTTATAGAGAATCACGCAGGTGCCCACACACGGTGTGGGTTAGTTATAGAGAATCGCACAGGTGCCCACACACGGTGTGGGTTGGTTATAGAGAATCGCACAGGTGCCCACACACGGTGTGGGTTAGTTATAGAGAATCACAGAGATGCCCTAACAGGGTGTGGGTTGGTTATAGAGAATCACAGAGATGCCCTAACAGGGTGTGGGTTGGTTATAGAGAATCACAGAGATGCCCTAACAGGGTGTGGGTTGGTTATAGAGAATCACAGAGATGCCCTAACAGGGTGTGGGTTGGTTATAGAGAATCACAGAGATGCCCACACAGGGTGTGGGTTGGTTAAAGAGAATCACAGAGATGCCCTAACAGGGTGTGGGTTGGTTAAAGAGAATCGCACAGGTGCCCTAACAGGGTGTGGGTTGGTTAAAGAGAATCACACAGGTGCCCACACAGGGTGTGGGTTGGTTAAAGAGAATCGCACAGGTGCCCTAACAGGGTGTGGCTTGAAAGATATTTGCATGTATAGCTCAGGTAAGTAGGTGTGGTGTCAAAACGTCAAGGGTCATTTTCTCCATATCAGTTAATCTGTTTCAAAAAGAAAAGAAAAACATTTTTGCTTCTTTCTTTCCAAACTTCACACCATCTTGATGTTCCTCGTCACTGGTTCCAAGCAGGATGCACGACCTTTGGCACGTGAGCAACCTCTGTGATTTCAACTTTAATTGGGCTTCAGTTACTTTTGAGGGCCGTGATCGATTTGGACTCCAAGGTGTGACAAATGACTCTTCCTCAAGCATCGATTATATTTCCACAACCATGCACGAAGGCCTACACTAGTCTGGATAGGCCAGGTTTTGGATTCCCGGAATCCTCATGCATGATAGCGGGTCAACGGTGTCGACTGCAGAGCGACAGGTGAAGACGTCGCGGGTGGTAGCACAAAGCAATCGGTGTGATGCGCGGATCACGAGGAACACGCTACAAGATGGGACCCCTCACTGACATTCCAATCACTCGAGCATTCGGGATTACGAACACGGAGGGTGGGAACGGAGGGGCGAAGCGAGGGGTCGCCAGATGCAGGGTCGGCACGCGATGCTCAAAACAAAGTTAAGCGGAGTCCAAGTGGCATCGCAGGCTCCTGCGCGGATAATGGCGTCTCCCGGTTAATCTCGGCGACCCTTATACCGGGCGCCTATCTGTGCGTTCTCCCGAATAATCCACGTCGCACGAACTAGGCTGCACGTCACGTCGCACAAAGGATAAATAGCTGAGCAACACAAACAAAGCACATGCTGCCTCAAAATAAACACGCAATACCATGTTCTCCTTTTCGGCTTTGCCAAGACGGACCCGTTGAGGAGCAACAAAGTGTTATTAATGCTGTGACGTCGGTGCGGAACGGAATCCGTCATAATGTCCATATTGCGATTACCTTCATAAACAGGTACTTACACAGATCTATTCAACACTCGTTTATGTTTGAAAGAAAGATCTCCTTATTAAATAGAAAAATGCAACAATTTGGATTGTTTTTGCTTTTGTTTGTATCTAAAAAAAAATTAAAAAATACAACAAAACTAGATGGTATTCATAGAATACGTACCTTGTGTAGACAACTTGATGCGAGCCACCTCCCCTGTTTTTAAAGGTATTTTTTATTTGATCCAATATGGCTGCTAGACCACGTGACGGATGACATCATAAAGTTATATCCTCCAATGCAATTGTTGTCTAGATCACGCTCAATAAATTTCAAACTGATCAGACTAAGTGTTGTCCCTATTAAATTATGACGTCATAAACCAGGCACGAATGACGTCATCATTAACAACACTTATTCCCCATGCGGACTTCTTTACAATGAGGCACGTTTCAATTTTTGGAGTGGAGTGGTTCTGGATATATCGAGGTGCATTGTTTTTTTTTTTTTTTTTTTTTTTTTTTTTTTTTTTTGTATACAAGATCGAGGCTCGTGAAAGAGCGAACATTTATCACACAGAAAGACAAACAGACACATAAAACAAATAACATCGGGAGCGGTAGACAAGATGGGGAGAGAGGGGGAAGGACACAAACACAACATTTGAGAGCAGGGACCGAGAGACATGGAGACATCGAGAGATCTGTGGGAGGGAGAGGGCTTTGGGGGGGGAGGCATGTGAAGGGGGGGGAGGCATGTGAAGGGGGGGAGGCATGTGAAGGGGGGGAGGCATGTGAAGGGGGGGGATTGTATTGTAAGGGGGGGAAGATGTATTGTTTTTCGATTTCTTCAAGATGGCGTCTGTACCACGTAACCTATGACGTCATAATTATTATTTAAAAATTATATCGGAGGAGGCACTCCTATGCTCAAAATTCTGTGTCGATGCGCCAAACGGTTACCGAGAAAATGAATTTTTAAAATGCAGACACGCACGAACGTACGTACGCCACACGTACGCAACCGAACGCCGAACCGTGCTTTTCGCTTCCCGAGCGCAGGATAAAAACAAAACTACAACATGATTGAGAAGCAAAGTTTGGAAAAGCAAGCAACGTTTTCTATTTATCAATCATCGCTGCACTCGGTGTTGTGAACTTCAGAGAACAAGATCCTCTCGAAAGGTCAAGAATTAGCAACAAACAGCACAAACCCATCTTTGGCAGCCTCAAGAAACTGTTTAGTTCAGTTTGGCTGACGAGAAAAGGGAAAGATTACATGGTGCAATCCTTTTGGATAAGCCAATGATTTTAACATTCCGTTCGCACTGTGTTATCGGTACATGTTCATGGAATAGCTTCTGTTGGCACAACAACCTGATAATGCTATTCTGAGGGGGTGGGAGGGAATATATATATATACAAACATAATGGTCCATTATATACAGTTATTTATTTTTGCATACAGAGTCAAGGCACGGGTAAGAGCACATTACACACGAGAACAGGCACAGGCCCATAAAACATACAATAAACAAGAAAGAGCAATCAAAGATTGCAAACCCTCACCCGGATGTATTTTCAGTGGTTTTTCAGGCTTTTGTGTTAAAACAAATATGGCGGCCGAACCACGTGACTGATGACGTCATCATTATTTTTTTCTCCACCAATTTACGCCTACATGACGCTCAAGAAATTTCATCCTGATCGGATGAAGTTTTGTACTTGTCGAATTATGACGTCATAATGGAGGCACCTCTGACATCATCATTAACATATTTTATTCCCCATTGACAGTTCTTTACAATGAGCCATGAATCAATATTTTATATTCAGCACTTTCGAAGATATAGAGGTGCAATGATTATCGTTTTTTCCAAGATGGCGGCCGAACCACGTGACTTATGACGTCATAATTATCATTAAAAAATTATACAGGTGGAGTTGCACCTATGGTGAAAATTTCCTGTCGATCGGACCAACGGTTGCAGAGAAAATCATATTTATTCTGTTCAGACAAACAAACAGACAGACAGACAGACAAACGGACTCAAATGCAATACCCCCTCCTCTGGCGAGGGTAATAAAGGAAGTGGGAGACAAGAGAGGGAGAGAGAGAGAGAGAGAGAAAAACATACAAACAACAACAGTAGAGAACAGGTACATTGCTAGATCTGTGGAATAGAGAGGGATGGTGAGAGGAAGGAATAGGGGGTACACGGCATAAAACAACTCGGAATTTCAAGAAAGAAGTTGGATATTGAAAGAGGTGAATTTGGGGTGTTTTAACGGGGGTAGAAAAGATCAATGTTTTGGATGGGGGAAGACAGGAGATGGTGGTGAACAGCTGTTTTAAAGACCTGGAGGGAGGAGTGGGATTGAAGAGAGTGAGGGAGTTTGTTCCAGAGGCAGGAGAAAAGAGGAATGAAAGAGTGAAGGTGAGCAGAGAGTCTTGATTTTGGCAGTTTCACCAGAAGAGGGTTGCTGGCAGATAGAGCTGGGGAAGGAATATTTTTCCTGCAGGAATATTTGGGGGACAGAGCACAGATAGAGCTGGGGGAGCGAGGCCGGAGAGGAGTCGGTAGAAGACAGAAAGACAACTCTGATTTCCTGTTTGACATTGAGGACCTCCATCCATTGTTGAGACAGCAGAAGCAACATGTCCACAGAAGAATGACCTTGTCTGAATCCAAATTGATGATCCGAGATAAGCCATTGGAGAAGGGGAAGGATTTGATATCCGAAGCAATGATGGATTCCATGACTTTGCTGATGATTGTGAGCAGTCCGACTGCCTGTGGTGAGCGAGTGGTAGACCCTCAGAATCAGCTTCATCGCGGGAGATTCCAATTATTCTGAAAGCGTTGGTTTTTACAGCCTGAAGCCGAGCTAGGTGTGAGGCAGGAGCACCGGCCCAGAGGGGAGAGCAGTATTCCATTGAGCTGCGGATGAAAGCCTTGTATGTGGTTAGGAGCTCAGGTGTGCCGAGGAAGGACTTCGCACGACGGAGGATGCCCAGTCGGCGACTGGCTTTGGAGGCCAGATTTGAAATGTGGTTTTCCCAGGAAAGATCATGGCAGACAGTGAGACCCAAAAGCTTGAGTGCCAGAACTTCTTGGAGAGGATTATTCAGAAAGTGGATGGGAGGGTTGTCCAGTCGGTCTTTTCGGAGAGACATCGTAAGAGTGTGAGATTTGTCAGGATTGAAAGACATGTTCCACTTGTTTGACCAGTCTGTGATTTTGTCCAGGTCTGCAGAGAGTGAGGAGGATGCAGACTGCCGATCTGAGGGATGAGGAATGGAGCCGCAGAGAGTGGAGTTGTGAGATATTGCTATAAATTAATTGTGTTAATTTACTTTAATGTGACATTTGAAGTTTTAAAAATATACATCCGGATCCGGAAGAGTGGAGCTTAGCGAGCGCACCATGCCGGCAATGTAGATGTTTGCTGTGATTATTGCCACCTGCTGGATGACTTTGGTTTTCTCTTACAATAAACCTTTGTTGATGAACTTCAAGGAGTGATACTGGATACTGGGGATATTACAGGAGTCATAAGCAAAGAGATAGAGAGAGGATTTTCCAGAGAGTTGGAGAGATCATTGATGAAGACCAGAAAAAGCACAGGGCCCAGAACACTGCCTTGGGGAACTCCAACCTGAACAGGAAGGGGAGATGAGAGAAATCCATTCAGGGCTACACGTTGACTACGACGAGAGAGGAAGTCCGCCAGCCATGCGTGGAGATTTCCATGGATACCAAAGGAGGAGAGTTTGGTGAGCAGAGCGGGGTGCCAGACCGTATCAAAGGCACGTGATATGTCAAGGGAGACAGCTCTGATTTCCTGTTTGACATTGAGGACCTCCATCCATTGTTGAGACAGCAGAAGCAACATGTCCACAGAAGAATGACCTTGTCTGAATCCAAATTGATGATCCGAGATAAGCCATTGGAGAAGGGGAAGGATTTGATATCTGAAGCAATGATGGATTCCATGACTTTGCTGATGATTGTGAGCAGGCTGATTGGTCTGTAGTTGCAAGGATCTGTTTTTCACCTTTTTTGTGTAAAGCGGTAATGTTGGCTGATTTCCAAGCAGATGGCAGATGACCTTGAGCAAAAGAGAGGGTCAAGAGAACAGAGAGAGGGTGAGATAGAGCGGAAGTGCAGGATTTTAGGACCGTGGGCTGATGCCGTCTGGTCGAGTTGCAGAATCAGAGTCAAGGTTTGACATTAACTTCTCCACCTTGTCAGGAGAGAAGGACACAGAGGTTGGGTTCGACTGGGTAAGGTGGGTACAGAGAGAGATGGGTTTGGGACACAAAATTTTGAGGCAAACGCAGAGTTGAGGCATTCAGCTTTTTCATGTGCGGAGTCAGCTGTGTAGCCGTTTGAGGTAAGGGAGGGGATGGAGGAGGAACAAACACCAGAAACAGATTTGACCAGATGCCACCACGATTTGGAGGAGGGAGACAGTTTTGAGAGTTCAGTCTTAAGAGTTGAGAGATAATGTTTCCACGCTCTCCTGAGGGTAGACACACACTTGTTCCGAGTTTTGTGGTAGGAACTGAGATTGCCTTCCATTGGATTTGCTTTCCAGGAGACAAAGGCAAGTTGTTTCTGGGCAACAGCCTCACCACAAGATTCAGTGTATCATGGACGGGAGGAAGGGTATGACAACTGAAGATGAGATGGGATTAATCTGTGCATGAGAGAGAGAGTAATTTACTTTGGAAGAATTCCCAGAATGAGTTGATGTCAGAGGTGGTAGAGATGGGAAACCAGTCCAGATGATTGATGGCTGCTTGAAGACCATGCCAGTAGGCCAGCGCGAAATGCCAGACTCGACGCTGAGGATGCTCTCTGAGAATGGCCAGAGAGACAACTACTTTAACAAGCACATGATCAGATGAACCGATTGGAGCAGAAGAAGAACAGCAGACACTTAGTTAGTCATGACCAAGTCTAGAAGAGAAGATGCTCTGTTGACTGAGATCCGGGTCGGGAAATTAATAGATTGGGTCAGTCCCAGTGAGTCGCAGAAGTCCTTTGTTGAGGTGCCATGGCAGGTGCGAGAGGTACCCACATCCAGCCAGCTGGCGTGATGACAGTTGAAGCTGCCACATTTGAGGAAGAGAGAGTTGGGATGAGTGGATATAAGTTGGTCCATGTTGTCAGACAGCGAGATGTAGATGGAGTCATCACTGTTTGGAGGACGGTACAGAACACATATGAACAAAAGGTGGGAGCAGAGGGGAAGCCGTAGCCAGAGGAACTCCTGGGGGTTAGGTGGAGAGAGGGCAATGCAGGGAGATCGAGGAAGAGAGTTTTTGATAAAGATAGCAACCCCACCACCAGGACGAGGCGCAGATTTTGAAAAATGTGTAAGGGTGCCAATAGTTTTAGCCTCTGATGATTCTAAAAATGTACAGGTTTGCTAATCTCCCAAAATTTTGAACGAAATTATATTTGTTAACATAGTGAACCTGACTATAAGGTACATGTATATATATATATTTTTTTTTTATTTATGTATATACATTTATATGTCTGTGTGCGAAGTTGAGCACTCAAGGCAACATAATGTCGAAGATTGAGAAGATGAACATCCTCAGTGTGCAGAGTTTTGTCACTGAGGACAAGGACAAGAAACTCATCTCGTTCTTCTCTCCTTTCACCATTCTCATTGGACCGAATGGAGCGGGAAACACGGTTTGTCAAGTGTTTCATTTATTTATTTATTTATTACATTTTTATCATGACATGGGATTGCTTGGCATTTATTATTTGCAAAGTTCCACATCAAAGACGTTATTTTAAATGTCTGAAGATAATCATTTATGACTTTCTCCACAAATGTCCCAATTGGCATGCAGCTTGCATGTTGTGTTCCATTAGCAAGCAGACTGCCCTCGCTTGCCGAGCCAGACGTTCTGTATCAACGGCTTTGAAAACTGCTCGTCCAGTTGCTCGGAAAATGGAGGAAGCAAATTCGTCCAGGCAAAATGAGGTTTGACTTCAGACAAATTGCAACAGAATTATGAAATAAAGAGTACAAACACACGTTACTCATTGGCTATTCCGTTTGTTCTTTTGTGAATCGTTATTGTGTGCTACATGGTTCTCAAGCCAAGATGCTAATTACATCACTTATATTATCGGTCCATTGTCGTGATATAATGTGTGTGTGTGTGTGTGTGTGTGTGTGTGTGTGTGTGTGTGTGTGTGTGTGTGTGTGTGTGTGAGAGAGTGTGGGAGAGAGTGTGTGTGGGAGTGAGTGGGAGAAAGAGTGTGTGGGAGAGAGTGTGTGTGGGAGTGAGAGAGAGAGCGAGTGTGTGTGTGTGTGTGTGTGGGAGAAAGAGTGTGTGGGAGAAAGATTGTCTGGGAGAGAAAGTGTGTGGGAGTGAGAGAGAGAGTGTGTGTGTGAGAGAAAGAGTGTGTGGGAGAAAGATAGTGTGGGGAGAGAGAGTGTGTGGGAGAGAGAGTGTGTGGGAGAGAGAGTGTCAAGGAGAGAGAGTGTCAGGGAGAGAGTGTGTGTGGGAGAGAGTGTGTCGGGGAGAGAGTGTCGGGGAGAGAGAGTGTCGGGGAGAGAGAGTGTGTGGGAGAGAGAGTGTCAGGGAGAGAGAGTGTCGGGGAGAGAGAGTGTCAGGGAGAGAGAGTGTCAGGGAGAGAGAGTGTCTGGGAGAGAGTGTCGTGGAGAGAGAGTGTCGGGGAGAGAGAGTGTCGGGGAGAGAGAGTGTTGGGGAGAGAGAGTGTCGGGGAGAGAGAGTGTCGGGGAGAGAGTGTGTGTGGGAGAGAGAGTGTGTGGGAGAGAGTGTGTGTGTGGGAGAGTGTGTGTGTGGGAGAGAGAGTCGGGGAGAGAGAGTGTCGGGGAGAGAGAGTGTCGGGGAGATAGAGTGTCGGGGAGAGAGAGTGTCGGGGAGAGAGAGTGTCGGGGAGAGAGAGTGTCGGGGAGAGAGAGTGTCGGGGAGAGAGAGTGTCGGGGAGAGAGAGTGTCGGGGAGAGAGAGTGTCGGGGAGAGAGAGTGTCGGGGAGAGAGAGTGTCTGGGAGAGAGAGTGTCGGGGAGAGAGAGTGTCGGGGAGAGAGGGAGTGTGTGGGATAGAAAGTATAGGGAGAGAGAGCGGAGGTGAGAGAGGGGGGGAGAGAGAGAGAGAGAGAGAGAGAGAAGTGGACAAAGAGAGGAATAAAGAGTACAACAAAGCTTGGTCCAAAAGATTACAACACAGCCAAGTTGAAGAAAGGCTGAACGTGGAAACGAATTTTTTTTTTTTTTTTTTTAACCTTTATCTATTCCATTGAGGAACATACACCGGTTCCACCCCTCCCAACCACCATCCATCACAGATTGTAGAAATGATGGACAAAAGAGTGTTAATTGCACAAAAACTGTTAAAATAGAAGAGACAAACGAACTTCTCCAATTCTCTTTACTTCTGGGAATTCCTCTAATACACAAAGCTTGATGTAATGGGCTCTTTCTGTTAATTACAGCCAGATTACAGATAATTATCCTATCCTGAAGAATCAGACATCTACTCCTGTGGAGTTTGCCATACACAGGTCAATGAACACTAACGGAAACACAGAAGATCCGCAATACCATGGCACACGGATCACCTGGTGTGCTCAACACCATTCAATTGCCCCTTTTTGCTTTTTTGGAGATTTATTTTCAATTCAAGGGTTTTGACTTGTTAAAGCACGACTTGAACTCCTGGGCTTTTGCTTTTGTCGTCTGATATACAAGTAAGTCCATGTTATTCACCAAGAAATTATAACGGGTCATTGATTTATTATAGAAATATGGCATACTGTACTGTACTGTATTGTACTGTACTGTACTGTCACTTGGATTATTTTACATTCCCAAGCACCAGTCACTTACTCCAATCCAATCGCTCATAAAGAAACGTAATAAATTGCAATAAAAGACTAAAACAATGCAGAATCATTAACAAGGGAAAATGTGACAAATAAAATGTGTAATAATTATATAATGCATGTAACATATATACTGTATTTACACATCTGTAATGTATACTGTACCGTACAGTGTACATGTATAGGAGATTACGAGCGACGTTCAAATAACTATAAGAATGAGATAGTCATAATGGTCCATAAACACCAACCTATAAATATATATATACCCACACAAACAATCCATATATATACATACATACATGTGCGCGCACACACACACACACACACACACACACACACACACACACACACACACACACACACACACACACTGAAGGAGATAATCCTCCAATGCAAGATGTATTCCATACATGAGGCACGGGGGAGTAAAGGTAAGGGTGAACGGTTCAGGAACCAGCTGAAAAAAATGAAACTGGTCACTAGGGCAGAGACCGTCCCCCTTGATAAATTCGAGGTGTTTTCAACAATTAAAATATATGTAGATAAAGATAGAACAGAAGAGATTACATATAAGGCCAGGCAACAAGTGGCAAGAGAGATTAGAGTGAGGGGAGCTAAGCACTCGCTTGAAGGTGAAGAAAGAGATGGTAGGAATTTGGCCGAGATGGCACAAGAGGAAGTTTTGGCTGTGCAACGAGATGGGGGACAAAACCCTGACATCGAGCCGGTCCAAAGGCGACGAAGAAAGAGTGTGGCAAGAGGAAAGAATGACGGTATCCCCCTGAAAGAGGGGCAAGACCGGTTCAGAGAGAAAGACAAGGTGGCTCGGGCAAAAACAAAGGGGAAAAGAATGGAAAAGGCAGATGGTGAAGGGCAGAAAGACAAGGGAGAGCAGCAGAATGAGGGAGAGGAGGATGGTGAAGATAAATGAAGGGAAGCATAGACTGGAAGAAGAGTTAGCCAACAAAATAGAAGAGGCTAAATTGTTAAAATTCGGAGAAAGACAAAAACTTTTTTGCAGAGAAAACAATAAATAGACAAAAATATTAGTGAGGCGAACCAACAATTCAATTAGAAAAATGATTTCAAAATCATCCACCTTAAAAGAAATCAATGTCATCTGTTTTGCAGCGGCACGACTTATTCAAGGAAAAGTAACAGGCAAACACACCAGAAGAAAAAACCAGGCCCTACAAATATAAACCAAATTCCACCTTGGAGACAGAGATCAGAGACACAGAGAGAAACTGCGGAAGGAAGAGGACAAATACAACAGTTCAGGGAAGAAAACAGACACCAAAAACTAACAAAGAGAATCCACAGAATAAAAAACAAACAGAAAATCGAACACAAAGACCTCGAGTGCTTGGGTGCTGAAAACAAACTCAAAATAAAAATGAGAGCAAGGAAGATTTAAAAAAACTATGGAGAAGGAAACAACAGGAGAAAACAAAACCACATGTTGAAAATAACCCAAAGAGATTTTATCGTGAATTGGGTAAACAAAAGCAGAATGTGTCAACTCTCCCTGAAAAGGAAAAACTGGAAAAATTCTGGAAAGGAATTTTTGATGATCAAAAAGAACATAACCAGGAAGCAGAATGGATCCCAAACTTGGAAAAGAAGAAGCAACATCTTGAGGAAATCCCCCCCATTGATTAATTATTGATGAAGAGAAAATTAGAAAACAACTTCAAAAAATACCAAACTTCAAACCCCAGGCCCAGGTGGAATTCCAAATTTCTGGCTAAACCAACTTGATGTTCTTCACAATCACTATGCCAGGACATTTAAAGAACTGATCCAAGAGGAAAAGGGAGTGGATGAGTGGCTCATAGAAGGGAACACCTTTTTCATCCCAAAATCGTAGGAAACCCAACTTCCCCACAAATGCAGACCGATAACATGTCTACCAACATACAAACTGCTGAGAGGAATCATCACAGAAACGATGTACCATCATCTAACACAGCAAGGAGGTTTAGAGGAGGAACCATCATCTAACACAGCAAGGAGGTTTAGAGGAGGAACCATCATCTAACACAGCAAGGAGGTTTAGAGGAGGAACCATCATCAAACACAGCAAGGAGGTTTAGATGCAGAACCATCATCGAACACAGCAAGGAGGTTTAGACGCAGAACCATCATCGAACACAGCAAGGAGGTTTAGAGGCAGAACCATCATCGAACACAGCAAGGAGGTTTAGAGGTAGAACAAAAGGGATGTAAGAGAGGTTGTTATGGAACAACTGATCACCTAATACTGAACATGGACACACTTTAAAATTGCAAAATGTGAAGAACTAAATTGTCCACCGCCTGGATAGACGATAAGAAAGCTTTGGACATTGTCCCACATTCTTGGATGATAAAATACAGGTAAATATACAAAATCAATCCCCAAATAATCAAACTGATTGAGAAAGCAATGGAGCTCTCGAATACCACATGAATAGAAGGGAATATCAGAATACCAGAAGTGAAGATACGGCGTGGATTCTTCCAGGTAGACATTCTTTCCCCCCTTCTCTTTTGTCTGGTTCTTGACCCACTAAATAACGTAATCAATGAACAAGGATACGGATACACCCGAACAACAAATATAAGAACATCCAAAGAAATAGGAAACGTCACACATCTACCACACATGGATGATTTAAAGCTCTTCTCGCCAAATGACCAAAAATGACAACAACAACAACAACACAACATGCATTTTAAAGGCCATTTTCCCTGCTAGAGTGGGGGTTAGCCTTGCGGTCCCCATGACAATCTTCTCCATTTTGCCCTATTTTCTGCATCTCTCCTTGTTAACCCCCTTGCCCGCATTTCTTCTTCCACCATCTTTAGCCAAGTCTTTTTCGGTCTTCCCCGTCCTCTGCTTCCTTCTACATTCATTTCCATCACTCTTCTCAATCAGTCACTTTCATCCTTCCTCAACACATGACCAAACCATCTCAACCTGTTCCTCTTCACAGCATCAATCACAGGCTCTATTCCCATCATCTTTCGCAATTCATCATTTGTCTTCCTCTCTCTCAACGATACTCCACACATCCACTGAACCATTCACATTTCCACCCTTTCCAACCTTCGTTGCTGCTCTACGCTCATTACCCATGTCTCGCTCCCATAAATCATAACACTTCTCACACATGCAGCATACACCTTTCCCTTCAGCTTCAACGACACTCCATAAACCAAAAATGACAGAACAACTAAAACTAGAAAAACGGTTTTCCGAAGACATTCAAATGGAATTTGGACTAGACAGGTGCGCCAAGTGCACATTCGTACAAGGTAAATCAACAAAAACAGACAACATAAAAATTGACCTTGAAACAACAATACAGCAGTTAGAAAATGAAGCATCATACAAATACCTCAGAGTAGAAGAGAGCCACCAAATATGTCACATACAAATGCGCAAAACAATCACCAAAGCATACCTACATAGAGCAAAGCTGATCCTGAAAACATACCTCTCCCCAAGAAATAAAATCAAAGCCATAAACCAGGTCGCAGTACCAGTGTTCCAATATAGCTGCGGAATAATAAACTAGGCCCAATAAGCAATCAACACATTGGACATCAAAACAAGAAAACTCCTTAACATCCACAAAATGTTTTACAAAAACCAGTGCATCCCAAGAATGTACCTGCCGAGACAAGAGGGAGGGAGTGGCCTAATGGAACTCATCCAGGTGCACAGAGCGACGAGTGTAGGACTAGCTGAGAATGTGAAATGCTCAACAGACTATCGGATGTAATTTGCAAACAAACATGAACACAATAAACCTGAAAAAGTGTCCCTAACTCACCTTGCAAATAATTTTCAAAAACAGGTGTGTATAGAAGATGCGGCACAGGTAAATGAAGCAGCAACAAATACAGCCCCGACAATTGTAAAAAAGACAAAATAAATATATATAAATAAATATCAAGAAATATACACCAACAACTGGGAGAATGATAGAAGAGCAGGAAAATACAAAAAAGAATTGAACAGAGTGGGGATAGACAAAGAAGGAACACTGGAATGGTGAAGAAAAGTTCAGCTCAACTGGGACGGAGAAAAAATCAAAATAAATGTCTAAGATCAAGGACACGACACCAATAGATTTTAAAATATCGCGGGACTGAGCCAGACGGACAAGTGTAGATTCTGCAAGACACAAACAGGAAGTATTAGTCA
This sequence comes from Myxine glutinosa, assembly GCF_964187855.1. Lineage (NCBI taxonomy): Eukaryota > Metazoa > Chordata > Myxini > Myxiniformes > Myxinidae > Myxine > Myxine glutinosa. Next base: position 2,189,920 of record NC_136271.1, read on the forward strand.
CTTGCTCTCGGATGCAAAAAAACCATTATCAGAACAACTTTACACACAACGGCACAACAAAGTATGTAAAGTGATTCATTGACAAATCTGCAAAAATTTAAACATCCCAGAACCAGAAATGTCATGGAAACACGAACCAAGGATGTCATGTAAGAAGCTGCAAATATTCACCGTTGTATCCCGACACCGTGACCGCATGGTATCCCTACGCCCCAGCTCGGATGGCGCTGCAGTTAATCGGGCCTGTATCGGCAGAGTCAATAAACGTGTGCTACAATCAATCGTAGTTTGTCAAGCTACCTTACATGGCGACGAGGATAAACATATAGACCATGACTTCTTTCAGCCATATCGATGAATTCGACCCTCATGAGGGAGATTTTGACACGTATTCTGAGCAGTTGTTTTTCTACTTCGAGGCGAACGGCATCGCGACCGAAGCCCTGATGAAGGCCGTCTTCCTGTCCGTTTGCGGGGGTGAGACGTTCACACTCGTTAAAAACCTGATTCGGCCTCGGACAATCCAGGAGCTCCCATATGCAGAGCTCAAGGCCGCTTTGAAGGAACATTGTAATCCATCTCCTTCAGTCATCCTGTGTCGGTTTAATTTTTACATGTGCAGACAGCAACAAGGTCAGTCGATCGCAGACTTCATTGCACACCTCAAAAAACTGTCACATCTGTGTGAGTTTGGGGACACGATTGACGACGTGTTCCGTGATTTGCTGGTGGTTGGCATGTCCGATGACCGCACTCGTGGACGCCTGCTTGCTGAGGGAAGACTGACGTTCCAAAATGCCAGAGACACCGCCATTTCCATGGAAAGTGTTGGTTCAAAGATGCAACCTGCCATTTCTGTTCGAAAACTGGCCATATTGCTCCAGCTTGCATCACTCGCAAATCGGGAAAAGGGAAAGCTGCTGACAAGAAGATTCATCAGTTTATCGGTTTGGAGGAACCTGAGTTTGACCAGGTGAGCTCTGTTTCCGACAACTCAGAATCGTGTGACCTGTTTCACATTGATTCTCACCATAAGCGGGACCCTCTTCTTGCCACTGTTGTCGTCAACAATCGACCATTGCAAATGGAAGTCGACACTGGTGCGGCCGTCTCGCTCATCAGCCATGCTGTTTTCACAAACCTGTGGAGTGATGCTGACCGACCCCATCTGAAACCTACTACCTATGGACTCTCCACCTATACAGGTGAGATGATTGTTCCCTGCGGTACATGTGACGTCACTGTGGGCTACGATAACCGTGAGTTTCACCTATCCCTGATCGTCATTCCTGGAAAGGGCCCTTCCTTACTCGGCAGGAACTGGTTGAGCATAATTCGACTGAAGTGAAAAAGTATTCATCAACTCCGGGCAGCCAGCGTTTCTCCTACCGCAGCATACACACTCAAAAATGTGCTGGATACGTACCCGGATGTCTTCAAGGATGAGCTTGGAACCTTGAAAGGACATACGGCTAAACTCAGTGTTGACTGGGATGCCAATCCTATATTTTGCAGAGGTCGCCCAGTCCCTTTCACCCTGCGGGAGCGGATTGACAAGGAACTGGATCATCTTGAAAATCTGGGCATCATCGAGCAAATCCAGTATGCCGAATGGGCGGCGCCCATCGTTCCGGTTATAAAATCGGACCAGTCCATCCGCACATGTGGAGATTATAAAATGACCGTGAACAAGTGTTCTTCATTGGATAAATATCCAATCCCGAGGATCGAAGACCTCTATGCTCGTCTCACGGGAGGCAAGACTTTTACGAAACTCGATCTAAAATCCGCCTATCTACAGCTGAGCTTGGACGAGAATTCGAAACAGTATCTTACTATCAACACACATCGTGGGTTGTACAGGTACCACCGACTCAGTTTTGGAGTGAAATCTGCACCTGGAATTTATCAGCGTGTCATGGACAGTTTGTTTGCCGCCAAACGCAACGTCGTTTGTTACCAGGATGATATTCTGGTTACTGGTCATATGGACGCGGAACATCTACAAAACCTGGATAGAGTTCTGAAGAAGATTTCGGACTCCGGCCTACGTTTGCGTCGAGACAAGTGCAAGTTTATGGTGCCATCAGTCACGTACCTGGGTCATACGATTGATGCCGAGGGTCTACACCCGACAGATGAGAAAGTCCGAGCTATCAAGGATGCTCCTGCTCCACGAGACGTGACCGAATTGAAGTCATACCTAGGTTTGCTTCAGTTCTATGGTCGTTACATCCCGAATGTGACCGACGTTTTGGGCCCCCTTTATCGGCTTTTGAGGAAAGGAGTCTCCTGGAGCTGGGGATCCACTGAACAATCAGCATTCCAGACCTCTAAGGATCTGCTCAAATCGTCCAATGTTCTCGTTCATTTTGATCCAGAGAAGGATCTTGTGCTGACATGCGATGCCTGTCGGTATGGAGTGGGGAGTGTATTATCACACGTGATGCCTGATGGTACGGAAAGACCTGTTGCATTTGCATCCAGAACGTTGTCCCCAGCAGAGAAGAACTATTCCCAACTTGACAAGGAAAGATTGGGAATCGTTTACAGCATCAGCAAATTTCGCCAGTACCTTCTTGGACATCATTTCACGATTCGCACTGATCACAAGCCGCTGATCAGTCTGTTTGGTCCAACTCAGGCGACATCTGACACACTACCACCCAGGATCATCCACCGGTCCCTGTTTCTCGCTGCTTATGACTGCACCATATGTTATAAGCCCGGTTCGTCTATCACAAATGCAGATGCCATGAGTCGGTTACCCCTTCCAGAATCCGTTGATGATTCGCCTACACCAGGATCCATTATCGCACTGATGGATCATCTGGAAGATTGTGCTGTCGATTCCGGCCAGATCCGCACTCATACTCGACGAGACCCCGTTCTGTCCAGAACTGTCCAGGCTGTACAGCTTGGATGGCATTTGCTACCTAAGGGTGACCCAGCTTTTGCGGCTTTTAAAGCACGTAAAAACGAACTTGGCGTGGAAAATGGTTGCCTACTCTGGGGATGTCATGTCGTGATCCCGAGAAATCTGCGTTCCAGGGTCATGGATAAAATCCATGACTGTCACCCCGGGATTGTGAAGATGAAGTCACTCGCTAGAAACTATGTGTGGCGGCCGAATCTTGATGCTGATATCGAACATCATGTTCGACATTGTTACCCCTGCCAGAGCACCCGGAATACACCTGCGAAAGCGCCACTGCATCCCTGGGAATGGCCCAGCGAACCATGGCATCGCCTACATCTCGATTATGCCAGGCCTATTAACGGCAGCATGATTCTAATAATTATGGACGCGCACACAAAATTGATTGATGCCTATGTGACGCGTGGTACTACGTCAGCCATTGTCATCGAAAGACTCAGACGCTGTTTCGCCACTCAAGGTCTGCCCAGGATGATCGTGAGTGATAACGGTTCGTGTTTTTCCAGTTCCGAGTTCGCCGAGTTCACACGTCGGAATGGCATCAAACATAAGTTTGTCAGCCCACATCACCAGGCTTCAAATGGCTTGGCCGAACGATCCGTGGGAATCATCAAATCCGGATTGCGGAAACTTCAGGAGGGAGCCCTGGAAACAAAGCTTTCTCGTCTCCTGTTCAAATACCGCATCACGCCACAATCAACAACCGGTGCAGCTCCATCTGAGTTATTGATGAAACGACACCTGAGATCGACACTTGACAATCTCAAACCAGACATATCATCAAACGTTTATCAGAGCCAGCTTAATCAAAAGTTGGTGCACGATAAGACGTCCAACAGTCGCTGAATCAACATTGGAGATCCAGTGTTTGCCCGAAATTTTGGTGCAGGTGCGACGTGGCTACCGGGGGACATCATCGAGAAGCCAGGTCCACTCTCCTGCGTGATTCACCTGCAGGACGGGCGCGAAATTCGTCGACATCAGGACCACATAACCTACCATCACTGTGAGTCGATAGAGCCTGCAGCATCGTCACAGTCAAAACAACAGTTTGAACCGCCACTGCCGGAGATAGTCGTGGCCGCTCCAGCCGGCTCGGATGCCCCGAAAACCTCTGCGAACGCTACACCCTTCGTGGAGCCCAAAGGAATCACCTCGGACTCTGTATCAACTGGTACACCGCCACCCAAAGGGATCACCTCGGACTCTGTATCCACTGGTACACCGCCACCCAAAAGGATCACCTCGGACTCTGTATCCACTGGTACACCGCCACCCAAAGGGATCACCTCGGACTCTGTATCCACTGGTTCACCGCTACGCTCAATGCGTGAGAGAAAAGCACCCGGCCGGTTGAATCTTTGAAGATGTTTTTTTTCATGTTGACACATGTTCTATTTTCACGTTGACACATGTTCTATTTTCACGTTGACACATGTTCTATTTTCACGTATTTTCATAATCGTTTGCACACATATTTTCACATGTTTTGGAAATGTTGCTTTTGAAATGTCAATTCTGGAAATCTAGCACCTATTGGTCTTGGTAATTTAGGACTTAAAGGGGAGGACGAGGATGTCATGTATGAAGGTGCAAATATTCACCGTTGTATCCCTACACCGTGACCGCATTGTATCCCTACGCCCCAGCTCGGATGGCGCTGCAGTTAATCGGGCCTGTATCGGCAGAGTGAATAAAAGTGTGCTACAATCAATCGTAGTTTGTCAAGATACCTTACAAAGGGCAATCATTGAAAATGAGGACGTCATGTTCACGTTCAACCTGATGATTCCATCGAGCGTGAACATAGAAAACAAAGCATTGCATCCGGACATTGTACTCAGGAACAAAAGGAAAATACAGCATTGATGAATGAGATATCAGTACCCAGCGATTTTGGCCGAAACAACACAGAAATCAAGAAAATGACCAAATATGAGGACCTCAAAAATGAGGTCAAGAGATCTTGGAAGCTGAAGAGCATCGACATTGTACCAGTGATAATTATTGGAGCAAAAGGAATGATGAAGAAGAACCTCACTGATATTTTAAAAACCATCCCTGGGAATATTAGCACAAACAGACTACAACTGGAGGCGATCCGGGGCTCGGTGAAGATCCTGAAAATAGAACTTGGAAAAAAACTCTGAAAAAGTTCAACAGCTTGGTCCATGAACTGTGATTTTTTTTTTTGGGAATTTTTTCGGGAATACATACATATACATATATAATTATATATATATATATATATATATATATATATATATATATATATATATATATATATATATATATATACACATATACACATACATATATATATACATACATATACATATATATATATATATATATACATACACATACATATACATACATATACATACATATACACATATATATATATACATACATATACAAACACATATATATGCATATATATATATATATATATATATATATATATATATATATATATATATATATATATACCTGTATATATATATATATATATATATATATATATATATATATATATCTCCCTATATTATAAAAGAAAGTTTTTGTTTGTTTGTCTGCGCAAGCTAATCTCCTGAACGGTGAAAGATAGGAGGAAACCTCCAATACAAAAAATGTCGGGACGGGCCCCCGGAAAGGTTTTAGGCTAGGTGGCGTTGTCGGGCTGGGCCCATTTCGCAATTAAAACCTGAGCTGAATTATAGTAGTCAATCTTCTACGGCCATGAGTAAAAGCTGAATTATAGTAGTAAATTCATTCAAAAAGAACTAAAAATGTCGGGACGGCCCCGGGATGGTTAGAGGCTAGGTAGCGAGGCCTGTCGAGGCCGCTTCGGCCGGGCTGGGCCAATTTCACAATTAAAAGCTGAGCTGAATTGTCGTACTCGATCTTCTACGGCCGCGGGTAAAAGCTGAATTATAGTAGTAAATTCATCCAAAAAGAACCCGGGCAACGCCGGGTGCTTTTGGCTAGCATACACATATATATATATATACATACATATATATATACATAACAAACAACAACAGGCATTTTAAGGCCATTTTCCCTGCAAGGGCAGGGGTTAGCCTTGTGGTCCCCATGACAATCTTCTCCATTTTGCCCTATTTTCTGCATCTCTCCTTGTTAACCCCCTTGCGCGCATTTCTTCTTCCACCGTCTTTAGCCAAGTCTTTCTCGGTCTTCCCCGTCCTCTACTTCCTTCTACATTCATTTCCATCACTCTTCTCAACCAGTAACTTTCATTCTTCCTCAACACATGACCAAACCATCTCGTACTGTTTCTCTTCACAGCATCCATCACAGTCTCTATTCCCATCATCTTTCGCAATTCATCATTTGTCTTCCTCTCTCTTAACGATACTCCGCACATCCACCGAACCATTCGCATTTCCACCCTTTCCAGCCTTCGTTGCTGCTCTACGTTCATTACCCATGGCTCGCTCCCATAAATTATAACACTTCTCACACATGCAGCATACACCTTTCCCGTCAGCTTCAACGACACTCCCCTCCTCGTCAGCACGCCACTCAGTCCCGAAACTTCTTCCATGCACATCTCACTCTCGCAACCGTTGCCGAGTCTGATCCACCTTCTCCATTCAGCATGTCTCCGAGGTAACAAAATGTTTTCACACCTTCCAGCTTCACGCCGTCTCCAAGATCCAACTCAACATTTCCTCCATCTGCAGCTCCCTCTGTGCACACCGTACACTTGAATGTAGCTGCCACACTCGTTAATTACCCTCTCAGACCACTACATTTTGGATGAACCCACTCAGCTCACATTGTACATTGAATGGAGTTCACTCCGACACCCTTCCTGCACACAGCACACGGCCACTTCCCAGTTCTTTCCACTTCACCACATGCTTTACCACTTGCCATCACCTTCGTTTTTCCGATATTCACCTTCAGACCTTTTGTCTCCATATATTCCTTCCACTTGTTCATCTTATCCTTCAGTGCATCCATACTTTCTGCAATCAACACCAGATCATCTGCATACAACAACTCCCACGGTAAACCCTCCTTTACGTTCCGAGCCAGCACCTCCATCACAGCTACAAATATTAGTGAACTTAGTACCGACCCCTGATGCACTCCCACCTTCACCTCAAACTCATCACTGTTCCCGTCCTTCGTCCTCACAGCTGTGCGTGCTCTTTTGTACATTGCCATCACTACTCTGATCAACCATTCCTCCACTCCTAACTTCCTCAATGCCAATCGAATGCTTTCTCCAGATCAACAAACCCAAGAAACAACTTCTTCCTCTTCTCCATGTATTTCTCCTGCAACTGCCTCACAATAAAAAGCGCGTCTGTCGTTCATACATATATATATATATATATATATATATATATATATATGTGTGTGTGTACACACACACATGTATATATATATATATATATGTATATATATATATATATATATATTATATATATATATATATATATATATATATATATATATATATATATATATATATATATATATAACTGTGAGAAATAGTAGAAACTCCACAGTACGAGCAGGGCGTCTCATGTGTATTAAATAAATAATCGGGAGATTAAATAAGACGCGGACGTAGCTTCAGGACGGTCGATGTTTAATTCTCGACAAGCTTTCGACCAACAAAGGTCTTCTTCTTCGTCGTCCTCAATCAAGTACTTCCGCTGAACCAGTTATATATATATATATATATATATATATATATATGGCATAACCACAGTGCGCATACCTCCACCAGGCACTTGTCATTTCAAACCAAGTGATTGCTTGTGGTTTGAAAACTTTGACACAAGTAACTACGTTAAAACTATATTTCGCAAATTGTTTTTCCATTACCCTAATAAACTTGCATAATCATGAAACATTGCTGCCGGCAGGCGCTAAAATCCTTATTGATGGCATAACTACAGTGCTTCGTCAAATGGAGGATGAGATCGGCAATGACCCAATTCTGTCACAAGGCCAAGCTATTAAAAACGGTTGAGTTTTCATTCCAATACAAAACTAGAACTCACTCAGTAGAGCGCATACCTCCACCAGGCTAGACTCTTCACTCCGTGGAGCCTATACCCCCACCAGGCTGATCTTCACTCGGTAGAGCGTAAACCTCCACCAGGCTGAACTTCACTCCGTAGAGCCTATACCCCCACCAGTCTGATCTTCACTCGGTAGAGCGTATACCTCCACCACGCTGAACGTCACTCGGTAGCGCGTGTACCTCCACCAGGCTGAACTTCACTCAGTAGTGCGTATACCTCCACCAGGCTGAACTTCACTCGGTAGAGCGTATACCTCCACAAGGCTGAACTTCACTCGGTAGAGCACATACCTCCACCAGCCTGAACTTCACTCGGCAGAGCGCATAGCTACACCAGCCTGAACTTCACTCAGTAGCGTGTATACCTCCACCAGCCTGAACTTCACTCGGTAGAGCGCATACCTACACCAGCCTGAACTTCACTCAGTAGAGCGCATACCTCCGCCAGGCTGAACTTCACTCGGTAGCGCGTTTTCCTCCACCAGCCTGAACTTCACTCGGTGGAGCGCATACCTCCACCAGCCTGAATTTCACTCGGTGGAGCGGATACCTCCACCTATCTGAACTTCACTCGATGGAGCGCATACCTCCACCAGTCTGAACTCCAATCGGTAGAGCCTTTCACCCACCAGGCTGAACTTCACTCAGTAGGGTGCATACCTCCACCAGCCTGAACTTCACTCGGTAGAGCGTATACCTCCACCAGGCTGATCTTCACTCGGTAGCATGCATACCTCCACCAGGCTGAACTTCACTCGGTAGCGCACATACCTACACCAGCCTGAACTTCACTCGGTAGCGCGCATACCTACACCAGCCTGAACTTCACTCGGTAGAGCGCATACCTCCACCAGGCTGAACTTCACTCAGTAGAGTATATACCTCCACCAGCCTGAACTTCACTCGGTAGAGCGCATACCTACACCAGCCTGAACTTCACTCGGTGGAGCGCATACCTCCACCAGGCTGAACTTCACTCAGTAGGGCGCATACCTCCACCAGCCTGAACTTCACTCGGTAGAGCGTATACCTCCACCAGGCTGAACTTCACTTAGTAGGGCGCATACCTACACCAGCCTAAACTTCACTCGGTAGAGCACATACCTCCACCAGGCTGAACTTCACTCGGTAGCGCGTATACCTCCACCAGCCTGAACTTCACTCAGTAGAGCGCATACCTCCACCAGGCTGAACTTGACTCGGTAGGGCGTATACCTCCACCAGCCTGAACTTCACTCGGTAGAGCGTATACCTCCACCAGGCTGATCTTCACTCGGTAGCACGCATACCTCCACCAGGCTGAACTTCACTCGGTAGCGCGCATACCTACACCAGCCTGAACTTCACTTGGTAGGGCGCATACCTACACCAGCCTGAACTTCACTCGGTAGAGCACATACCTCCACCAGTCTGAACTTCACTCGGTAGAGTGTATACCTCCACCAGTCTGAACTTCACTCGGTAGAGCACATACCTCCACCAGGCTGATCTTCACTCGGTAGCACGCATACCTCCACCAGGCTGAGCTTCACTCGGTAGCGTGCATACCTCCACCAGCCTGAACTTCACTCGGTAGCGCGCATACCTCCACCAGCCTGAACTTCACTCGGTAGAGCCCATACCTCCACCAGCCTGAACTTCACTCGGTAGCGCGCATACCTCCACCAGGCTGAACTTCACTTGGTAGGGCGCATACCTACACCAGCCTGAACTTCACTCGGTAGAGCACATACCTCCACCAGGCTGAACTTCACTCGGTAGCGCGTATACCTCCACCAGCCTGAACTTCACTCAGTAGAGCGCATACCTCCACCAGGCTGAACTTGACTCGGTAGGGCGTATACCTCCACTAGCCTGAACTTCATTCGGTAGAGCACATACCTCCACCAGTCTGAACTTCACTCGGTAGAGCACATACCTCCACCAGGCTGATCTTCACTCGGTAGCGCGCATACCTCCACCAGGCTGAGCTTCACTCGGTAGAGCGTATACCAGGCTGAACAGTATACATTTTGTATCCCTCTGATAGACCTGGATCCAGACCTGAACCAAAATCCAATCGGCTTGTTCTTGTCAATTACCAAACTCATCCACCAAATTTGGTCAAAATCCGTCCACAATTTCTTGAAATAATATTACTATTAGGTCGCAGGTATGCGCTCTACCGAGTCATGCTACATACCGTTTTTGGGTCCATCTCTCAATGGTGAAGAATCCACGTTGTGAACAATGCAACCAGTAAATAATTACATAAAACGCCAAATTTTTCATATACGTACAGGAAATAGAAAAGCTTACAAACATACACCACACAATGGTAAATACCGCATCGAATCAGAAACTCGATAAAAAATAATAAACGATATCATATTACAGACTTTTTATGTTATTTTTTAATCTGGAGGCAAATTTATAGCCATTTTGGCACAGAGTATGAAATCCTTTCACAAAAGGTAAATGGTCATGGTCGAACCAAGGTGTGGTCTGCATCAATGCTTTACCATGGTCCCTCAAGGTTTATAGCAAGCAGGAGCCAAGCTCTTTGGACGGTCACCATTTATTTCCTCCTCAGGTGATTCCTGAATGGTCACGATAACCCCAACGGTCACCTGAACACTTCTAATTTTCATAAAACAGGTTGGAAGAGAGTTTAAAGGTACCAATGAGTTGGGAATGAAAATGCTAGATGATAACACGATCATCGGTGAGCACGACCAACATCCCATTCCCTCATGGACAAACCCCAGTAAATGCGCTCATGCCTCAATGTATCCCATGTGTGCATCCATGAACATTTATTAGGGTAAAGTGAAGTGAAAACAACGTCACGTCAAAGTAACAACACCTCACACAAATATGAAGTAACACTACATTGGGGGGAAAAGGTCAATGTCATCACTTTTTCTCTGGTCACAATAACTATAGATGACGCAGGTGAACCTGCAATTGGCGACAATCCCAGAAGTCTCGGATATAAAACCGAGAGTGTTTCAGCTACAACAGAAGTATAATTTGGACTTTTGTAACCCTCATGTACCCTCCACCCCCTTCCCCAATCCCTCCCCTTCCCCCCCCCCTTCCCTCCCCACCATCGACCCGCTGCCCCATTGTAGAATTTACAACTGAATGTCTGAAAGACGTACAGGTTAGAAACTGGCACTTTAGGCTACAGGTGAATTACTACACTTTATTCGTTAGTTTATGCGAAACAACTCCCATAATCAGAAAACCACGAGTAATGACTGACAGTCCTTCACATTCAATGGCAGTTAGTTAACCTTACTCGTCGTTACTTGTTGGCAGTTAGTTAACCTTGCTCGTCTTTACTTATTGGCAGTTAGTTAACCTTACTCATCGTTACTTGGTGGCAGTTAGTTAATCTTACTCGTCGATACTTGTTGGCAGTTAGTTAACCTTACTCGTCGGTACTTGCCAGTGTGTGTAGGTCTCATATTTTCATCTACTGTCGGTCACAATTTCCAAATCCAAAAATAGTTCCTACAACATTTGTTACATCAAGTGTGGAAGCGTACCATGCACCTTTTGGCCAATGTTTTCAAGAAGGCACCAGTGGCGTACCTAAGATGGTGCAGGGAGGGACATAGGTTTGGCATGGACAAGCGATGGCAGCACCTGGCATCAGGACAACTGTGCTTCAGGGAAAACAATGAGTAAGACAGCAACAGACGAGGAAGAAAGAAAAAGAAAAAAAAACCACCTTTAGAGGCCATTTTTCCCCGCAAGCGGGGGTTGGCCTTTTTCGGGAACCGTGGTTGTTGTTGTTTTTCGGTCCCCTTTTTGAAGCAATGTTTTACGGCCGGATGCCCTTCCTGACGCCAACCCTTTTTGCCGCCTTTAACGACAAACAGGGAATTACCAGTGAACTGGTACTCAATTAGCCGACCTCGGAAGACGAGGAAGAAAGATCGACATAAAAACACAAAGAAAGACACAAGAAAACATGCTTGTCACTTTATCAAAATAGACCTTCCACTCATTTATTTAATACTAGTGAGGTACCCGTCCTATGCTATGCACGGGTGGGAAGCCGAAAGCAAACAAGCAATGCGGAAACGGTGAATGCTAAAGCATGAAACGAATAAATCCCACATTCCTGTGGCACCTTCAGTCGCACGTCAGACATGGACAGCAGGTTCGTGAAGGACTTGCACGAAAAACGTACCCGTTTGAATGGTTCTACACCCAGTCAATGGAAAATCTGCAAATGGCAATCCGCGAATGTCACGCTTAGAAAATATAAACCGTCATGGCATTTCGTCATTCACTTGAACTCAATATCTCTATTTTCACTCCAAACAGCATAACTCCAATCACAAATTAAATAGCACTAGCAACGGAACCCGCCCTAAGGGCGGGGCTTTAACTGGGAGGCCCAAATGAAAATGCAAAATATAAGACGGCTTTTTTTATTTTAAACGATTAATATAAACATCCGTTGAATCATATCCCACGCAAATCATCAAAATCTAAACAGTACATGATGCCCATTTTGAAAAAAGATTGAATTCTGCAAAACGGAAGCGGCCGCTACACGTCTTTCTCAGTTGCACGTTTATGTGTGAAGAGTGTGCGCCGAATCTGTAACATGGATGCGGCCACTGCACGTCTTTCTCAGTCGCACGCTTATGTGTGAAGAGTGTACCCCGAATCTATAACACGGAAGCGGCCGCTACACCAGTTTCTCAGTCGCTTTGCACACGCTGCCGTGTTACTTCGGAGCCGCACGTTTAGATAAGAAGAGTTCGTCAGGAGTCGATCTACTCTCTCCTGATACGTAGAATTTCAACAAAAGCCACATCACTGTTCATATCAGTAAATACATTATGATGGAACATTATTCCATCTTGTTTGAAAAAACTGGAAAATTGGAAAAATTGGAAAAATTGGAAAAACAATATCGCCTATTTTACTCCCAGGGGTCCCAGGATTACCCACCCAAAATATCGTTGCGATCAGTTCAGCCGTTTTTGCGGTACCTTCGAACGGACGGATGGACATTTGGTAAATTATAGTAAGATTAATATCAACAAGTACAAAAAGTTTTAATTAAAACAAAAGCCGCGTCGATGTTACACAATGCCGAGATGCAGCTGTGCCTATAACGTCGATGTTATAGGCACAGGACATTCCTATTGATTCGATTACTTGATGTTATTTTTGTGCAAAGTGAAAATATATCTCGGCAATTTCCCGTGTGTGGCGACGAATTTTTAATATATCTCGGCATTTTCCCGTCTGTTATTTTGGGCGGTGTTTGACTGACCATGCCGCGATTTAAACAAAATATATATATCTCGGCATTTTCCCGTCTCTTATTTCGGGCGGTGTATGACTGACCATGCCGCGATTTAAAAAATATATATCTCAATGGACTTGAAGTTACAGGCCTTTGAGAATTCATTTCGTTCTATAAAGGGCAACTTCCATCGGATTTTCTTCCCGTTTTTTTTCAACCGAGTCTAAAACTATGTTAGCGACTGTGAAAAATGAAATGATATATCGAATTTGATTTGAAATAAAACTGTGTGAGAGAGGAAGACACCACGGGCCTACAAAACAGGCCTCAAAGCTATGCGAGTTAATAAAATGGTGGATATTTGTTTATATGAAGCCTCTCCCACAATGGGTGGAGCTATGGTTCCCAGAATGGGTGGAGCTTTGAGGTTTTGTCTTCTCTGCAAGAAGAACAAGAAGAAGAAGAAGAACAACAACAACAGCAGAGGGCACTCTATGACCAGCGTCTTGCGACGCGGCTAAAAATAAACTTTAACCAACATTCATGACATAAACACATATTTAAATCCGGATGTGTTGTAGTTCCGTACGGTTGGGTAAATACAATTACGAATTCAAAATAGTAATTGCATTCACTCAATTCCAAACGTCATTCCAATCATAAATTGATACTTTAACAAAATACTGTTTTAAATGATGGTTGCAATGAGATATTATCAAACCAGCTCATTATCGTCATCTGTCCACTTCCAGATTCGCAGCAGGTTCGTATCGAGTTCACTTCAAAATCATAATTTTATTGAGGAATTTTTGAAACCTCCGACCTACCTGACAACATCCGCTGGGACCCCAAAACATTCCACAGGAGGTTTGGCGGGTCAAGCCCCAAAACTGAGGGAGTAGTTGGGGGACGGACGGGGGGACGGATGGACACTCCTGTTTTATAATATAGATGTAGCATGTAATACGTCTTGCTGTATGTAGCATGTAATGGACATATGCAACACAATACAAGACTTCAGGAATTAAGATTGGCTGAAAGGGTGTACCCGGGAGATGGAAGCAAACACACATAACGGCAAGTGGTGCTAGTGTGGCACGTGGGTGGTTGGTGGGTTTGGGCGGAGGGTGAAAAACCACCCTGGGGGAGTGAACAATCTTCACGGTAATTTTGAGTCCCGTGGGTCAAAAGGTGTGGCCGGCAAATCAAATCAAAAAAACAAAAACACACACACACACACACACACACACACACACACACACACACACACACACACACACACACACACACACACACACACACACACACACACACACACACACACACACACACACACACACACACACACACACACACACACACACACACACACACACACACACACACACACACACACACACACACACACACACACACACACACACACACACACACACACACACACACACACACACACACACACACACACACACACACACACACACACACACACACACACACACACACACACACACACACACACACACACACACACACACACACACACACACACACACACACACACACACACACACACACACACACACACACACACACACACACACACACACACACACACACACACACACACACACACACACACACACACACACACACACACACACACACACACACACACACACACACACACACACACACACACACACACACACACACACACACACACACACACACACACACACACACACACACACACACACACAACGTCCAAAGAAACAGGAAAGGTGACGCATCTACTGCATCTGCTGTATATGGATGACTTAAAACTCTGCATCAAACAACGAAAAATTGGCAGAACAACTGAAATTAGTGAAACGGTTCTCCGAAGGCATCCAAATGGAATTTGGCCTAGATAAGTGTGACAAGTGCACATTCGTGCAAGGTAGACCAATTAAAATGGACACCATAAAGATTGACCTAAATACAACAATGCAGGAGCTAAACAACGACTCAGCTTAAAATATATTGGAGTAGAAGAGGGCCACCAAATTTATCATGTAAAATGCGCAAAACAATTACCAAATAATAACTGCATAAAACGAGGCTGATCCTGAAAACATATCTCACACCAAGGAACAAAATCAAAGCCATAAACCAACTAGCAGCACCAGTGTTCCAGTACAGCTGCGGAATAGTAAACTGGCCACAAGTAAATATCAAAAAAAAAATAGATATAAAAACAAGGGAACTCTTCACTATCCCCAAAATACAACAACAACAACAACAACATGCATTTTAAGGCCATTTTCCCTGCGAGAGCGGGGGTTAGCCTTGCGGTCCCTATGACAATCTTCTCCATTTTGCCCTATTTTCTGCATCTCTCCTTGTTAACCCCCTTGCCCGCATTTCTTCTTCCACCATCTTTAGCCAAGTCTTTCTCGGTCTTCCCCGTCCTCTACTTCCTTCTACATTCATTTCCATCACTCTTCTCAACCAGTCACTTTCATCCTTCCTCAACACATGACCAAACCATCTCAACCTGTTCCTCTTCACAGCATCAATCACAGGCTCTATTCCCATCATCTTTTGCAATTCATCATTTGTCTTCCTCTCTCTCAACGATACTCCGCACATCCACCGAACCATTCGCATTTCCACCCTTTCCAGCCTTGGTTGCTGCTCTGCGTTCATTACCTATGTCTCACTCCCATAAATCATAACACTTCTCACACATGCAGCATACACCTTTCCCTTCAGCTTCAACGACACTCCCCTCCTCATCAGCACGCCACTCAGTTCCCGAAACTTCTTCCATGCACATCTCACTCTTGCAACCGTTGCCGAGTCTGATCCACCTTCTCCATTCAGCATGTCTCCGAGGTAGCAAAATGTTTTCACACCTTCCAGCTTCACGCCGTCTCCAAGATCCAACTCAACATTTCCTCCATCTGCAGCTCCCTCTGTGCACACCTTGCATTTGAATGTAGCTGCCACACTGGTTAATGACCCTCTCAGACCACTACATTTTTGATGAACCCACTCAGCGCACATTGTACATTGAATGGAGTTCACTCCGACACCCTTCCTGCACACAGCACATGGCCACTTCCCAGTTCTTTCCACCTCACCACATGCTTTACCACTTGCCATCACCTTCGTCTTTCCTATATTCACCTTCAGACCTTTTGTCTCCATACATTCCTTCCACTTGTTCATCTTTTCCTTCAGTCCATCCATACTTTCCGCAATCAACACAAGATCATCTGCATACAACAACTCCCACGGTAAACCCTCCTTTACGTTCTGAGCCAGCACTTCCATCACAGCTACAAATAGTAGTGGACTTAGTACCGACCACTGATGCAGTCCCACCTTCACCTCAAACTCACCACTGTTCCCGTCCTTCGTCCTTACAGCTGTGCACACTCTTTTGTACATTGCCATCACTACTCTGATCAACCATTCCTCCACTCCTAACTTCCTCAATGCCAATGTCAATACGTCGCGTGGAACCCTATTGAATGCTTTCTCCAGATCAACAAACCCACGAAACAACTTCTTCCTCTTCTCCATGTACTTCTCCTGCAACTGCGTCACAATAAAGAGCGCGTCTGTCGTTCCTCTTCCTGGCATAAATCCAAACTGCATTTCTTCGGTCTTCACCTTCTTCCTTATCCTCCTCTCCAACACCCTTTCCAATACCTTCATTCCATGCTCCAATAACTTTATCGATCGGTACGAGCCACACTCCAGAGGGTCACCTTTCCCCTTGTATAGAGGGAGGAGGGTACTCAGTTCCCAATCCACTGGAATGCGGCCTTCTTTCACCACCAGATTACCGATCTCTGTCATTCTCTTCACACCCCAACTTCCTGCTGCCTTCAACATATCTCCCACAACTCCAGTCGGCCCTCCCGCTTTTCTACTCTTCATTGCTTTTATCGCTTCCTCAACTTCCTTCTCAGTTATCTTCTCTGCCGGTCCTAAAACTGGGTTACTCTCTATGTTGCCATCCCATTCATTTGCCATCCCCAAAATGTTCTACAAAAATCAGTGCATTCCGAGAATGTACCTGCCGAGACGAGAGGGAGGTGGTGGGGCCTGATGGAACTCAATCAAGTGCATAGAACAACGACTGTAGGATTAGCAGAGCACATGAAAAGCTCAACAGACTAATGAATACAATTTGTGTCCAAGCATGAACCCACCAAACCCGAGAAGGTATCTCTCTCTCACTCACCTTGCAAAAAACTTCCAAAAACAGGTGTGATTAGAAGATGTCACACAAACATCAATAAATACAGCCCCAATGATTGCGAAAAAGTCAAAAGAAAAATACAGATGAAATACCAGCAGATTATATAGTAACAACTGGGAGAAAGACAAAAGAGCAGGGAAATATAAAAAAGAGTTGGACAGATTTAGGATAGACAAAGAAGGATTACTGGAATGGCTAAGAAGAGAAGCTCAACTGGGATGGAGAACGAATCATTACTAACACCCAAGATCAAGGACACTACACCAATGGATTTAAAAAGATGGATGCAACCTGAGACCTGAGATCACGAGAGATGAGAGATAGCGAGATAATGATGGTTCATAATCTTTCGAGATGAGATCGATTTGGGGTCTGACTTTACCGACAAAACAATCACCTTGTGAGTGGTGATAAACACCGCAAAGGGAATGAATAGTCCATCTCAAGTAAATAAATCTGTCATTTGATGAATCGATTTAAAAAATGCTTTCCCTGATTTTTAACTGGACAGTGCTATTAGAAAATTAAGGGGTGAATTTAGTACTCGTAGAAAACTAGAACAATGCGACTGTGTCACCAATATGCCTCCGCATAGTCCCACAACAGGTAGATGCCATCACTCTGCATATGTATTGGTAGCGGATCACATTTGTGAAGTTTCGCGTTGATCGGATAAGGTTCGTTTTTCTATCCAAGATGGCTGCCAAACCACGTGACCTATGACATCATTTTCAAACTATATGCAACAGTGCTGTTAGATGATATTTGTAAAATTTCCCAACGATAGGGTGAGCGGTTTCAGAGATATAATTATTTAATATTTTCCTTCAATCCAATGTGGCTGCCAAGCCATGTGACCTATGATGTCATAAATTTTATATTTCAATACAAATGGATCATAGATCATGTGCATGCAATTTCAGATTTTTATGATAAGGAATTTGATTAAAACATTTTTGGCTGGTATGCCACTTCACCTATGATGTCATCTTTATCATGCTTTTGTTCCCCCATTGGGAGTACTTGACAATGTGGCAAGTTTCAAATTTTTCTATTCAGTGGTTTCTGAGAAAAAACATTTTTATTTGCATTTAATCCAAGATGGCTGCCATACCACGTGACCTATGACGTCACAATTATCATAAAACATTCTGCATGAGTGTCACTCCTACCCTGAAAGTTTCGTCTCAATCGGACATATGGTTGCTGAGAAAAACGAGGTTTAGCCCTTACTGATGGACGGACGGAAGGACAACCCAAAAACATAATGCCTCCGGCGACGTTGTCGGCAGGTTAAGTGGAAAAACAGGTTAAGTGGAATAATAACTACGTTTGATCTATACAAATGCTACAATAATCACAATAAAACTTGCATAATTCCGTATGTTAATACATATCGATATTGTTTAGCAAATCCACACAATAATATATTATTGTACGATCACAAAACAACCCCTCATTAGTATATTGACCAACCCGTGCACACGGATTCGGACCTGAACCAAAATCTCATCGCTTGCTCTCGTCATCGTCCACCAAGTTTTGTTATAATCCGTCACTAACGTCGAGATATCATGCAATATATCGTTTTGTCCCTATCAATGGTAGAGAATCACCTAAAAATTAAAAAATTATCGGACCAGGATTCGGAATCAGATCTTCCTCGTCACACTCCCAACTCATCCACCAAGTTTCGTCCAAATCCATCTTCAACTTTTTGAGATATCGTGCCATATATGGTTTTTTGCCCAATCTCTCCATGGTGAACTAGATGGTATTCATAGAATACTTCCCCTGCGCAGTTAACTTGGTGTGAGCCAACTCTTCTATTTTTGAACGTTTCTTTTTTTTTGATCCAATATGGCTGCCAGACCACGTGAGTGATGACATCATAAATTTATATTCTCTAAATAATTGTTGCATAGATCATGCTCAATAAATTTCACACTGATCAGACTAAACGTTGTCCCTGTCGAATTATGACGTCATAATTATGGCACCAATGACGTCATCGTTAACAACACCTATTCCCCATATGGAGTTATTTACAATGAGCCACGTTTCAATTTTTAAAATGCTGACACAGCACACACGTTACTTTACTGAAATGGACACAAATGTTATATTTTTGTCAAAAATCATTGGAATTTCGCCAAATCTGTTTTGATCGTGTTAATATACCTCAGCGATTGACAAATCTGAAATCAGAATTTTATTTTCGGTTCGAAATGACCCCGTGAGGTCGCTCCGCATTTTGCCTGCTCGTCATGTGCAGTGTGATCATTAATTCCATGCTCACTCTAGAAGACTCTTCTTCTTCATGCAATAACAACTTCTAGCTTCCAGACCGTACACCCAATCATCTTGAAATTTTGCACACTTGTTACACTTAATTACTTCTACTGTAATATAAAGTTTCACGTCGATCAATAATGCGGTTCAAGAGTTATAAATTTTTTAATCTTTCCGTTTAATTAGTTATATCTGACAAACCACATCACCTATCGCAAATTCCAAAAGGACATTTTAGTAGACTGATATGCTGAAACACATCTCTCAAGTTTCCCCTCGATTGGATCAAAAATGAGGGAGGAGCTAGGTTTTTAAAGTTTATGCTTAAAAACGTCATGACTCCAAAACCATGTGATGCATGACGTCATGCTCGCTGACTTTTTTTGTTCGTCATGGGTATGCGATTTTACCTGCAAAGGTTGGCCTCGATCTGTTCAGTCCTTTTGGAGAAAATTTGATTTTAGTGGTTTTTCAGGCTTTTCACTCCAAACAATATGGCATCCGAACCACGTGACCTACGACGTCATTATAATTTTCTTTCTGTATCAATTTATATCGAGAAGATGCTAAAGAAATTCCATCCTGATCGGATAGTTTTTTACTTGTCGAATTATGACGTCATAACGGCGGCACCTATGACGTCATCATTCACATATGTTATTCCGCATGGAGAGTTCTTTGCAATGAGACCTGTCTCAATTATTTCTGTGCAGGCGGTTTTTGAAATATAGAGGTGCAAGTTTTTGGGGGTTTTCCAAGATGGCGCCTGTACCACGTGACCTGTGACGTCATAATATTCACTAAAATATTATTCTACAGGAGGAGGCCCTCCTATGGTGAAAATTTCATGTCAATCGGACCAACGGTTGCCGAGAAAATGGATTTTTTAAATGCAGACACGCACGTACGTACGTACGCGAATGCTCAACCCTGCATTTTGCTTCAAAATAATTTTAAGAATTCTCAGATCCATATCCGGACCCAGATCTCCACCAAAATCTAATCATTTCGTCTGTGTCGCATAACCAACCTCTCCACCAAATTTCATGCGAATCCGTCCACAATGTTTTGAGATATCCTGTTCACAAACAAACAGACACAACCAGGGGGTGAAAACATAACCTCCATCCACCTTTGGTTGCGGAGGTAACAAAAGGTAAAAAGGGTTTGAAAATCACCCGAAATTTAAAAAAATTTCATTGTACAAGGGGCAGAATCAGAAAAGGGTCTTTGGTCTGTTGAGCTAATCAAGGTGTTTCCAGTTACCAATCAGCTCGTCCTATTCCTAGTACATGTACCTTGTCCTCGTGTATCCTTTTATCAACTCGGTGTAAACATTGAATGGAGCCTTCGTATTACAGTATCAATGCATTTTCATGTATTCGTGTTTAGGTATAAATATTTTTGTGCTTAGCTTCATCGCGGGAGATTCCATTGATTCTGAATGCTTTGGTTTCAACAGCGTGAAGACGAGCTGGGTGTGAGGCAGGAGCACCAGCCCATAGGGGAGAGCAGTACTCCATTGAGCTACGGGTGAAAGCCTTGTATGTGGTGAGGAGCTCAGGTGTGCCGAGGAAGGACTTCGCACGACGGAGGATGCCCAGTCGGCGACTGGCTTTGGAGGCCAGCTTGGAAATGTGGTTTTCCCAGGAGAGATCATGGCAGATAGTGAGACCCAAAAGCTTGAGCGACAGAACTTCTTGGAGAGGATTGTTGAGAAAGTAGATGGGAGGGTTGTCCAGTCGGTCTTTTCGGAGAGACATTGTAAGAGTGTGAGATTTGTCAGGATTGAAAGACATGTTCCACTTGTTTGCCCAGTCTGTGATATTGTCCAGGTCTGCAGAGAGTGAGGAGGCTGCAGACTGCCGATCTGAGGGATGAAGAATGGAGCGGCAGAGAGTGGAGTCATCAGCAAAGAGATAGAGAGGATTTTCCAGAGAGTCGGAGAGATCATTGATGAAGACCAGACCAGATCATTAATAGTTTGGTACTAAATTCGAGGTAAAACGACGAATGACTTGAACGACTTTAAATGAGTCAGTCTCCCACAGATCAGATCCTTCATAACGAAACAATGTTGACCAGGATGACGCCAAGTGAGGACTTCCTCTATTACCTTAAAGCCATCACGTGTATTCCATCAATTCAACTTTATCCATTTTATTAATGTTGATAACCTATTGCTGGACTTCCCAAGTGATGTAATAAAAGACTTTAGTCTTCTTGGTGCTTCTTCCCCTCATAGTCATATGAACACCTCACGTCACAGGACTTTAAACCTTCGGCGAAATTCTTTACGGACTTGGACAGCATATTCCCCCGTGAGTGATAGAGATCCCAAGGAATGAAAAACTACAACAAATACTTTTTGAGGAGAGCAGGTCGAGCAGAGTCTTGAGAAACGAGGGACTTGGGCGGGATCAGCGGAGGAGTCGATTCGCGCCTCATGACGGAAAACGATGGAAAACTTGGTCTTAGTCCCTGCTAAACGGAAGGGGATTTAAAAAAGGACCATTTGTGGTCTAGTGTTCGATTATATAATTAAATTCAAATAAAGGAAACATTTTAGAGGTTGTAGAAAATACCATGTGAGACGTTTACTGTTGTTGACGTCTTTTACACCGCCTTATTTAACGCGTTACATTAGTTCTTCGTACCTGGTGTTCGTGTCCTCTATAACTCCCTTAAAAACAGTACGTTTCCTGTTTGGAATGATTTTCAATGTTCGATACCAAAGAGGTAGAGAATATCAAACGTATCTCACTATTGTCTGTGCGCGATCGGGACTTCATAAGCAAAGTTCTGCTAAACTACAAGTTTGTTTTCTGATTTGGGGTCAAAATAGAACATTTTATTAAATGTTGGTTTCTCAATCATAAACTGATGTTTGTGGAGACGGAGTGAATCCGATTGCTTAATCCTGCTTTTCCATTCACGCACCTGGTCAAAACATGAAGAGTACCTCAACTCCAACAAATTAGTGCAGGCCCATATGTCATAACAATATTGTTTGTGTTTTTTGTTTGTTAAAATTGATTTAGCAATGGATTCTGCTTCAGAATATTATAGAGATGTAAAAAAAATAGGGTTCCATTTTTTCTTTTACGTCTAATAGGTAGTAATTCGAAGAAATCCAAGATGGCCACCATAAAATTTGGAAAATACACTTTTGTGCATATCTTTGTATCTAGATATCATATAAACATGAATAATATGTCCTTTTATATGTTTTCAGACCCAAGGAAGCCATTTCTGCCATTGTTTTTACAGAAAAATGCAAGGAAAATAAAATAGTGGACATATACCAGCCAAAGTGGGGTCGGCCGGCATGAAATCGGTTAATTAAGTTTCCACCATCTAGTTAAGGTCTGGTTTTGACTGTGTTGACGAAATGTGAATCTGAATAGTAGTATCTATCTTTGCAGGACCGACGACAGTTCAAGAGTGTCTAGAAAATTACACCTACCTTCAAGATGAGTGACTCACCACCCAGGAAGATTGAGAAGTCAGTAGATTTCGGACTTTGTTTTGTATGCCAAATGGCCATAGGGCAAACAGACTATACAACCTTTGTAACGAAACCAAAACCCTCCTCTGTCGAGAAACTGATGGCAGGTGCTGAGGAACAGTACACGTATGGTGAAACAAAGTTTGCATCATTGAATAGACGTTTGCAATATTCCTCTGCTGAAGAATTGCTCGCAAAAGGTCTCCGCTACCATAAAGCTTGTTACAAAGATGTTACCAATAAGATGCACATTGATCGAGCAAAGGCTAGGTTTGAGAAAGGAACAACATCAGGCAGTGCCGCAGAAATCCGACTGAAAAAGAGAGGACGACCAAGTTCTAGTGATCTAGGGGAAAGCACGTCAACATCCAGAAGGTGTTCCCGAGAACAGACATTTGACGCGCTCAGATGTGTCATATGCCAGGAAGACAGAGGAAGTGAACTACACAATGTGTCAACAAAGAACATGGGACTCCAGATCAGAAACATTGGCCAAGAAACAAGTAATGACAATCTGAAAGTGAGACTGAACAGTGTCATAAGTTCGCCTGACCCATTGCAAGCAATGGCTGAGGACATGAAATATCATTTACCATGTGTAGTTAAGGCCAAACGTGCTATAGTTAAGACGGAAAAACAAACAGAAACAACCAATGTTAACTTTGGTCAGGTGTTATCAGACCTTGAACTCATTGAAATTGTTGAAACTGCGTTGAATGATACTACTGAAAATGCTGTGCTGAATATGAATGAAATTCATGTAACCTATGTCAATTTACTTAAGGAGCACGACTTTCCGGTCTCAGACAACCATAGTTATAAGCCATACCTGAAACAATTGATCCTAGACAACATTGCCGATGTTCATTTCAGCCGGCCCTCAAACAAAACAAAGCCAGAGCAGATTCTTTCCACAAAGCTCAAAGACCACATGATATCAAGCACAATTACAGCAGACAGCATCAAAGACGATTTTAAAGTACTTTTGCGAGCTGCAAAAATATTGAGGAAAGACATCGCATCTTCCCCAGCATGGAAATTTAATGGAACCTTTGCTGATTACAAGCCACCCCCGATGCTCAACATCTTCTGCAAGCATGCAGTCATGGGAACAAGGAAAGTAGGAAATAGCAACAGGGAGGACTCCATTGGTGTGAGTGCATCATTGTTGGCGCAGCACTTTGTCGGTGCTTATAAATCTGACCGACAGGTATCGTACGAACCAAGAAGCGAGGATGGATCATTCAAACAACGATTTGAAACTCCATTGAGTGTGGGCTTAGCTCTCGACATACACAAAAACACACGATCCAAGGCGCTTGTAGAGAAACTTGCACATCTGGACCTCGCCATCTCCTACAAAAAGGTCATGGAGATTGAGACCAGCATTGCCAACTCCGTACTGAAGCAAATGGAGTCCACCGGAGGCATCTGTCTACCACCATGGTTGGTTCAGGACACGTTCGTCTGAACGTCTGGACACCTATCTGAACGAGTCATCTGTTCGTCTGGGAGAGGCATATCAGAGAGACATCAGCGGGAGCATGGAGCCAGAGAAGAATCTATGCGACATTCTCAAAAAAACATTGGCCATGATGGAGTCCAGAGATATGACCAAAAAACTGGAACAATTTGAGGTCAGCACAAACAAGATACAGCGCTTCATCCTGAACTACATGAAACAGTTTGAGACTATCCTTCTGTTCATTAGAAGTACAAGACAACGTGATCTGCTGCTGCATATGGAGAGCATCGAGTCTCTCACGAAGTACTTCTTCGCTCACGATCATCTAAACTATGCTCGGTTGCTCCCTCTCTACATTTCAACAATGCAGGAGACTGAAAAGCAGCACCCAGAACTGTGGAGGGAATTCATGAAAGGGAACTTCTGTGTGACAAAAGGATTGGCAGGCTTCACATCAATAGCCCCAGACCATGGCATTGAGCAAGAAAACCGTACACTGAAGGTGATTGGAGGAATCGTAGGGATAACTCAAAATGAGAAGGCGCTTGACAAGTTCTTCCTCATTGCACCTGAGCTGTCAAAGTCACTGCACGAGTTTGCGGAGGGATATGGTCTTGGTGAAAACCAGAGCAGAAAACAACACCACGAAATCACGGGGGGAAAGCTTTCCCGGGTGATGAGCCATGCCTCCAAGCTTTCTAGGGTGTTCCGTGAACATGGCGATCCATTTATGGAAGAGGAAGTAGACGAGGTCTACAACCTGCTCACCAAAGAAGTCATGAATGAAAAAGTGTCCAGCGACATCTTAGAGCGCGACGAGATCGGACAACAGATGTTCCAGCAATTTGCCACAGATCGTTTAGCTGAGGGAAAACTTTCTGTGTGGGACAAAATGACGAAAAGAAAACTTCGAACATTCAAGAGTTCGAATGCCACAACAGAAGTGAGATCGGGCGACAAGCTGATCAAAGTCAAAGAAGAGCGAGGATTGTTGCAGAGGTTCATCGTTATCTCACGGAGCCGACCAGAGCTCGACCTGAAAGAATGTATTGGCACCTATGAATTTGGCATCGTTCCACGTTCTTTATTTGCATCTGATGGATCCCTCTTGTTGGCATACGACAAGGCAAAAATCCTTCGTCAACTTGAGCATCTGGCTGAGCCTGAAGAGCAGGATGTACATGATCCACCAGGAGAACCTATTTCGACAGAAATCAATGAGCATCAAGACGCGGGAATTGCCGCTTTGAATGATGCAGCAGCACACGCTGGGGAAGAAACTAATGACCCATCAACTGACTATGAAATCTCAAGCCAAAATTTGCAGGAACCCTCTCAGATCAGCCAAAACCCAGACACAACCACAAGATCAGGAGTGATCAATGAAAACGAGACTACTTCTCGCCATAGAGTGATAATCATTGATGGCATGGCTCTTGTTAACGGGATCTCCAAAACAGAACAAATGATTACATGCAGTGACTTTGCTCAATCGTTCATTGAACGCCTCGAAAATATTGCCGTGCATTATGATGACGTGAGGTTGGTATTCGACCGATACATCGATAACTCACTGAAAGACAAAATGCGCCTAAAGAGGACAAAGGGGAAATCAACATACTATCACGTCAGGGATAGTACATTGATCCAGAAGATTTCACTCAAAGATTTCCTTTCCAATGTGAAGACCAAGGCAGAGCTTACAGAGTACTTGGCTGTGAAGTGTCTATCTTACAGCAAGGCTCATCCAAACAAGTTGAAGAAGTTCATGGTGACATCAGGAACTAAGACCACGGGCAACACTGAAGTTCCAGACAGTCTACTCACGCACAGCCAAGAAGAGGCCGATACACTCTTAATTCTGCATGCTCTCACAGTCGACAAAGATGCAGAAGTTATCATTGATTCGCCAGATACCGATATCTTCCTCCTACTGATTCAGAGATTTCACGATCTACCACCTGCTACGAGGTTTCTCACTGGGAAGGGAAAGTTGAGGAGGAGCATTGCAGTCCAACCTATTCATGGCATGCTAGGAGAGAAACGTGCGTCTGCAATACTTGGATTCCACGCATTCACGGGAAGTGACATGTCTGGAAGGTTCGCTGGCAGGAGCAAGGACTGGTGCTTTAAGGTCTTCATGACATGTGACAACAAGATATGGGAGGCTCTGGAGTCTTTGGGACAAACTGATCCGTCACCAGAAGTGTGTTCCCAGCTGGAACGCTTCGTCTGTCTGCTGTACAAGTCTAAAGTTCACACGAAAGTAAACGAGCTTCGCTGGTTCTTATTCTCCAACCGTGCTGCTGAGGGAGAGAGTCTTCCACCTACCACTGGTTGCTAAAGTTACACGTTCAGCGAGCACATTATATCGCAATGATATGGAGAAAGGCAGCAGAAAGCCATCCGTCCCTTCCATCACCTGTCGAGTATGGTTGGCAGTTACTTTCGGATGATGGGGTTTATGCCCCAAGTCGATGCCTGAATCCTCCAGCCCCAGAAGCAATAATGAATCTCGTGAACTGTGGGTGCAAGAAAGGGTGTATGGGAAGATGTAGCTGTCGCAATAACAATATTCCTTGTACTGAAGTTTGTGGGTGTGTGGGTTACAGTTGTAACAACAAAGCAAACATCAATGAACCGCGTGTGATAGATATGGATGAGGATGAATGAGGCATTCGTTTATGTGATCGTTTATGTTCATTCATCGTTTATGTTTAGGTGTGTGTGTATGTGTGTGCGTGTGTGTGTGTGTGCGTGTGCGTGTGTGTGTATTCAAAATAAATGTTATCAGTGAAGATTGTTTATTGAATCGATTCTAATTGGGAAATTATACGATCCGATTTCACGACGGCCGTCTCCATTTTGGCTGGTATATTGCCCACTATTTTAATTTCCTTGCATTTTTCTGTAAAAACAATGGCAGATATGGCTTCCTTGGGTCTGAAAACATATAAAAGGACATATTATTCATGTTTATATGATATCTAGATACAAAGATATGCACAAAAGTGTATTTTCCAAATTTTATGGCGGCCATCTTGGATTTCTTCGAATTACTACCTATTAGACGTAAAAGAAAAAATGGAACCCTATTTTTTTTACATCTCTATAATATTCTGAAGCAGAATCCATTGCTAAATCAATTTTAACAAACAAAAAACACGAAATTACTAATCGCCCTAGACTAAATATACACTCCTTCATTTTAACTCCATCCCAACCTGAAGCTCCCTCCGCCGATTATATCCTCAAACCCTTTCCCTCAGTACTACTCACACCCTCACACATACTCTCACAACCTCTCGCTCCCTTCCCCCCCCCCCCCCCCCCCGTCACACCCCCCCCCTCCATCCTCGCCATCCCTCTCGCTCCCTCCCCCTCACACATCATCCTCCATCCTCGCCCCTCCCCCCCTCACACAACCTCCTCCATCCCTCTCGCTCCCTTTCCCCCCCTCACACAACCTCCTCCATCCCTCTCGCTCCCTTTCCCCCCTCACACACCCTCCTCCATCCTCGCCATCCCTCTCGCTCCCTTCTCCTCCTTACACATCCTCCTCAATCCTCGCCAGCCCTCTCGCTCCCTTTCCCACCTCCCCTCACACACCCTCCTCCATCCTCACCAGCCCTCTCCCTCCCTTACCCCTCCTCACTTCACACAGCCTCCTCCATCCTCGCCAGGCCTCTCCCTCCCTTACCCCTCATCATCCTCTCTCTCCCTTACCCCTCATCATCCTCTCTCTCCCTTACCCCTCATCACCCTCTCTCTCCCTTACCCCCCCTCATCCTCTCTCACACATCCTCCTCCATCCTCGCCAGCCCTCTCCCTCCCTTACCCCTCCTCATCCTCTCTCTCCCTTACCCCCCTCATCCTCTCTCACACATCCTCCTCCAGCCTCGCCATCCCTCTTGCTCCCTTCCCCTCCCCCTCACACACCCACCTCCATCCTTCCCATCCCTCTCGCTCCCTCCCACCTCCTCACACACCCTCCTCCAGCTTCGCCATCCCTCTCGCTCCCTTCCCCCCCTCACACATCCTCCTCCATCCTTCCCATCCCTCTCGCTCCCTTCTCCCCTCCTCACACACCCTCCTCCAGCCTCGCCATCCCTCTCGCTCCCTCC
This sequence comes from Myxine glutinosa, assembly GCF_964187855.1. Taxonomy (NCBI): domain Eukaryota; kingdom Metazoa; phylum Chordata; class Myxini; order Myxiniformes; family Myxinidae; genus Myxine; species Myxine glutinosa. The sequence goes on from NC_136271.1 coordinate 2,218,833, forward strand.
CCCCTCCTCACACACCCTCCACCATCCTTCCCATCCCTCTCGCTCCCTTCCCCCCTCACCCTCTCTCTCCCTTACCCCCCTCATCCTCTCTCACACATCCTCCTCCAGCCTCGCCATCCCTCTTGCTCCCTTCCCCTCCCCCTCACACACACACCTCCATCCTTCCCATCCCTCTCGCTCCCTCCCACCTCTCACACACCCTCCTCCAGCCTCGCCATCCCTCTCGCTCCCTTCCCCCCCTCACACATCCTCCTCCATCCTTCCCATCCCTCTCGCTCCCTTCTCCCCCCCTCACACACCCTCCTCCAGCCTCGCCATCACTCTCGCTCCCTCCCCCCCCCTCACACACCCTCCACCATCCTCGCCAGCCCTCTCGCTCCCTTCCCCCCTTACACATCCTCCTCCGCCCCTCACACAACCTCCTCCATCCCTCTCGCTCCCTCCCACCCCTCACACACCCTCCTCCAGCCTCGCCATCCCTCTCGCTCCCTTCCCCCCCTCACACATCCTCCTCCATCCTTCCCATCCCTCTCGCTCCCTTCTCCCCCCCTCACACACCCTCCTCCAGCCTCGCCATCCCTCTCGCTCCCTTCTCCCCCTTACACATCCTCCTCAATCCTCGCCAGCCCTCTCCCTCCCTTTCCCACCTCCCCTCACACACCCTCCTCCATCCTCGCCAGCCCTCTCCCTCCCTTACCCCTCCTCACCTCACACAGCCTCCTCCATCCTCGCCAGCCCTCTCCCTCCCTTACCCCATATCATCCTCTCTCTCCCTTACCCCTCATCATCCTCTCTCTCCCTTACCCCTCCTCACCCTCTCTCTCCCTTACCCCCCTCATCCTCTCTCACACATCCTCCTCCATCCTCGCCAGCCCTCTCCCTCCCTTACCCCTCCTCACCCTCTCTCTCCCTTACCCCCCTCATCCTCTCTCACACATCCTCCTCCAGCCTCGCCATCCCTCTTGCTCCCTTCCCCTCCCCTCACACACCCACCTCCATCCTTCCCATCCCTCTCGCTCCCTCCCACCCCATCACACACCCTCCTCCAGCCTCGCCATCCCTCTCGCTCCCTTCCCCCCCCCCCCCCCTCACACATCCTCCTCCATCCTTCCCATCCCTCTCGCTCCCTTCTCCCCTCCTCACACACCCTCCTCCAGCCTCACCATCCCTCTCGCTCCCTCCCCCCCCCTCACACATCCTCCACCATCCTTCCCATCCCTCTCGCTCCCTTCCCCCCTCACCCTCTCTCTCCCATCCTCCTCCAGCCTCGCCATCCCCCTTGCTCCCTTCCCCTCCCCCTCACACACACACCTCCATCCTTCCCATCCCTCTCGCTCCCTCCCACCCCCTCACACACCCTCCTCCAGCCTTCCCATCCCTCTCGCTCCCTCCCCCTCCTCACACACCCTCCACCATCCTTCCCATCCCTCTCGCTCCCTTCCCCCCTCACCCTCTCCCCAGATCCATGCTCTTTAATCACCGTCGCCATTAAACGGGATGTAAGGAGCTCCCTGCACTTCTTGGCGTAATTAGCGACAAACATCTGTTTGCGACAAACATCCTCACAGATCAATCAGCATCGTTTTGGATTCGAAGAGCATTTTTACCCTTATTGTGCAAATTCACACCGGAGGAGACATGGAGGTGGCACGGCAACGAGGCCTGGCTACAAAAACATCAGTCCAGGTGGGCATCTTGAAAGAGACAGTCAGGTGGATAGGATTCAAATGAACTTAATTGCACAGGTAAAGTTCTGAGTAGTCGTGGTTGTTTTGGAGAGTCAGAGTGATTACGGTTTTCCACGCCATCCATGAAAAGGTAACCTCAAAGGTCTCTTGGGTCCACACCATCCATGAAAGGTAACCTCAAAGGTCTCTTGGGTCCACACCATCCATGAAAAGGTAACCTCAAAGGTCTCTTGGGTCCACACCATCCATGAAAGGTAACCTCAAAGGTCTCTTGGGTCTACACCATCCATGAAAAGGTAACCTCAAAGGTCTCTTGGGTCCACACCATCCATGAAAGGTAACCTCAAAGGTCTCTTGGTCCACGCCATCCAGGAAAAGGTAACCTCAAAGGTCTCTTGGGTCCACACCATCCATGAAAAGGTAACCTCAAAGGTCTCTTGGGTCCACACCATCCATGAAAGGTAACCTCAAAGGTCTCTTGGGTCTACACCATCCATGAAAAGGTAACCTCAAAGGTCTCTTGGTCCACGCCATCCAGGAAAAGGTAACTTCAAAGGTCTCTTGGGTCCACACCAGCGACGTTGAGCCTCATTGAAGCCATTAATACATTTTGTACATATACCTGAAACATTACGACCTGTTTGTTACCTGTCACTGGACAACTTATTTATATAATCCGTGGGGCATTGAAAAGGTTTTCGTTCCGAGATGCGAATCCAAGATTAATCGGAGAATTCCATTCAAACTCCGACCAGAGTTTCTCGGATTGCTGTGACCACGTGATCCAAGAACATCCCCTACATATGAACATCACACCTGTGCACCTCCACGGTGTGTATGTACCCGTGTGTATACCACGGTGTGTATGTACCGGTGTGTATGTACCCGTGTATATGCACCTGTGTGTATACCACGGTGTGTATGTACCGGTGTGTATGTACCCGTGTATATGCACCTGTGTGTATACCACGGTGTGTATGTACCGGTGTGTATGTACCCGTGTATATGCACCTGTGTGTATACCACGGTGTGTATGTACCGGTGTGTATGTACCCGTGTATATGCACCTGTGTGTATACCACGGTGTGTATGTACCGGTGTGTAAGTGGATAATCAAGATGAAATAAATAATTTAAACTCCTCTCTCCAGGATTAAAGATGGCGCTGTTCTCCGTTATAATTGGGTCAGTCGGTGCCAAGGAACAGCTGCTTCTGCCTCCCAATCCCGGGGATTGTGCTGCGATTAGAGGGTGCGGGTGCGGAGTCGCTCCTCTGCCGATGGGTCCAATTAACGGGCAGTGATGATGAGAAAGTGAAGGGAAGCTGCGGCTGAGAAAGCACAGTACAGGTAATTAGTGTTTGAATATTCATGGTGTTTATTAAAAACACTTGTTCGCCTCACGTTATGAACTCGCTGAGGCGAAATTGTACAAATGATTGATATGTACCTGGGTTTCCTCTCCGTGGCAAAACCTGGGTTTCCTCTCCGTGGCAATACCTGGGTTTCCTCTCCGTGGCAATACCTGGGTTTCCTCTCCGTGGCAATACCTGGGTTTCCTCTCCGTTGCAATACCTGGGTTTCCTCTCCGTGGCAATACCTGGGTTCCCTCTCCGTGGCAATACCTGGGTTCCCTCTCCGTGGCAATACCTGGGTTTCCTCTCCGTTGCAATACCTGGGTTTCCTCTCCGTTGCAATACCTGGGTTCCCTCTCCGTTGCAATACCTGGGTTCCCTCTCCGTGCCAATACCTGGGTTTCCTCTCCGTGCCAATACCTGGGTTTCCTCTCCGTGGCAAAACCTGGGTTCCCTCTCCGTGGCAATACCTGGGTTCCCTCTCCGTGGCAATACCTGGGTTTCCTCTCCGTGGCAATACCTGGGTTTCCTCTCCGTGGCAATACCTGGGTTTCCTCTCTGTTGCAATACCTGGGTTTCCTCTCCGTTGCAATACCTGGGTTTCCTCTCCATTGCAATACCTGGGTTTCCTCTCCGTGGGAATACCTGGGTTTCTCCTCCGTGGCAATACCTGGGTTTCCTCTCCGTTGCAATACCTGGGTTTCTCCTCCGTGGCAATACCTGGGTTTCCTCTCTGTGGCAATACCTGGGTTTCCTCTCCATGGCAATACCTGGGTTTCCTCTCCGTGGCAACACCTGGGTTTCCTCTCCGGGGCAATACCTGGGCCTCCTCTCCGTGGCAAAACTTGGGTTTCCTCTCCGTGGCAATACCTGGGTTTCCTCTCTGTGGCAATACCTGGGTCTCCCCTCCGTGGCAATACCTGGGTTTCCTCTCCGTGGCAACACCTGGGTTTCCTCTCTGTGGCAATACCTGGGTTTGTCCTCCGTGGCAACACCTGGGTTTCTTTTGCGTGGCAACACCTGGGTTTCCTCTCCGTGGCAATACCTGGGTTTCTTCTGCATGGCAATACCTGGGTTTCTTCTGCGTGGCAATACCTGGTTCGCCTCTCCGTGGCAATACCTGTGTTTCTTCTGCATGGCAATACCTGGGTTTCTTCTGCGTGGCAATACCTGGGTTTCTTTTGCGTGGCAATAACTGTGTTTCTTCTCCGTGGCAATACCTGTGTTTCTTCTGCGGGGCAATACCTGGTTCCCCTCTCCGTGGCAATACCTGGGGCCCCTCTCCGTTGCAATCCCTGTGTTTCCTCTCCGTCGCAATACCTGGGTCCCCTCTCCGTGGCAATACCTGGGTTTCCTCTCCGTGGCAATACCTGGGTTCCCTCTCCGTTGCAATACCTGGGTTTCCTCTCCGTTGCAATACCTGGGTTTCCTCTCCGTGGCAATACCTGGGTTTCCTCTCCGTGGCAATACCTGGATTTCCTCTCCGTGGCAATACCTGGGTCTCCTCTCCGTGGCAATACCTGGGTCTCCTCTCCGTGGCAAAACCTGGGTTTCCCCTCCGTGGCAAAACCTGGGTTTCCCGTCCGTGGCAAAACCTGGGTCTCCTCTCCGTGGCAACACCTGGGTCTCCTCTGTGGCAAAACCTGGGTTTCCTCTCCGTGGCAAAACCTGGGTTTCCCCTCCGTGGCAATACCTGGGTTTCCTCTCCGTGGCAATACCTGGGTTTCATCTCCGTGGCAAAACCTGGGTCTCCTCTCCGTGGCAATACCTGGGTCTCCTCTCCGTGGCAATACCTGGGTCTCCTCTCCGTGGCAAAACCTGGGTCTCCTCTCCGTGGCAAAACCTGGGTCTCCTCTCCGTGGCAAAACCTGGGTTTCCTCTCCGTGGCAAAACCTGGGTTTCCTCTCCGTGGCAAAACCTGGGTTTCCTCTCCGTGGCAAAACCTGGGTTCCCTCTCCGTGGCAAAACCTGGGTTCCCTCTCCGTGGCAATACCTGGGTTTCCCCTCTGTGGCAATACCTGGGTTTCCTCTCCGTGGCAATACCTGGGTTTCCTCTCCGTGGCAATACCTGGGTTTCCCCTCCGTGGCAATACCTGGGTTTCCTCTCCGTGGCAATACCTGGGTTTCCTCTCCGTGGCAACACCTGGGTTTCCTCTCTGTGGCAATACCTGGGTTTCTCCTCCGTGGCAATACCTGGGTTTCTTCTGCGTGGCAACACCTGGGTTTCCTCTCCGTGGCAATACTTGGGTTTCTTCTGCATGGGAATACCTGGGTTTCCTCTCCGTGGCAATACCTGGGTTTCTTCTCTGTGGCAATACCTGGGTCTCCTCTCCGTGGCAATACCTGGGTCTCCTCTCCGTGGCAATACCTGGGTCTCCTCTCCGTGGCAAAACCTGGGTCTCCTCTCCGTGGCAAAACCTGGGTCTCCTCTCCGTGGCAAAACCTGGGTTTCCTCTCCGTGGCAAAACCTGGGTTTCCTCTCCGTGGCAAAACCTGGGTTTCCTCTCCGTGGCAATACCTGGGTTCCCTCTCCGTGGCAATACCTGGGTTTCCTCTCCGTGGCAAAACCTGGGTTTCCCCTCTGTGGCAATACCTGGGTTTCCTCTCCGTGGCAATACCTGGGTTTCCTCTCCATGGCAATACCTGGGTTTCCCCTCCGTGGCAATACCTGGGTTTCCTCTCCGTGGCAATACCTGGGTCTCCTCTCCGTGGCAATACCTGGGTCTCCTCTCCGTGGCAATACCTGGGTCCCCTCTCCATGGCAATACCTGGGTCTCCTCTCCGTGGCAATACCTGGGTCTCCTCTCCGTGGCAATACCTGGGTCTCCTCTCCGTGGCAATACCTGGGTTCCCTCTGCATGGCAATACCTGGGTTCCCTCTCCCTGGCAATACCTGGGTTCCCTCTTCGTGGCAATACCTGGGTCTCCTCTCCGTGGCAATACCTGGGTCTCCTCTCCGTGGCAATACCTGGGTCCCCTCTGCGTGGCAATACCTGGGTTCCCTCTGCGTGGCAATACTTGGGTTCCCTCTGCGTGGCAATACCTGGGTTCCCTCTGCGTGGCAATACCTGGGTTCCCTCTGCGTGGCAATACCTGAGTCTCCTCTCCGTGGCAATACCTGGGTCTCCTCTCCGTGGCAATACCTGGGTTCCCTCCCCCAATTGTTGGTGCAAGCCGCTCTTTGAAGATTCCTTCGCTTTGACTTTACAGGATAAGCTATAAATGGCGGTTGTGGTTCGTGGTAAAGCCAACGTTAAGTCACCGACTTTTGCTTTTGTGGTTGAAGAGCGCATTGTTATGGATGTGTTAATGCTGTACATTTGTTTGGTAATTCCTGTTATTAGGCAATATGAAGATCACGTGGTACTTTTCGTTTTTAAATACAAGATCTAGGCTCGTGACTCGGAGTGAAGTGACAGAGGTAGAAAGACAACGTTTCAACAATAGTGGCCCAAACAAAACGAAAAAAAGAACAAAAAGATTAGACAAAGACAGAGACAGAGACAGGCAGACAGAAACGTATGTAGTGTCAATGGGGGTAAAAAACATCAGCAGTTATGTATGGGGGATAACATGCAAATAGACGTCGGTGCAAACCCTCCTTGAGACCCCGGAGTGAAGAGTGAGACCCTGGAGTGACGAGTGAGACCCTGGAGTGAAGAGTGAGGCCCTGGAGTGAAGAGTGAGACCCTGGAGTGAAGAGTGAGACCCTGGAGTGAAGAGTGAGACCCTGGAGTGAAGAGTGAGACCCTGGAGTGAAGAGTGAGACCCTGGAGTGAAGAGTGAGACCCTGGAGTGAAGAGTGAGACCCTGGATTGAAGAGTGAGACCCTGGAGTGAAGAGTGAGACCCTGGAGTGAAAAGTGAGACCCTGGAGTGAAGAGTGAGACCCTGGAGTGAAGAGTGAGACCCTGGAGTGAAGAGTGAGACCCTGGAGTGAAGAGTGAGACCCTGGAGTGAAGAGTGAGACCCTGGAGTGAAGAGTGAGACCCTGGATTGAAGAGTGAGACCCTGGAGTGAAAAGTGAGACCCTGGAGTGAAAAGTGAGACCCTGGAGTGAAGAGTGAGACCCTGGAGTGAAGAGTGAGACCCTGGAGTGAAGAGTGAGACCCTGGAGTGAAAAGTGAGACCCTGGAGTGAAAAGTGAGACCCTGGAGTGAAGAGTGAGACCCTGGAGTGAAGAGTGAGACCCTGGAGTGAAGAGTGAGACCCTGGAGTGAAAAGTGAGACCCTGGAGTGAAGAGTGAGACCCTGGAGTGAAGAGTGAGACCCTGGAGTGAAGAGTGAGACCCTGGAGTGAAGAGTGAGACCCTGGAGTGAAGAGTGAGACCCTGGAGTGAAAAGTGAGACCCTGGAGTGAAAAGTGAGACCCTGGAGTGAAGAGTGAGACCCTGGAGTGAAGAGTGAGACCCTGGAGTGAAGAGTGAGACCCTGGAGTGAAGAGTGAGACCCTGGAGTGAAAAGTGAGACCCTGGAGTGAAGAGTGAGACCCTGGAGTGAAGAGTGAGACCCTGGAGTGAAAAGTGAGACCCTGGAGTGAAGAGTGAGACCCTGGAGTGAAGAGTGAGACCCTGGAGTGAAGAGTGAGACCCTGGAGTGAAGAGTGAGACCCTGGAGTGAAAAGTGAGACCCTGGAGTGAAGAGTGAGACCCTGGAGTGAAGAGTGAGACCCTGGAGTGAAGAGTGCAACTCAACAATCTACACAAGGCAGTTCCACAAGCAGGAGAAAATTAGTCCTGAAAGAGTGGATGTGTGTGTGTAGTTATAAACCAATATACAACAACAACAACAACAACAACGGGCATTTTAAGGCCATTTTCCCTGATAGAGTGAGGGTTAGCCATTATAAACCAATACCTGAGTAGAATTCTACAGCAAAGAATACATCACCTGACTCAACATTTGGCTTGCGTCGGGTTCGAGCCCACAGGACGATTATATCAAAAGTGCCATGACATCAAATGCCAAGTGCCAAGTGCCAAGTGCCAAGGCGCTAAGAAAAGGCATCTCAATTGCACATCGTTGACATGATAGCTCGATAGAATGATAGCTTGAAGATCCTTTTGAAAGAACAATGTGCTCCACAAAGGTGTCCCCACCAAACTATCAGAATCGCACCCGATTTCAAGGGCGACCGGCGACGAGAGGAAGATACAGCATATACTGTATTATACACACAAACACATACACACACATACTACGTATATATACACACACACACACACACACACACACACACACACACACACACACACGTACAAACACACACACACACATACACACACACACACACACACACACACGTACAAACACACACACACACATATGTACAAACACACACACACACACACACACACATATGTACAAACACACACACACGTACAAACACGCACACACACGTACAAACACACACACACACTCACACACACATATGTACAAACAAACACACACACACATATGTACAAACAAACACACACACACACACACACACACACACACACACACATATGTACAAACACACACACACACACACAAACACATACACACACATATATATATATACACACAAACAAACAAACACACACACACACACACACACACACACACACACACACAAACACACACACACACACACACACACGCACAGAGATAATTTATACATGGTCCAGGCTGCACACATCCCTGCAGGATGCACAGCGGCCACTTGTGAACCACCTGAAACAGGTACACCTGCTGCACTGGTGGTTGAATTTATAAACCTATGTCTAATGTGAAGCCAGATCAAAGTATTCAAAACAAGCCAAACTGTGCGGGCGTGCCTTGCATGCACACCTGGCCAGGTATAGCACAGCCTGGTGACTGCACGCTTGGATGCAATGGCGGACACAGACCAGTACATCACTTTGACATTTATACTGCAGTAAAAGTACAGGTACAATGGTTAAAAATGGCAATATCAAAGGAGATCTAAAACAATAAATAAATAAATAAAGGCTTGACGCAGCAGTTGGGAGATTCACAGGGTGACCAATCACGACTGAGCTTTTACTGAAGCTTTAATCGCTGTCTCCTTTAAATGAACTAGGGCATGCCCGTACTATATATAAGCTAGGACGTGCCCGTACGTGGGTGCCCGTTCCTTGCCAAAAAAAAAAAAAAAAAAAAATTTGTGTAGGGGTGTGTGTGTGTAAACATCCTAGGGCGTGCCCGTACGTGGGTGCAAAAAAACATGCGTGCAAACAACAACAAAAAAAAACTTTGAAACCACGTGGCAGTAACGACCACAGAACCCCCCCCCCCCCCTCTATTTACATGAATGGTTTGGTCCATTCGCAACGACCACAGAACCCCCCCCCTCTATTTACATGCAATGGTTTGGTCCAAAGCGAACGGTTTGGTCCATTCGATGTGATTCGATGATTCGATGTGAATGGTTTGGTCCATTCGCAACGACCACAGAACCCCCCCCCCCCCCTCTATTTACATGAATGGTTTGGTCCATTCGCAAAGCCAAAGCGAACGACCACAGAACCCCCCCCTCTATTTACATGAATGCTTTGGTCCATTCGCAAAGCCAAAGCGAACGACCACAGAACCCCCCCCCCCCCCCCCTCTATTTACATGAATGGTTTGGTCCATTCGCAACGCCAAAGCGAACGGCGAACGGCTAAATCGCCATAGCTCGGTAAGTACTTGTCCGATTAATTTAAAACCTTGAAAAGGCACATCCTCGGGTCCCCAGCAATATACCTGGCAAGTTTCAAGTATATCGGACCGGTAGTTGTCGAGAAACAGCGGTCACAGACAAACGTACAAACGTACAGAGATTACTGGAATTATAGATAGACTAGGGCATTGCCCGTACTATATCTATATCTAAAATTATATCCCCCCCCTCTATTTACATGAAATGGTTTGGTCCAAAGCGAACGGCTTGCGAGTACGGTGACAATCCCCCCCCTCTATTTACATGCAATGGTTTGGTCCAAAGCGAAGCTTCCGGAGTTTGGTAAAGAAATCGCCATCGCGTGCACAAACGCGCAGGAAAGCGAATGAATCGCAAATTCGGTTTTATTAGTTTTAAAACATAGTTTAACGCCAACATAGTTTGCAAACGTGAAATAAATGAATACGCTCTCAAATGTGCCATCCGAGGCAGAGTGTGTCCTCCACGTTCGGCACACGCGATCGTTCGCTGCTCTCTGATTGGTTGAATCGTTTTTTGGACATAGCTCGGTAAGTAATTGTCCGATTAATATGAAACCTTGAAAAGGCACATCCTCGGGTCCCCAGCAATATACCTGGCAAGTTAAAAGTATATCGGACCCGTGGTTGTCGAGAAACAGCGGTCACAGACAAACAGACGTACAAACGTACAGACGTACAAACAGAGATTACTGGAATTATAGATAGATGATCTTCCTTTATTACCTTGCAATCACCGAATTAATTACTATTAAAACAAGTACAGATACGAAGTACACCGCCCCCATGCCAAATAAATAAATAAATAAATCACGTCTTCGAGCGCATAAAGACTGTATTGGGAGGAGGGAGAGGTGTACAATAAATTGATTGATTAATTGCAATATTAAAATCAATAAATAATTATCATAAAATATTTTCTTAATCAATTGGCTAATAGCATACCCAAACCACCAGTGCTTCATCCGAAGCTATAACTTTTTGAAAATTAATTAAATAAGTCATTAATGAGGGGGGAAAAATTAATTAATAAGTAATTAATCGATCAATTGATTAATCAATAAATCAAAACTATCCCTTATAGCCACATCAATTGGTCATTGTCACGTCAAATATTAGCTTCCTAGCTCCAAATGTGCCTAGGATATTGCCCGGATGAGAAAGAAAATAAATAAATGATTAATAATGAAAGTAAATAAATAATAATCATTAAATAATTAAATAATTAATCAATTGGCTTGGCTTGGAGATCTCGCGAGATCTTGGAGACGGCGGCAGGGATTTCCGAAGCTCCACACGGTCTCCACGTTTTTCGAAGTTAAGTCTGTTCACAATTGTATTTTGTCGAAACTGTATTTATCTTTCGGTGTGTGAAGTTATTTTGTGCAACTTTGGTTGTTTCTCGGTGTTTATCTTTCATAAATTGATCGTCTGTTTGCCGTGTCGCGAGCAAGGCCTTTGCCGCGTCGCGAACGATTTGAAATCGAAGTTAAGTGATTGTTCCCATTTGTATTTTCGTTAAAACTGTATTTATTTATGTTGTACGTATATTGTGTCCCGACGAAGATTTTTCAGTGCAAATCTTTCATACCTGTATTGAAAATCGTGTTAATTCGTGTCGTGTCTTGAGGCCTTGTACAGTGTGCACTGTACAACCTTGAGGCTTTGTTTTTCTCAGCGGTCCGTCGTTTGTGATCCAATAACTTTCGTTCTCTGCATTCCCAGTCTTTTCACCCATAACCTACTTCCTTGTGTAAATCTCAACTCAAAAAAAAAAAAAAAAAAAAAAAAAAAAAAAAAAACATTTCCTTCTCTGTTCTCATTCGTTTATTCATTCTTATTCGTTCGTTCGTTCTTCGACCACGTGTTTCTCCCCCATTTGCCCAGATAGTTTTCACTCATTAACCTTCAATGTTTACACTTTCCCCTCAAGTTATGTATTCCGTCATATTTTATAACACCTTTTTCTTCTTCTTCTTTAAAAGGCTGCTTTCGACTTGCTCACCAAATCAATTCATCCCAAAAAAAATATCCATCTCCTATAGTGCCTTTTTTCTACATTCCCTAAACTCTCCTGCACTCCATCCTCCATCCAGCGTCCTTAAACGTATTTTTAACTCGAAGGTCACAAGAAACTCATTTTGCAATAAATGTTCGTTTCCCATAAATCGTACACTTTCAAAAATCCAATCTCACCCCTCCCCTCCAAATCTTCCCCATAACCCCTCCCCTCCAAATCCTCCCCATCACCCCTCCCCTCCAAATCTTCCCCATCACCCATCCCTTTCAAATCTCCCCCCTTGCCCCCTCCCTCCTAAACTACCCCCTCACCCCTCCCCGCCAAGACGCCCCCTCGCCCCTCCCCTCCTAGACTCCTGCCTCACCCCTCCCCTCCAAATCTCCCCCATATCCCATCCCTTTCAAATCCCTCCCCTTGTCCCTTCCCTCCCAAACTCCCCCCTCACCCCTCCACTTCAAATCTCCCCACCCTCATTGCTTCTCAATTTCCCCCCTCTCACTCCCCCTCCTCAAAGCGTCCTCCCCGCTTCTTCCCCCTTCAAACTCTCACCTCCATCTCCCCCAACCTTCTGCCTCGCTCTTCCCCCTCCTCAAATAACACCTCATTGTGGCTCACCCAATCACCATCAAACCTTTTGTCCGCCCCATCCTTCCCTTTCTCCGAGCTATTCTGAAATCTCTGACACACCTTCAACAGCTCTCCCTACCTCTTCCACCTCTTCCACATCTTACCCTACCCCTCCTCCCCCCTGTTCTGTATCTGATGCTCCCCCTTCCTCTTCATTAACGGTATGGACCTCAAACATCCGGGGCCTTCGTTCAAACTTAACTGATCTCTCCATACAGGTTGCTTCTGTCAAACCAGACGTGATCTGCTTAACAGAAACTTTCCTCCTTTATGATGTCTCTGATTCCATAGTATCTCTCCCGGGCTACTCCCTCCTCCGGTATGATAGACCTGAGCCTCGTCCTGGAGGCGGGGTTGCTATCTTTATCAAAAACTCTCTTCCTCACTCGCCCTGCACTGCACTCTCTCCACCTCACCCCCAGGAATACCTCTGGCTACGGCTTCCCCTTCGCTCCCACCTCTTGTTCATATGTGTGTTGTACCGTCCACCAAACAGTGATGACTCCATCTACATCTCGCTGTCTGATGATATGGACCAACTTCTATCGACTCATCCCAACTCTCTCTTCCTCATATGTGGTGATTTCAATTGTCACCATGCCAGTTGGCTGGGTGTGGGTACCTCTCTCACCAGCCATGGCTCTTCAGCAAAGGACTTCTGCGACTCACTGGGACTGACGCAATCTGTCAATTTCCCGACCCGGATCTCAGTCAACGGAACATCTTCTCTTCTGGACTTGGTTATGACTAACTTCCCTGAAAATGTCTGCTGCTCTTCTTCTGCTCCGATCGGATCATCTGATCATGTGCTTGTTAAAGTGGACATCTCTCTGACCATCCTCAGGGAGCCTGCTCAGCGTCGACGAGTCTGGCATTTCACTCAGGCCAACTGGCACGGTCTTCAAGCAGCCATCAATCATCTGGACTGGTCTCCCATCTCTACCACCTCTGACATCAACTCATCCTGGGAATTCTTCCAAAGTAAATTGCTCTCTCTCATGCACAGATTTATCCCATCTCGTCTTCAGTTGTCATACCCTTCCTCCCGTCCATGGTACACGGAATCTTGTGGTGAGGCTGTTGCCCAGAAACAACTTGCCTTCGTCTCCTGGAAAGCAAATCCAACGGAAGGAAATCTCATTTCCTTTCACAAAGCCCGAAACAAGTGTGTGTCCACCCTCAGGAGAGCCAGGAAACAATATCTCTCCATTCTCAAGACCGAACTCTCTTATCTGTCTCCCTCTTCCAAATCCTGGTGGCGTCTGGTCAAATCCGTTTCTGGTGTTTGTTCCCCCTCCATCCCCTCCCTTACCTCAAACGGCTACACAGCTGACTCCGCACGTGAAAAAGCTGAATGCCTCAACTCTGTGTTTGCCTCTAAATCTTGTGTCCCAAACCCATCCCTCTCTGTACCCACCATACCCAGTCGTACCCTGCTGCTCCTGGACTCCGTGTCCTTTCCTCCTGACAAGGTGGAAAAGTTTCTGTCAACCCTCGACTCTGATTCTGCAACTGGACCCGACGGCATCAGCCCACGGGTCCTAAAATCCTGCTCTGCTGCTCTATCTCACCCTCTCTCTGTTCTCTTCACCCTCTCTTTTGCTCAAGGTCAACTGCCATCTGCTTGGAAATCAGCCAACATCACCGCTTTGCACAAAAAAGGTGCAAAAACAGATCCTAGCAACTACAGACCAATCAGCCTTCTCCCAATTATCAGCAAAGTCATGGAATCCATCATTGCTTCGGATATGAAATCTTTCCTCTTCTCCAATGGCTTGATCTCTGATCATCAATTTGGTTTCAGACCAGGTCACTCTACTCTGGACATGCTACTTCTGCTGTCTCAACAATGGATGGAGGTCCTCAATGCCAAACAGGAAATTAGAGCTGTCTCCCTCGACATATCACGTGCCTTCGACACGGTCTGGCACCCCGCTCTGCTCACCAAACTCTCCTCCTTTGGTATCCATGGAAATCTCCACGCATGGCTGGCGGACTTCCTCTCTAGTCGTCGTCAACGTGTGGCCCTGAATGGGTTTCTCTCATCTCCTCTTCCTGTTCAGGCTGGAGTTCCCCAAGGCAGTGTTCTGGGCCCCGTGCTTTTTCTGGTCTTCATCAATGATCTCTCTGACTCTCTCGAAAATCCTCTCTATCTCTTTGCTGATGACTCCACTCTCTGCCGCTCCATTCCTCTTCCCTCAGATCGGCAGTCTGCTGCCTCCTCACTCTCTGAAGACCTGGACAAAATCACAGACTGGTCAAACAAGTGGAACATGTCTTTCAATCCTGACAAATCTCACACTCTTACTATGTCTCTCCGAAAAGATCGACTGGACAACCCTCCCATCTACTTTCTCAACAATCCTCTCCAAGAAGTTCTGTCGCTCAAGATTTTGGGTCTCACTATCTGCCATGATCTTTCTTGGGAAAACCACATTTCCAAGCTGGCCTCCAAAGCCAGTCGCCGACTGGGCATCCTCCGTCGTGCGAAGTCCTTCCTCGGCACACCTGAGCTCCTCACCACATACAAGGCTTTCATCCGCAGCTCAATGGAATACTGTTCTCCCCTATGGGCCGGTGCTCCTGCCTCACACCTAGCTCGGCTTCACGCTGTTGAAACCAAAGCTTTCAGAATTATTGGAATCTCCCGCGATGAAGCTATCTCTGAGGGCCTTTCACTCACTCACCGCAGGCAGGTAGGTGGTCTTTCTGTCTTCTACCGACTCCTCTCCGGCCTTGCACCCCCAGCTCTCTCTGTGCTCTGTCCCCCAAATATTCCTACAGGTCGCACAAGATCTGCCAGCAACCCTCTGATGGTTAAACTGCCGAAATCTCGGCTCTCTGCTCACCTTCACTCTTTCATTCCTCTTTTCTCCCGCCTCTGGAACAAACTCCCTCACTCCCTTCAATCCCACTCCTCCCTCCAGGTCTTTAAAACAGCTGTTCACCACCATCTCTTATCTTCCCCCATCCAAAACCTTGATCTTTTCTACCCCCGCTAATTCACCCCAGATCCACCTTGTTTGAAATTCCAACTTCTTTCCTGGAAGTCCTGGCAGTGTCCATATGTTTTATACCTCTCCCACCGCCCCCTTCCCATGCCCCCCCCGCCCCCCAAAGCGCTCGCCCTCTCTCAGATCTCTCGATGTCTCTCGGTCCCTGCTCTCAAATGTTGTGTTTGTGTCCTTCCCCCTCTCTCCCCATCTTGTCTACCGCTCCCGATGTTATATGTTTTATGTGTCGGTTTGTCTTTCTGTGTGATTAATGTTCGCTCTTTCACGAGCCTCGATCTTGTATACAAAAAAAAAAAAAAAAAAAAAAAATTTGGCTAACAGAATACCTAAACCAACACCGTTTCATCCGAATCTGTAACTAAAAATAAAAAAAGGTATTAATCAGATAATTAAATAATTAATCGATTAATTGATTAATCATTAAATCAAAAATAGCCTTTCGAGCTAAATCAATTGGTCATTGCAGCGTCCAAATATCAGCTTCCTAGCTCAAAAATATCCAAATATCAGCTTCCTAGCTCAAAAATATCCAAATATCAGCTTCCTAGCTCAAAAATATCCAAATATCAGCGTCCTAGCTCAAAAATATCCAAATATCAGCTTCCTAGCTCAAAAATATCCAAATATCAGCGTCCTAGCTCAAAAATATCCAAATATCAGCTTCCTAGCTCAAAAATATCCAAATATCAGCTTCCTAGCTCAAAAATATCCAAATATCAGCTTCCTAGCTTAAAAATATCCAAATATCAGCTTCCTAGCTCAAAAATATCCAAATATCAGCGTCCTAGCTCAAAAATATCCAAATATCAGCTTCCTAGCTCAAAAATATCCAAATATCAGCTTCCTAGCTCAAAAATATCCAAATATCAGCTTCCTAGCTCAAAAATATCCAAATATCAGCGTCCTAGCTCAAAAATATCCAAATATCAGCTTCCTAGCTCAAACATTTCCAAATATCAGCTTCCTAGCTCAAAAATATCCAAATATCAGCTTCCTAGCTCAAAAATATCCAAATATCAGCTTCCTAGCTCAAAAATATCCAAATATCAGCTTCCTAGCTCAAAAATATCCAAATATCAGCTTCCTAGCTCAAAAATATCCAAATATCAGCTTCCTAGCTCAAAAATATCCAAATATCAGCGTCCTAGCTCAAAAATATCCAAATATCAGCTTCCTAGCTCAAAAATATCCAAATATCAGCGTCCTAGCTCAAAAATATCCAAATATCAGCGTCCTAGCTCAAAAACATCCAAATATCAGCGTCCTAGCTCAAAAATATCCAAATATCAGCTTCCTAGCTCAAAAATATCCAAATATCAGCTTCCTAGCTCAAAAATATCCAAATATCAGCTTCCTAGCTCAAAAATATCCAAATATCAGTGTCCTAGCTCAAAAATATCCAAATATCAGCGTCCTAGCTCAAAAATATCCAAATATCAGCTTCCTAGCTCAAAAATATCCAAATATCAGCTTCCTAGCTCAAAAACATCCCAATATCAGCTTCCTAGCTCAAAAATATCCAAATATCAGCGTCCTAGCTCAAAAACATCCAAATATCAGCTTCCTAGCTCAAAAATATCCAAATATCAGCGTCCTAGCTCAAAAATATCCAAATATCAGCGTCCTAGCTCAAAAACATCCAAATATCAGCTTCCTAGCTCAAAAATATCCAAATATCAGCGTCCTAGCTCAAAAATATCCAAATATCAGCGTCCTAGCTCAAAAACATCCAAATATCAGCTTCCTAGCTCAAAAATATCCAAATATCAGCGTCCTAGCTCAAAAATATCCAAATATCAGCGTCCTAGCTCAAAAACATCCAAATATCAGCTTCCTAGCTCAAAAATATCCAAATATCAGCGTCCTAGCTCAAAAACATCCAAATATCAGCTTCCTAGCTCAAAAATATCCAAATATCAGCTTCCTAGCTCAAAAATATCCAAATATCAGCGTCCTAGCTCAAAAACATCCAAATATCAGCGTCCTAGCTCAAAAACATCCAAATATCAGCGTCCTAGCTCAAAAATATCCAAATATCAGCGTCCTAGCTCAAAAACATCCAAATATCAGCGTCCTAGCTCAAAAATATCCAAATATCAGCGTCCTAGCTCAAAAATATCCAAATATCAGCTTCCTAGCTCAAAAATATCCAAATATCAGCTTCCTAGCTCAAAAATATCCCAATATCAGCTTCCTAGCTCAAAAATATCCAAATATCAGCGTCCTAGCTCAAAAATATCCAAATATCAGCGTCCTAGCTCAAAAATATCCAAATATCAGCGTCCTAGCTCAAAAATATCCAAATATCAGCTTCCTAGCTCAAAAATATCCAAATATCAGCGTCCTAGCTCAAAAATATCCAAATATCAGCGTCCTAGCTCAAAAATATCCAAATATCAGCGTCCTAGCTCAAAAATATCCAAATATCAGCTTCCTAGCTCAAAAATATCCAAATATCAGCTTCCTAGCTCAAAAATATCCAAATATCAGCTTCCTCGTAGAGATAATGCAGAGAAGAGAAAGGAAATAAACAAGTGATTAATTAATTGATTATAATTAAGTAACGAATCAATTAATTGATTAATCAAAAAATAAAATCTAACGTTTTTGCCAAAGCACTTGCTCACTATTGCGGCCAAATTTCAGCTTCCGAGCTCAAACTATGGATGAGATATCGCCCGGACAAACAAACCACAGAGCCTTGAGATTTGACCGACATTGTCCAAACCTCCACCTTTGTTCTTCAGAGTCGTCTGGTAAATTTTGACAAAGATACTAAAAGCGTTCAGGAGTTATCGTGCTCACAGGAATGGTTGTGATGTATAGGAATGGTTGTGATGTATAGGAATGGTTGTGATGTATAGGAATGGTTGTGATGTATAGGAATGGTTGTGATGTATAGGAATGGTTGTGATGTATAGGAATGGTTGTGATGTATAGGAATGGTTGTGATGTATAGGAATGGTTGTGATGTATAGGATTGGTTGTGATGTATAGGAATGGTTGTGATGTATAGGAATGGTTGTGATGTGTAGGAATGGTTGTGATGTATAGGAATGGTTGTGATGTATAGGAATGGTTGTGATGTATAGGAATGGTTGTGATGTATAGGAATGGTTGTGATGTATAGGAATGGTTGTGATGTATAGGAATGGTTGTGATGTATAGGAATGGTTGTGATGTATAGGAATGGTTGTGATGTATAGGAATGGTTGTGATGTATAGGAATGGTTGTGATGTGTAGGAATGGTTGTGATGTATAGGAATGGTTGTGATGTGTAGGAATGGTTGTGATGTGTAGGAATGGTTGTGATGTATAGGAATGGTTGTGATGTGTAGGAATGGTTGTGATGTATAGGAATGGTTGTGTGTGTGCGTGTATGGGCTGCCCATGTGTGTGTCCATGTGTGTATGGGCTGTGTGTGCGTGTATGGAGGGTGTGCGTGTATAGGGTGTGTGTGTGTGTCTGTGTGCATGTAAGTGTGTGTGTGTGTGTGTGTTTTTGTGTGTGTGTGCATGTGTGTGCATGTGTGTGCTTGTGTGTGTTTGTGCGAGCGTGTTTGTGTATGTGTGTTTGTGTGTGTGTTTGTGCATGTTTGTGCACGTTTGTGCATGTGCGTTTGTGTGTGTGTTTGTGCACATTTGTGTGTGTGTGTTTGTGCATGTTTGTGCGTATGTGTTTGTGCATGTGTGTTTGTGTGTGTGTTTGTGCACGTTTGTGTGTGTGTGTTTGTGCATGTTTGTGCGTATGTGTTTGTGCACGTTTGTGCGTGTGTGTTTGTGCATGTTTGTGCGTATGTGTTTGTGCACGTTTGTGCGTGTGTGTTTGTGCATGTTTGTGCGTATGTGTTTGTGCACGTGTGTGTGTGTGTGTTTGTGCACGTTTGTGCGTGTGTTTGTGCATGTTTGTGCGTATGTGTTTGTGCACGTTTGTGCATGTGTGTTTGTGCACATTTGTGCATGTGTGTTTGTGCACGTTTGTGCGTGTGTTTGTGCACGTTTGTGCGTGTGTTTGTGCACGTTTGTGCATGTGTTTGTGCACGTTTGTGCATGTGTGTTCATGCACGTTTGTGCACATGTGTTTGTGCACGTTTGGGCGTATGTGTTTGTGCACGTTTGGGCGAATGTGTTTGTGCAGTTTTGTGCACGTTTGTGCGTGTGCGTTTGTGCACGTTTGTGCGAGTGTGGATGCGCAGTTGCGCACGTTTGTGCGTGCGTGTTTGTGCACGTTTGTGCGTGTGTGTTTGTGCACGTTTGTGTGTGTGTTTGTGCGTGTGCATGTTTGTGCATGTGCACGTTTGTGCGTGTGCACATTTGTGCACGTTTTTGTGTGTGTGTTTGTGCACATTTGTGTGAGTGTGTTTGTGCACGATTGTGCATGTGTGTTTGTGCAAGTTTGTGCGTGTGTGTTTGTGCACGTGTGTGCGTGTGTGTTTGTGCACGTTTGTGCGTGTGTGTTCAGGTAACAAGGAACATATCCTGGTAGGTGAGAGCAGAGGCATTTCCTCAGGTGCCTGATTAATGAAATGTAAATATGTTGATTTATTTAATTCAACTTTATCAAACGCCTCACATATGCAGTTCACCAAGTCATGGTAAAGTAACTTTGTCAAGTTTAACCATTTTTACATCTTCCAGGAAATGAAATGGAAATATTAAAATAAATCAAGCGACTGAGACACTAATTCGTATAATGTACGAGGACTTGTCATGATAAACGAATAATCCGTTATAAACCGTTCTCCACAATCGAGTTCTTCGTTTAAACCCATAAATGGTCAAAAGGCCATAAAATGCAAAGGCCCAAACAAGTCGAGGTTTTGTCAAAAGAGATAGAAGGCCCCGAGGACGTTCAAAGTGTTTGTATCTTTTGACAAAACCTCGAGTGGTTTCTATTTTTGTGGTTTCCGCTCTGTGGTTTATCTCAATTTTGGTGATTAGCAATTCTCCCAACTACAAACTGTTCTATGAAGCTTCAAATCTTGCTTATGCCCAATAATAATAATAATAATTAAAACTGCGGGCAGTGATGATCCGGGGACCAGAGAGCTCCATCCCGCCATGTCACGTGACCTATGACGTCATAATTATGATATAGTGTGCCATACCAGGATTGGTCAAAGTTTAAACTCAATCGATCGAAAAATGAAGGCAGGTATCCATTTTTAAGGTTTTCATAAAATCCAATATGGCCGCCAGGTCACATGACCTATGACGTCATAAGTAGGATACGCATCCGATCACATGGCGTACGATAAGTGTTCAAAGTTTCGACTCAATCGATCAAAAAATGAATAATAATACAGTATACGCACTCGAGCCACTTGGCCAAAGCCGCAGACAAAAGGTACACCTGGATTTTCAGACATCATCATTTTTTTAAACTTTCACAAACAGGAGAAGAAAAAAACCTGTTTTAACATCATGTCCGACGGACAACAAGGTGAAATGCCCTTTGTATCAAGTTGTTAAAAACTGGAATGGCGTTTGAGAATAAAGTTAAGAATAGACAAGTCGAAGACACCCACAGAGAGATCACTTCCGCAAACTGTATATGTTCATGGACTGTGGAACCAGGGTCGGCCTCGGCCTGTTTGGGCTTTTCATCTGAGCGCACAGACCACGATGTGCTGGGATCCCAGGATCAAGGACCAAATATCGTCATTCCTATAAAAAGGAACACTTTAACAGTCTCGATCGTTCCCGCCTTCGCAAGGTATTGGCAAGGGAAGGTGTTTCACTCAAGTCTTTCACGAACTCGTTGGCCAGACCTGATGGTTGACTGAAGGTGGCAGCAACTCGGAACCCGTTCAGGTTGTCAGCGATAACTCACCTACTCTTTGTAAAAGACGCCGTGGCATCTTTAACATCCACCAACTGATGGCAGGAGACGAGGCCCCGTTTAAGGCCCATCCTAGGGACGGCACTCGACCTGCGAAGTCCAATCGGACGGTTTATCTTACGTTCAATAATTAATTAAACCCACACTAGACATCTCAAATGAGGTGCACGACTTCTACACAATCCTGTCGGCCATAAAGCACCAGAGCATGATAAGATATTGTTTTAGAAACTATAATATCAAAACTTGAGGTGGCGATGATTTTACAAAAGACATTTGGGTAATGGAAGGTGAAAACAGAGAATTCAGGGATCTCTCATTCTTTTCCAGAAAGGAATAAGATAAAGAATACTTAACTAGAGAGATCATAGAACAGGATACCCCATGCACGACACCCCATGCAGGTCACCCCATGCACGACACCCCATGCACGACACCCCATGCACGACACCCCATGCACGACACCCCATGCACGACACCCCATGCACGACACCCCATGCACGACACCCCATGCAAGACACCCCATGCAAGACACCCCATGCACGACACCCCATGCACGACACCCCATGCACGACACCCCATGCACGACACCCCATGCACGACACCCCATGCACGACACCCCATGCACGACACCCCATGCACGACACCCCATGCACGACACCCCATGCACGACACCCCATGCACGACACCCCATGCACGACACCCAATGCAGGACACCCCATGCAGGACACCCCATGCAGGACACCCCATGCAGGACACCCCATGCAGGACACCCCATTCACGACACCCCATGCACGACACCCCATGCACGACACCCCATGCACGACACCCCATGCACGACACCCCATGCACGACACCCCATGCACGACACCCCATGCAGGACACCCCATGCAGGACACCCCATGCAGGACACCCCATGCAGGACACCCCATGCAGGACCCCATGCAAGATGCCATGCAGGACGCCCCATGCAGGACGCCCCATGCAGGACCCCATGCAGGACGCCATGCAGGACGCCATGCAGGACACCCCATGCACGACACCCCATGCACGACACCCCATGCACGACACCCCATGCACGACACCCCATGCACGACACCCCATGCACGACACCCCATGCACGACACCCCATGCAGGACACCCAATGCAGGACACCCCATGCAGGACACCCCATGCAGGACACCCCATGCAGGACACCCCATGCAGGACACCCCATGCAGGACACCCCATGCAGGACACCCCATGCAGGACACCCCATGCAGGACACCCCATGCAGGACCCCATGCAAGACGCCATGCAGGACGCCCCAGTCGCCCCATGCAGGTCGCCCCATGCAGGACACCCCTTGCAGGACACCCCATGCAGGACACCCCATGCAGGACACCCCATGCACGACACCCCATGCACGACACCCCATGCACGACACCCCATGCACGACATTCCATGCACGACACCCAATGCAGGACACCCCATGCAGGACACCCCATGCAGGACACCCAATGCAGGACACCCAATGCAGGACACCCAATGCAGGACACCCAATGCAGGACACCCAATGCAGGACACCCAATGCAGGACACCCCAAGTTTATACTTCAATTTTAATAAATAAATATCTTAATTAAAGATCATTAAAAAAAAATCCACAAGTTAAAATCTTCACAAGTAAAGAAAATCTTCACCCAGAAAAATCCAAAACTTCTTCTTCACCTCATTAATGTACCCTCTCACCTGGCCTGCCCTCTCACGCTATACATCAACACATCGCAAGGTTCTTGGAGGTATTATGAAAGTAATTTGTGTTGTCGTGTTCAAGTACAGAATTCAAATTAAACAAACATTTAGAAAGGTTTAAAAACATTAATTAATTAATTCCTGCTTTTACCGTCATTTCCCCCAGTGTAAGTCACATCATCCTATCTAACATGTTACACTAGTTCTTTGTACCTGGTGTTTGTGTCCTTTATAACATCGTTGAAAACACTTCGTTTCCTGTTTGGAATGATTTTCGATTCTGTTTGATTACCACACCTGTCCTCTCTGATTACCACACCTGTCCTCTCTGATTACCACACAGGCCGACAAGGTAAAACATATTACCTGTCCTCTCTGTGCATGTGTGGCCAGGATGAATTCAGAGCCAATGTTAAAACGAGAAACTTGACTTCCTGTTCATGTTCCGATTCGTGTACAAAATATAACGTTCAATCTGAATAAGTTGTTCCTCGATCATAAACCGATGAGATGGGCAGAAGCAACCACACGGTGAATAAAAACTGGTACGTGCCGTGTCTCGTGGTCTCTTGGCCTCTGATGAAACCTGTTGTGAAGCAGGTGAAACGTCACCTGAGACCGGGTCTCTTGCTTATTCCCTCAAATTTGGGATCTAGGTTTTACTTCGTGGTTGGAAGCACATTTCTTTAAAAAAATGTATAATCCCAACCGTCCCAATTTTTACTATATTACATAAATATATATACACATTACACATACATACAAATACACATACATACAAATACACATACATATAAATACGCATACATACATATATATACACATACATACACATACACATACATACATATACACATACATACATATACACATACATACATATACACATACATACATTTACACATACATACACATTACACATACATACAAATACACATACATACAAATACACATACATATAAATACACATACATACATATATATACACATACATACACATACACATACATACACATACACATACATACATATACACATACATACATATACACATACATACATATACACATACATACATTTACACATACGTACAAATACACATACGTACAAATACACATACATACATATATATACACATACATACAAATACACATACATACAAATACACATACAAATAAATACACATACATACAAATACACATACATACAAATACACATACATACAAATACACATACATACAAATACACATACATACAAATACACATACATACATCTACTCCATTTTATAGGCCTGCCAGGGAAGGTCGTTTTGCACCAAGTATTTGACGAATCAGCTGCTCAGGCTGATGTTAGACTGGAGGCTCGGGCTGATGTTAGACTGGAGGCTCGGGCTGATGTTAGACTGGAGGCTCGGGCTGATGTTAGACTGGAGGCTCGGGCTGATGTTAGACTGGAGGCTCAGGTTGATGTTAGACTGGAGGCGATGTTAGACTGACGATTTGTGACCCTGACCTTTTGACCTAATGACCTCAAAAACAACTAGATGGTATTCATAGAATACTTACTCTGCGCAGTCAACTTGGTGCGAGCCAACTCTTCCGTTTTTGAACGGTTTTTTCTCTCTGATCCAATATGGCTGCCAGACCACGTGAGCAATGACATCACATATTTATAGCCCGCGAAGCCGGTGTTGTCAATGAACGCGTACGTATTATGTTGAAAAGCCAGATTTTGCTGGATCACTTGGCTTGAGAATTTCGAAGCTTTGATGCACCAAATCGCTCAATGGAGGCCGCCATCTTGCGGATGCAGAAGTATGCATAACCAATTGAAAAAGGTTCAATAGGAGTTTGTTTCACCCGTCTTTGTTTGATTCACAATCTTATGCACCTCTAATTTGTAATTAAAATACATTAAGACCAACCTCGGCCCGCACGGGCCTGGTTACCTTCAACGAAAATCGTCACCAAACACCGGAACCAATGAGATTCGAGCATTTGAAAAAATATTTCAAAAACCAAATCACTCAATGGAGGCGGCCATCTTCCGGATGCGGAAGTATGCATAAAAAAATTGCGAAAAAGTTCAACAGGAGTTTGTTTCACCCGTCTTTGTTTGATTCACAATCTCATGCACCTCTAATTTGTAATTAAAATACTTTAAGACCAACCTCGTTATCTTCAACGAAAATCGTCACCAAACACCGGAACCAATGAGATTCGAGCATTTGAAAAAATATTTCAAAAAAGCTTATTACGCGTTTCGGAGGGTGAAAACGGCGTCAAATATTCTAAAATTGACGAATAATTATTTTTTAGAAATATCGCGGCCATAGGGGATAGTTTTTCACGACCGGAAATATCTGAAGTCGAGACGGAATTCACCGAATTAATCAAGAAGTAAATTTTATCAATTTTAATCTCATCCAGAATGCAAATGGTGTCATTTTAGGTCTGAATTTGCGAAATTTTGTGAGCTGACCAATCAGCGATCAGCTTAGGTCAGCCAATCAGCACCATCGACACGGTTTGATTAACGACAGTCACACATTGCCGTTGAAATGGCGCTATCGTCTGATCTGTCGGCACTGATCTTACTGCAAGCTAACTTCTTCTGGTGGAGGAAGCCGCAGTGCCCGGAGAGAACCAGTCCTGACAGCGACTGAAGTTATATATATTAGAAGTTATATTAGAAGTTATATTAGAATATATATATATATTATATATTATATATATTATATATATATATGTATTATATATATTAGAATTATTAGATATATATATTATTAGATATATATATATTATATTATTAGACTACACATTAATATTATTAGATATTAATTATATTATATTATTAGACATTATATGATATTATATTAATATTATTATATATTAATATTATTAGACTACACATTATATTATTAGACTACACATTAATATTATATTATTAGATATATATATTAGAATATATATATATATATATATATATATATATATATATATATATATATATATATATATATATATATATATATATTAGAAGTTATATTAGAAGACGACACACATACTGTGAAAACGTATGTTAAGCCCAGTTAAAATTTCTTAAAATAGGCCCTAAGCTAGCACATCGTATAGTTACTTCCTTAAGCTTCTTGTGACATTTATTGTATGTAGGTATTGGGGAGGACTGTCTGCTCTTCTCTTTTACCAAGTCTTACCAGGTACGGTACCTACTACACCTACTACCAACTACCTAACCTACTGATGCCATCGTGATGGGTAAAATAGTAGCAAGAGGCTTTGGCTTCGCTGGCTCATTGCGGCTTTGCAGTCGGGTACTAGTATTCTCTAATATAATTGTTGCATAGATCACACTCAATACATTTCAAACTTATCAGACTAGGCATTGTCCCTGTCGAATTATGACGTCATAATTAAGGCACCGATGACGTCATCGTTAACAATACCTATTCCCCATGCGGAGTTCTTCACAATGAGCCACGTTTCAATTTTTTACATGGAGCAGTTTGATATAGAGGTGAAACGTTTTTTGTTTTTTTCCAAGATGGCGCCTGTACCACGTGACATACTATGTCATAATCATCATTAAAATACTCTACAGGAGGAGGCGCTCTTATGGTCAAAATTTCGTGTCCATCGGACCAAGAATTGCAGGGGAATTTTTTTTTCACACTGATCAGCTCAAGCATTGTACTTGTCGAAGTATGACGTCATAATAAAGACTGATGACATCATCAACACATTTTTATTCCCCATGGGAAGTACTTCACAATGAGTCTTGTTTCTATTTTTTTTCCCCATTGAGCGGTTTCGCAGATATCGAGGTGTAACGTTTTTCCATGATGGTGTCCGTACTACGTGACCGATGACGTCATAATTATGAATAAAAAAAACTTATACAGGTGGAGACGCTCCTCTAGTATAAATTTTGTGTTAATCGGACGAACAGTTGCTGAGAAAATGAATTTTTTTTAATGCAGACACCACACGTACGCACGCCACACGTACGCACACCACACGTACGCACGCCACACGTACATACACATGCGAATGCCTAACCCTGCTTTTTGCTTCGAGCGTGCAGGGAAATACGCTTCTAGCTTGCGACGACTTGTACCAGGTGGTTAAGTTTTGTGAAGATTGGAGTGAAATTGCGACCTGTAGGCAAATGACATATAGATAGACAGACAGGACCGACCAGACCAGATCAAATGTACATGTGAATCTTCTTCACAAGAAACAAAGAAACGGAAAAACATACTCAGGAAATGAAAATACTTGCGAATCTTCTCTTTTGCATGTAATAAAAGCAAAGTGTTTGAGAGCAAAGTGTTTGAGAGCAAAGCAATTGGATGGAAGAAGTTGGAGCGACACAACTCGGCTCTTGCCTTTGATACATCAGAGGTAAAGGGATGAGCGGAAGCAGCAGTCTAAGCGTCATGCTTAAAAACACCTGGCCAAGGAACGAGAGAGATGAATGCACAAAGTGCAAGACCACATCTTCCAAGGAAGTATCTGCAAAAGAGGCTGAAGGAACCAGGTAGTTGAAAAGTGGTTTGAGATGACAGCACACCTGACCAAGGAGGTTGAAAAGTGGTTTGAGATAACAGCACACCTGACCAAGGAGGTTGAAAAGTGGTTTGAGATGACAGCACACCTGACCAAGGAGGTTGAAAAGTGGTTTGAGATAACAGCACACCTGACCAAGGAGGTTGGAAAGTGCTTTGAGATGACAGCACACCTGACCAAGGAGGTTGAAAAGTGGTTTGAGATGACAGCACACCTGACCAAGGAGGTTGAAAAGTGGTTTGAGATAACAGCACACCTGACCAAGGCGGTTGAAAAGTGGTGTGAGATGACAGCACACCTGACCAAGGAGGTTGGAAAGTGCTTTGAGATGACAGCACACCTGACCAACGAGGTTGAAAAGTGCTGTGAGATGACAGCACACCTGACCAAGGAGGTTGGAAAGTGCTTTGAGATGACAGCACACCTGACCAACGAGGTTGAAAAGTGGTGTGAGATGACAGCACACCTGACCAAGGAGGTTGGAAAGTGCTTTGAGATGACAGCACACCTGACCAACGAGGTTGAAAAGTGCTATGAGATGACAGCACACTTGACCAAGGAGGTTGAAAAGTGCTGTGAGATGACAGCACACCTGACCAAGGAGGTTGAAAAGTGCTTTGAGATGACAGCACACCTGACCAAGGAGGTTGAAAAGTGCTTTGAGATGACAGCACACCTGACCAAGGAGGTTGAGAACTTTTTCCGAGTCATATCTAGTGGAGTTAAATGACGAGCAAGAGCACCTGTCCAGGTATGGGAGCAATACACTGTACATTGCCATACGGTTGACAAATACAGATGGAGAATGACATCAGGTGAAAGATGTACCTCCGCACAGGTAAAGGGCATCCCACTCGTAAATGGAGACATTGTGGTGTCTGAGTGCATCTGAGTCTGGGTCTGAGTCTCAGTCTGGGTCTGAGTCTCAGTCTGTGTCTGAGTCTCAGTCTGTGTCTAAGTCTAAGTCTCAGTCTGTGTCTGAGTGAGTCTGAGTCTGTGTCTGAGTGCATCTGAGTCTGTGTCTGAGTGCATCTGAGTCTGTGTCTGAGTGCATCTGAGTCTGTGTCTGAGTGCATCTGAGTCTGTGTCTGAGTGCATCTGAGTGTGTCTGAGTGCATCTGAGTCTGTGTCTGAGTGCATCTGAGTCTGTGTCTGAGTGCATCTGAGTCTGTGTCTGAGTGCATCTGAGTCTGTGTCTGAGTGCATCTGAGTCTGTGTCTGAGTGCATCTGAGTCTGTGTCTGAGTGCATCTGAGTCTGTGTCTGAGTGCATCTGAGTCTGTGTCTGAGTGCATCTGAGTCTGTGTCTGAGTGCATTTGAGTCTGTGTCTGAGTGCATCTGAGTCTGTGTCTGAGTGCATCTGAGTCTGTGTCTGAGTGCATTTGAGTCTGTGTCTGAGTGCATCTGAGTCTGTGTCTGAGTGCATCTGAGTCTGTGTCTGAGTGCATTTGAGTCTGTGTCTGAGTGCATCTGAGTCTGTGTCTGAGTGCATCTGAGTCTGTGTCTGAGTGCATCTGAGTCTGTGCCTGAGTGCATCTGAGTCTGTGTCTGAGTGCATCTGAGTCTGTGTCTGAGTGCATTTGAGTCTGTGTCTGAGTGCATCTGAGTCTGTGTCTGAGTGCATCTGAGTCTGTGCCTGAGTGCATCTGAGTCTGTGTCTGAGTGCATCTGAGTCTGTGTCTGAGTGCATTTGAGTCTGTGTCTGAGTCACCACTACACAAGCTTTTGCAACAACAACAAAGAAAATATCGAAGTTGGAAACTCAAATGTTTATTATTTCATTTACGTTGATTCACTGAAAATTGAAAAGAATCCAAACAAATTTCACATGCACCAATGTCCCACACGTTAAAGACATGGCTGCCTGCAGACAAATCACTCCGAAGTTCGACCCACACGTTAAAGACATGGCTGCCTGCAGACAAATCACTCCGAAGTTCGACCCACACGTTAAAGACATGGCTGCCTGCAGACAAATCACTCCGAAGTTCGACCCACACGTTAAAGACATGGCTGCCTGCAGACAAATCACTCCGAAGTTCGACCCACACGTTAAAGACATGGCTGCCTGCAGACAAATCACTCCGAAGTTCGACCCACACGTTAAAGACATGGCTGCCTGCAGACAAATCACTCCGAAGTTCGACCCACACGTTAAAGACATGGCTGCCTGCAGACAAATCACTCCGAAGTTCGACCCACACGTTAAAGACATGGCTGCCTGCAGACAAATCACTCCGAAGTTCGACCCACACGTTAAAGACATGGCTGCCTGCAGACAAATCACTCCGAAGTTCGACCCACACGTTAAAGACATGGCTGCCTGCAGACAAATCACTCCGAAGTTCCTTAAAGTGAAGTCGCATTAAAACGGCTCAAATGACACATTTTTCAAATCAATAATAATGCAAAGTGAAAATGTTTATTATGATCACATTGAGTAATTTGCACTCGATGGAGTGTGGGTTTTGCTTCCCTTCGCAGCACAACTCGGATTGTATGTGCTCGTACTATGATGGTTCGTGCAAAGTCTGGGCCTGGTATCGGGACAAGGACAAAAGGAATCTTTTCATTCTAATTGTAAATCTAACAATTTTTGATGGAAGGTGAATTGCAAATATCTATACTATAAGATAGTCTGTGTCTGTCTGTGTCTGTCTGTCTGTCTGTCTCTGTCCGACTCTGTCTGACTGTCTGACTCTGTCTGTCTCTGTCTCTGTCTGTTTCTGTGTCTGTGTGTCTTTTTGTGTCTCTGTCTGTCTGTGTCTGTTTCTGTCTCTGTGTGTCTCTGTCTGTCTCTGTCTGTCTGTGTCTGTTTGTGTCTCTTTGTGTCTCTGTCTGTGTCTGTCTGTGTCTGTCTGTGTCTGTCTGTGTCTGTCTGTGTCTGTCTGTGTCTGTTTCTGTCTGTGTCTGTCTGTGTCTGTCTGTGTCTGTCTGTGTCTGTCTGTGTCTGTTTCTGTCTCTGTGTGTCTGTCTCTGTGTGTCTGTCTCTGTGTGTATGTGTGTCTGTGTGAGTCTGTCAATTTTCTGAGATGGCTGATCAGATCTTTGTGAAACCTTCAGAGGTTCATCATCATCATCAGTGAGTGCCGGGGAGAGTTTTAGGCCAAACAAAAAGTCATTGAAAATGAACGTTGGATTTTTGTGGATTCCCTTCCCTTTAACGGCTCCATCGTGGCTGCAGAGACTCGTGTAGGGACCTGTAGGGACCTGTGTAGGGACCTGTAGGGACCTGTGTAGGGACCTGTGTAGGGACCTGCCCTTCCCTTTAACGGCTCCATCGTGGCTGCAGAGACTCGTGTAGGGACCTGTAGGGACCTGTAGGGACCTGTGTAGGGACCTGTGTAGGGACCTGCCTTTCCCTTTAATGGCTCCATCGTGGCTGCGGAGACTCGTGTAGGGACCCCGTTCCTTAGTGGGTGTGGGAACGCGTTTTGAGCCCCCACGGAAAAAACCAATAGACCGGGCGATGCAGGGTACGGACCCCTGCAGGGTCGTTTGTTATACATTTTGTTTTCACATCGACAGTAGAGCTTGTAAACAAATCGCATGGAAGAAGGAGGTGAATTCGAGCGTACTTCGACATAAAGTACGCAAACATTCATGGGTTAGATAAGTGGCAAACAACGGGGTTATAGCCAGGCAGGGATTCAGATCGGAACGCGAACGCACCAACTTATCACAACAATAACCGATTGCCAGAAAATTTCATGGAAGAGCATCTCGTCCTAAAGATTTTATCATGTTGTCTGTCATGTCGCACAAAGAAGGTTCTCATGATTATAAAAGGCCGAGAAGAGATTGTTCTCGAGATTGGGTACCAGTGCCCACAAAACGCAAGATGGCATTAACAGGAGGTCCATAAGCACGGAGCGTGTTTGAAAGTTAACTTTGTTATAATATGACAGAGATGGTGTGAAATATTCATGGGGATTTGAGACAAAACACACCCTCGTCGTGTTACACTCACCTTTTTCAACTGCAGGTAAATGATAAAGCATCCTTAGAAACATTCCCATGGGTAGGCCAGAGGCGTGCGCGTTTTTCCTTTGAGCTAACAAGCCCGAGTTCGAACCGTCACCGTGTTTCGCATACGGGGGGACGTGGGGGAGTGCGGGGTCCACCATCCGAAGGACCTCGAGTCGGAAGACCCATACGAAAGCGACGGTCGCGATCCCGCGGCGTCTTCCGTGAAGAGGAAGCACCCCGGGCAAATTTCAAATTGCGGCCACCTTCGGTCAAATGTCCGGCCTGGCGAGCAGGTTCCTGAAGGACTTGAGCCAAAGGGTTTCCTTGGCCGACTCCACAAGGTGCTGCTAATAAATGAGACCATTACAAAAGTTGTAGGAGTGACAGTTGAGAAAACTTCCCAAGGAAGGGGTAAGAATCTGCTCTCTACAAGTAATTTACAATTAATCAGGAATAGAAAAAAACCCATCACAATGTACAATGTCTGGATTATGAACGGTACAACGTGTGGATTATCAACGGTACAACGTGTGGATTATCAACGGTACAACGTGTGGATTATGAACGGTACAACGTGTGGATTATCAACGGTACAACGTGTGGATTATGAACGGTACAACGTGTGCTAATGCCACAGATCAAAAGTGGGAGGAAACCGTTACTTTTAGGATTCCAGTTTATCCCAACAACTCCACAAGGATCATAAGCCCCATTTTCAAAAAAGATAAAAATCGTAAAACAATTCAAGATAATATCTGTATTTTATTCTTCAAGCTTCTGTCAGATACGTATAATCAAATGTTTGCAACTTATTATTGTTTCTCAAGATGGCCGGCAGGGGTAGACAAGGTACCCGTACCTGTATTTGAATCCCGCCCCAGCTATAACATGTCATCCCGGTGCTCACGGTCGGGGTGATTCATCGACGTGGGCCTTCCCTCGGATGGACCTTAAAATGGGCGTCCCGTCCGTTGGAATTAGTCGGTGGACGATAAAGATTCTACGGTGTCCTTCACGAAGGGTAGGCGATTTATTACTCGTACCGTGAACAAATACCACCTTCGGTCCTGTTTGTTCCCTGTTTGTCGTTAAAGGCGGCAAAAAAGGGTCGGCGTCAGGAAGGGCATCCGGCCGTAAAACATTGCTTCAAAAAGGGGACCAAAAAAAAAAACAAAAAAAAAACAACAACAACCACGGTTCCCGAAAAAGGCCAACCCCCGCTTTGCGGGGAAAAATGGCCTCTAAACGTGGTTATTATTATTGTTATACCGTGAACAAATAACTAATTCCTGCGTTAACATATTCAGTTAAGGGTGATTTCTGTGTGTCTCTGTGATTTCTGGGGCAAATGGTACGGGTGAACAGGCGATTTTTTATTTTTTTAGCTGAACAGTTTCCTTGTAGTCTTATAAACAAGAATCATGCTATTAGAGGTCATGTACATCCACATGTATGTGTACATCCACACATCCACATGTACCCCCTAAATATTGAAAAATTCAAATTTCAATTCAATTCAATATAATATTTTGCATGAAATTTGTTATAACTTTAATTTGCATCATTCTTTTGGGCTGAAATTTGGACAGGATATTCAGAATATCACTTCCTTTAAAATGATGACGGCTTTTGTTTATAGGGGTAGCCATTGTGGATTTATTGAAGGACAACCAAGTTTTATCTGGTAATTGGCATAATTAGCTAATTAGTGAACATTTGACATAATTTCACAAAATCCTCTCATCAGGTAGTAGAGTCACACATGTATAATACATGTACCAAGTTTTGTGTGAAAAGAATGATAGGTGACATAGAAGATAGAAGTAGAAATGTGTTCTTTGTTTTTCCTTGTTTTTTATTGACGGTCTAATTTATGCAAATTATATGCATGTAATATGACAAAGAAGCGTTGAAACTGGTCTGAGTTAAAGCCAAGATTATATCTTTCAAGAAAAACTGAAAATTAGATATTAACTCGACTTTGTTTTTGTGTAAAGGCCTCTCAAAGGTACCGATGTAGTTTTCTCAATTTTTCACCAGTACTACACCCTTAAACGTCAGACATGGCGAGCCGGTTCGTGTCATGCTTGTGCCAAAAACTTTCTCCGACCAACCGCGCAAGGTCGGAATAATTGTGGCCTTTAAAGACTCGTCATTATTTATTATTTGTTAAGACGCTGAAAATGACAATGCAGCAACAACTACTACTGCGCATTCACGTCATCCACATGTGTGCGCTGTGCATCACCTTACCTGGAAAAAAAATGGGGATGCAATGCTGTCCGTGCAATAGTACCTTTCTAAAGTGAGAAATTATTAAATAATAGTACCTTTTTAAAGTGAGAAATTACTAAATAATAGTACCTTTGTAAAGTGAGAAATTAGTAAATAATAGTACCTTTGTAAAGTGAGAAATTATTAAATAATAGTACCTTTTTAAAGTGAGAAATTACTAAATAATAGTACCTTTGTAAAGTGAGAAATTAGTAAATAATAGTACCTTTGTAAAGTGAGAAATTATTAAATAATAGTACCTTTTTAAAGTGAGAAATTACTAAATAATAGTACCTTTGTAAAGTGAGAAATTAGTAAATAATAGTACCTTTGTAAAGTGAGAAATTATTAAATAATAGTATCTTTGTAAAGTGAGAAATTAGTAAATAATAGTACCTTTGTAAAGTGAGAAATTAGTAAATAATAGTACCTTTGTAAAGTGAGAAATTACTAAATAATAGTACCTTTTTAAAGTGAGAAATTACTAAATAATAGTACCTTTGTAAAGTCAGAAATTATTAAATAATAGTACCTTTTTAAAGTGAGAAATTACTAAATAATAGTACCTTTGTAAAGTGAGAAATGATTAAATAATAGTACCTTTGTAAAGTGAGAAATTATTAAATAATAGTACCTTTGTAAAGTGAGAAATTATTAAATAATAGTACCTTTGTAAAGTGAGAAATTAGTAAATAATAGTACCTTTGTAAAGTGAGAAATTAGTAAATAATAGTACCTTTGTAAAGTGAGAAATTAGTAAATAATAGTACCTTTCTAAAGTGAGAAATTAGTCAATAATAGTACCCTTGTAAAGTGAGGAATTATTAAATAATAGTACCCTTGTAAAGTGAGAAATTATTAAATAATAGTACCTTTTTAAAGTGAGAAATTACTAAATAATAGTACCCTTGTAAAGTGAGGAATTATTAAATAATAGTACCCTTGTAAAGTGAGAAATTATTAAATAATAGTACCTTTTTAAAGTGAGAAATTACTAAATAATAGTACCCTTGTAAAGTGAGGAATTATTAAATAATAGTACCCTTGTAAAGTGAGAAATTATTAAATAATAGTACCTTTGTAAAGTGAGAAATTAGTAAATAATAGTACCTTTGTAAAGTGAGAAATTAGTAAATAATAGTACCTTTCTAAAGTGAGAAATTATTAAATAATAGTACCTTTTTAAAGTGAGAAATTACTAAATAATAGTACCTTTGTAAAGTGAGAAATTATTAAATAATAGTACCTTTTTAAAGTGAGAAATTACTAAATAATAGTACCTTTGTAAAGTGAGAAATTAGTAAATAATAGTACCTTTCTAAAGTGAGAAATTATTAAATAATAGTACCTTTTTAAAGTGAGAAATTACTAAATAATAGTACCTTTGTAAAGTGAGAAATTAGTAAATAATAGTACCTTTGTAAAGTGAGAAATTACTAAATAATAGTACCTTTGTAAAGTGAGAAATTAGTAAATAATAGTACCTTTGTAAAGTGAGAAATTAGTAAATAATAGTACCTTTTTAAAGTGAGAAATTACTAAATAATAGTACCTTTGTAAAGTGAGAAATTAGTAAATAATAGTACCTTTGTAAAGTGAGAAATTACTAAATAATAGTACCTTTTTAAAGTGAGAAATTACTAAATAATAGTACCTTTGTAAAGTGAGAAATTAGTAAATAATAGTACCTTTGTAAAGTGAGAAATTAGTAAATAATAGTACCTTTTTAAAGTGAGAAATTACTAAATAATAGTACCTTTGTAAAGTGAGAAATTAGTAAATAATAGTACCTTTGTAACGTGAGAAATTAGTAAATAATAGTGCTGTTGTAAAGTGAGAAATTATTAAATTCAGAGCAAATTAAGTCATCAGATAAAATGATTTCGAATTCCCATAAATACAATCATTTTACATGTTGCTTCTGCTGTCTCAACAATGGATGGAGGTCCTCAATGCCAAACAGGAAATCAGAGCTGTCTCCATTGACATATCACGTGCTTTCGATACGGTCTGGCACCCCGCTCTGCTCACCAAACTCTCCTCCTTTGGTATCCATGGAAATCTCCACGCATGGCTTGCGGACTTCCTCTCTGGTCGTAGTCAACGTGTGGCCCTGAATGGGTTTCTCTCATCGCCCCTTCCTGTTCTGGCTGGAGTTCCCCAAGGCAGTGTTCTGGGCCCTGTGCTTTCTCTGGTCTTCATCAATGATCTCTCCGATTCTCTGGAAAATCCTCTCTATCTCTTTGCTGATGACTCCACTCTCTGCCGCTCCATTCCTCATCCCTCAGATCGGCAGTCTGCAGCCTCCTCACTCTCTGCAGACCTGGACAAAATCACAGACTGGGCAAACAAGTGGAACAAGTCTTTCAATCCTGACAAATCTCACACTCTGACTATGTCTCTCCGAAAAGACCGACTGGACAACCCTCCCATCTACTTTCTCAACAATCCTCTCCAAGAAGTTCTGTCGCTCAAGCTTTTGGGTCTCACTGTCTGCCATGATCTTTCTTGGGAAAACCACATTTCCAAGCTGGCCTCCAAAGCCAGTCGCCGACTGGGCATCCTCCGTCGTGCGAAGTCCTTCCTTGGCACACCTGAGCTCCTCACCACATACAAGGCTTTCATCCGCAGCTCAATGTAATACTGTTCCCCCCTCTGGGCCGGTGCTCCTGCCTCACACCGAGCTCGGCTTCACGCTGTTGAGGCCAAAGCTTTCAGAATCATTGGAATCTCCTGCGATGACGTTAACTCCGAGGGCCTTTCACTCACTCACCGCAGGCAGGTAAGGTGGTCTTTCTGTCTTCTACCGACTCCTCTCCGGCCTTGCTCCCCCAGCTCTCTTTGTGCTCTGTCCCTCAAATGTTCCTACAGGTTGCACAAGATCTGCCAGCAACCCTCTTATGGTTAAACTGCCAAAATCTAGGCTCTCTGCTCACCTTCACTCTTTCATTCCCCTTTTCTCCGGCCTCTGGAACAAACTCCCCCCTCCCTTCAATCCCGCCCCTCCTTCCAGGTCTTTAAAACAGCTGTTCACCACCATCTCCTATCTTCCCTCATCCCAAAACCTTGATCTTTTCTACCCCCGTTAATTCACCCCAGATACACTTTTTCGAAATTCCAACTTCATTCCTGGAAGACCTTGCGGTGTACATATGTTTTATACCTCTCCCACCTCCCCCCAAGCCCTCTCCCTCCCACAATTCTCTCGATGTCCCTGCTCTCAAATGTTGTGTTTGTGTCCTTCGCCCTCTCTCCCCATCTTGTCTACTGCTCCCCTTATTTTTGTGTTTTATGTGTCGGTTTGTGTCAGTTTGACTTTTTTGTGATTAATGTTAGCTCTTTCACGAGCCTCGATCGTGTACACCAAAATATATATATATATATATATATATATATTCTAGTGCGGATAGCCATGTTCATTGATCCATGCAATATTCACTCGCTTCGCTTCCCAATGTTACTTCATCAACTCTTCCCACCCTGTGCTGTGAGGCTCATTCATGAACCTTGATATGAGGTCAGGTGGTCAGTACTGGATTTGAAAAATAACTAGGAATGGTTTTGTCTACAAAGGTGGCAGAGTTGAACATTTTCAATTTTCAAATGGGTAAAAGAAACGTTTATTGGGAAAGAAATAGATTTTGGGAGGTGGAGGAATAAAATAAAATAATAAATGATTACATAGCATGTAAATCACATGATTGGCTGAACATCCTGATCATTCACAATAATACCTAAAGTATATCCTACTTTTAAAATACCACAATAATACCGACAGTATACCCTACTTATAAAATACCACAATAATACCTACAGTATATCCTACTTTTAAAATATCACAATAATACCTGCAGTATATCCTACTTTTAAAATACCACAATAAAACAAACCTACAGTATATCCTACTTTTAAAATACCACAATAATACCGACAGTATATCCTACTTTTAAAATATCACAATAATACCTGCAGTATATCCTACTTTTAAAATATCACAATAATACCTGCAGTATATCCTACTTTTAAAATATCACAATAATACCTGCAGTATATCCTACTTTTAAAATATCACAATAATACCTGCAGTATATCCTACTTTTAAAATACCACAATAATACCTGCAGTATATCCTACTTTTAAAATACCACAATAATACCTGCAGTATATCGTACTTTTAAAATATCACAATAATACCTGCAGTATATCCTACTTTTAAAATACCACAATAATACCTGCAGTATATCCTACTTTTAAAATACCACAATAATACCTGCAGTATATCCTACTTTTAAAATATCACAATAATACCTGCAGTATATCCTACTTTTAAAATACCACAATAATACCTGCAGTATATCCTACTTTTAAAATATCACAATAATACCTGCAGTATATCCTACTTTTAAAATACCACAATAATACCTGCAGTATATCCTACTTTTAAAATACCACAATAATACCTGCAGTATATCGTACTTTTAAAATACCACAATAATACCTGCAGTATATCGTACTTTTAAAATATCACAATAATACCTGCAGTATATCCTACTTTTAAAATATCACAATAATACCTGCAGTATATCCTACTTTTAAAATACCACAATAATACCTGCAGTATATCCTACTTTTAAAATATCACAATAATACCTGCAGTATATCCTACTTTTAAAATACCACAATAATACCTGCAGTATATCCTACTTTTAAAATATCACAATAATACCTGCAGTATATCCTACTTTTAAAATACCACAATAATACCTGCAGTATATCCTACTTTTAAAATACCACAATAATACCTGCAGTATATCCTACTTTTAAAATAACACAATAATACCTGCAGTATATCCTACTTTTAAAATAACACAATAATACCTGCAGTATATCCTACTTTTAAAATATCACAATAATACTTACAGCATATTCTACTTTTAAAATACCACAATAATACTTACAGCATATCCTACTTTTAAAATACCACAATAAAACCTACAGTATATCCTACTTTTAAAATACCACAATAATACCTGCAGTATATCCTACTTTTAAAATAACACAATAATACCTGCAGTATATCCTACTTTTAAAATAACACAATAATACCTGCAGTATATCCTACTTTTAAAATAACACAATAATACCTGCAGTATATCCTACTTTTAAAATAACACAATAATACCTGCAGTATATCCTACTTTTAAAATATCACAATAATACCTGCAGTATATCCTACTTTTAAAATAACACAATAATACCTGCAGTATATCCTACTTTTAAAATACCACAATAATACCTGCAGTATATCCTACTTTTAAAATATCACAATAATACCTGCAGTATATATCCTACTTTTAAAATACCACAATAATACTTACAGCATATCCTACTTTTAAAATACCACAATAATACCTGCAGTATATCCTACTTTTAAAATAACACAATAATACCTGCAGTATATCCTACTTTTAAAATAACACAATAATACCTGCAGTATATCCTACTTTTAAAATAACACAATAATACCTGCAGTATATCCTACTTTTAAAATACCACAATAATACCGACAGTATATCCTACTTTTAAAATAACACAATAATACCTGCAGTATATCCTACTTTTAAAATAACACAATAATACCTGCAGTATATCCTACTTTTAAAATAACACAATAATACCTGCAGTATATCCTACTTTTAAAATAACACAATAATACCTGCAGTATATCCTACTTTTAAAATAACACAATAATACCTGCAGTATATCCTACTTTTAAAATAACACAATAATACCTGCAGTATATCCTACTTTTAAAATATCACAATAATACCTGCAGTATATCCTACTTTTAAAATATCACAATAATACTTACAGCATATCCTACTTTTAAAATAACACAATAATACCTGCAGTATATCCTACTTTTAAAACATGCTGCTTTGCGCGTTTATTAAATGACCAATTAATCACCCAATAAATGAAGCCTCCCTTCAGAAACTCGTCCGCTCACTCCCACCTTCAATCAATGAACAAGATTCACTGCGGTCACAACCTGTGACTAAATCCAGAAACGGGCCAATTGGGAAAAGCGCACTTAAAGCTTAAATCTTAAAAGATGAAGAGCGCTTTGTGCTGGACGCCATCTTGCACGAGATGGCTAGCACCGATTTGCTGATTCGGGATCACACAACACAAACCTGCTCAGTGATCAACAATCATCATCATCATCATCATCATCATCATCAACATCATCATCATCATCATCATCAACATCATCAACATCATCAACATCATCAACATATGGGAAAGTAAAACATTCCTGCAATCATTCCAGTCTTCTCTACAATGACCGGTATACTTTACATACCTTTTGTGCATTCGTTAGGGGCGCTAGGGATGTTAGGGGGCACTTGGGGGCACTACAGGCGGTAGGGGGCGTTACAAGTGTTGGGGGCGTTACAAGTGTTAGGGGCGCTAGGGATGTTAGGGGGAACTAGGGGGCACTAACGGGCGGTAGGGGACGTTACAAGTGTTAGTGGCGCTCGGGATGTTAGGGGGCACTAGGGGGGCACTATGGGCAGTAGGGGGCGTTAGGAGCGTTAGGGGGCACTACGGGCAGTAGGGGGCATTACAAGTGTTAGGGGGCGGTAGGAGCGTCAGGGGGCATTACAAGTGTTAGGGGGCAGTAGGAGCATTGCCATTAGGGGACACTACGGGCAGTAGGGGGCATTACGGGCATTACATCAGGTGTTAGGGGCATTAGATGGTCTTACATCGGATGTTAGGGAGTGTTATTGCGTGTTAGGGAGGCGTTACGGTGGGTGCTAAGGGGGGGGGGGCTTACGAAGGGTGTTCGGGGGTGTTAGAGGGTGTTAGAGGGCGTTATGGACAGGCACTCCTGGTAAGCTACACCCCCCCCCTAAACTCATCGTTCTATAATCAATTAGCTCATTCAAACAAACAAACAAACAAAAATATTCAAACAATACAAAAACAGGGCTGGGCCAATCTCTACAAAATTTGGCATTTGCGTTGGTCGTACCCACGGTCAGGTCATGGTCACAAGGGACACCCACCACCTATAACAGATGGGGGGAGGTGACTTACGGAATCGAGACAGCAGTTCGGAATCGGATTCGATTCTCAAATTTTAAGAATCGCCCAAGCCTCGTTCGTGTAGGTGTAAAAAAAAAAAAGAAAAAAAAAAGAACGAAACATTTAATCTTCACCGAATAGTTTAGTGACTATTTATTGTCATCACCACCTGCCATTGCCTTCACTTCACTGTATTGCTCCTTATTTAGTCACTATAATTCATTCCAGCGACTTGAGTAGCGCTAACCAAGACACAGCGGCTACACTTTTCACGGGTTATGAGCGTTCCATAGATTTGCACATCAGCGGTTCTGGCATTCCGCGCGTTCTCACAGGCTTCATTAAACCTCACTATTATTTGACATATGCTTAGATTTTTCGAAGTCGCTCATCCTCAAGATCACTCGACCCAAACAAAGCCAATAGAAATTCGGGCCGTGTATAATCAATCAGTCGAGGCCTGCAGGCCTAATGTGTGAGGTCCATCATAAAAACAAGATGGCGGCCATATCATTTCGTCTCGGTGTTATGGTGGGTGGAGTTAAGCGACAGTTGTGGGTGTGGTCTGGAAGCTGTCTGACCAATGGGTGCACATTTCAAAAATGGACCCCCAACAACAACAACAACAACAACAACAACAACAACAACAACAACAACGTGAAGCTCTTGTAGACATGCAACATGACAAGGTTACATTTTTACAAATCATGAGTAAATGAAAGTAAACTCAGATGAGTAACAAATTAGCTTGAAGATTTACAACCACATAGTATATTGGTGGTGGAGCAGGTTTCATTGCCCTCACTGACGGTTGTTGATTCATTGATTGATTGAGTATCATGATACGAGTTGATTCTCACAGCTACCATGACCAATCGGGAATGGCTTTTTAGCCACAGAAACGTTCAAGACTTATGAGCATTCCATAGCTTCTTCGGGAATATGAGCCTCCACCACCACCAAACAGCAGTCACACAAACCACACGCCACTTAATCAATGCATCAACGTCGGTGTCGTTCCAAGCGAGCAGCCAAACAAAGCAGGATGTTTCAGGTGGCATTTTCAGAGAGCAGACGGATCAAGGGTTCTCCAGCATAAGTAGGAGGCCTTTGGCAGGGACACCTTGTTTATGACATGCTGCCATTTGCCACAGAGTTGCTCACCTCGCCCTTGACTGCGCAACACCCCGAGGACAAAGGACAGCCTCGGGTACCATCATGTGCCGGCGTGCAATGGGCTCCACCCGAATGGCACTGCCAGACACCCGTAAGCACATTTCTACCATCCACGGGATTTGTTTGCTCGCCTGGATACTGGCCAAGCAAACTTTATCACGCTGGCCACGATCCACCAAGTCAACTCCAACAGTGTATATGGTCATGCGGACCTTCTCAAGATGCGCATCATTAAATCGAGATGAATCACCCACAACATGGTGTAACTGTTTCATACAGAAGACACCTGTGTGTTGCTTATTTGAAATATTGAAATGAAACGAAACAAATCAGGGCGTGTTGCGCTCAAGAAATTATTTTAACAGACGTTTCAAAAAAAACAAAAAAACTGCCCCTTCTGCAAGATTACCAGCAAATCTGACTCGAACAAGCAAATTCACTCGAGACAATGCACAATGCACAATGCAGAGAACAATAGCAAACAATGCCATCGATACTAGAACCTGCATGTGTACTTTGTGGGCCCGACATGAAAACGGTGGAGGTGAAGGTCTTCAATGCGAGATCTCAATGGGCTTAGGGCCAAACACACGGCCGCACGCTTCCATCCTTGCATCGAGGTTTCATCTGAATCGGGATGTGCAGCTTGCATTCCGAAAATGCCAGCGGTATCAAAGACTCGAGTCTCAGCAACTTTGTCAATTAAGCATTGCAGCAGCCAAGGAACATTGCCCCAAAATAAAAGGCCACCGAACGGTTGCATTATTTACACGAGCTGCCTCGGCGTCTCTGAGCGACGCACAGTTGCCTCTGATCGGCCTAACGAATAGCCGGCACCAAACAGCTGTACCGGGCGGGCACCGAGCAGGGGGGCCCCGCCGCCTTCAAACGGGGCTGCGCCCCGCGATTCCGCGTCCCACACGCCGTGGCCCCTGTCGTCGGATTCCTCGCTCCTGTACCGCCACGTGCGCGTCGCCTCAGATCTCCTGAGCATCCCGACTCTCCCACCCCACATCCCTCATGATCCCCAGGAGAGCACAATGTGCAAATCGCTTGTAGTGAGTGGGATGCAAGGGAATGTGTATCCAAGTACAAACGTGCATCAAAAGCGGATTTCAGGTCTCAGAAGCAGAGGCAATTGGCTCGAGTCACCACTGCCCTTCTTTTTTATTTATTTAATTATTTCACACTATTCTCCCACTGGGTTAATATAAAAATCACTCTCCTCAAACCACGAAAGCCGCCAGGTAACATACAATTGTGTGTGTGCAACATTCTGATTCTGATGTACCATACATACTCTGTTACAGAGCGTCCGATGCAGTTACTTCCGAGGCCTATATTGGGTGGTTTACTATTGCCTCCCCATCCCGTCCTCCATTGCTTCTTTCTCCAAAAGTGAGTCTGCCATAGACACGCCTCAGACACCCCGATACACTTTAATTCTCCTTGGGCACACCTTACGTCTTTCGACTGGATCATCAAAGCAGACAACCATAGTGCGAAGAACTATTAGCTTCGATAAGTGTTTGCACCTGTCAAACCCCAAAGGTTGTTGGCATAGGGCCGCAAGCATCCCGTCTCTGATACCACATCTCAAACGTCGTTTCGCTAGTTGCCACAACATGTGGGTTACATTTTCTTACAAATTGAAGGAAGAAAGTAAAGTGTAGATATCACAAAGAGGTGGATAAAAGCAAAGAGGTGGATAAAAAGGACAGGGTGTGGGTGACAATTAATATGCCACGATTCTGACGGTTGTCGGACTGAGGGAGGCAAGAGGGCACCATGCCAGAGGCACGCGGTTTGACCAGTTCCCACCCCGGGAGCTGTCACGCCATCAGCCGCAACCAAGCCCAAGAACCAAACCCCCGTGTGACACAACTACAGGTGGCCTTCCGATCAAACGTCCATCAATCAACTTAACTTGCTTTGCAAACTCAATCACCATTGAACTTACAAGCCTCTCATCTCCGAGTCTTAAACGTTTGCTTTCTCTTTGTTTCTACTTTTCTCTAAAGTACCACTATTATACCTTTTGCTCTCTCAGGCAGCACAGGTATGCAAATTTAAACTGGTTTCAGACGACACGAGATATCTAATCCTACGTGAGGACCCGCTGGTGGCATTGGCCGCATTGATCCTCGTGGGGTCACAGAGACGGTTACAGACTACGAAG
This sequence comes from Myxine glutinosa, assembly GCF_964187855.1. Lineage (NCBI taxonomy): Eukaryota > Metazoa > Chordata > Myxini > Myxiniformes > Myxinidae > Myxine > Myxine glutinosa. The sequence continues at coordinate 2,263,097 of NC_136271.1, forward strand.
GGTCCTAAAAAGGAAGGCAACTTAAAATCTCAAACCAAGGTTAGAGCAATTTGATGTACAAGGTACCGACGTAAAACGCAAACTTGTGAAAGACACCTTGGACTGTTTAATGCCCAAATTGCAGGTAAGAGTCGCCTTCGAAAGATCCCGCGTTCCACAGAGCGTAGCCTCCTGACCACGGTCTATGTCGGATCATATCTCCATCCGGAAGTAAACTCCAAAAACGATCACAAACATGCAAACATATAGTACATACAAAGTTCAGCGAAGTCCATGTTTAGTCAGGGACACGTATGTTCACAAACATCCGAGTCCAAAAAAAAGTTCCTCTCAAATGTGCATAGGCCACCATGGGTGACAATTAATATGCCAATATCACACCTGCGACATGCAAAAACCGGAAAGGATCAGAAGCAACACCGGGTGAAACATTTGTCTGGTTGCTTTAGTGCCGCAGACTGCAGTCGTCGAAGAAAAACAACCAACATTGTGTGCAATTATTGTTATAAAAGAGATTTAAAAAAAATATGTTAATCACTGACGAGTTTGAGGTGATGACATCGTCCAATGTTCCGATTGTATGGAATTGTCAAAATTGCACATGGCGGTCTAAACCACACCAGGTTTGTTGGTAAATTGTTTTAATAGGACTCTTTAGACTCATTCCTCATTACCGGCATCTTGAATTTTTGTTGGCAGATTTTTATAGATGACAAATAAGGAATGAAGAAGAAGAATACTCTGGACCTGGACGGATATAATAGAGCAAAACAAAATCTAGTTATGCCCACTGAACATCAGGTATGCGAGTCCAACTCCGAATCCCATTTTATAATGTTGCTATCGATAAAAATGTCATCCTGATGACGAGAAACCCTCAACCTGATGTAAAAGTCTCACCCTGATGACTAGAAACCCTCAACCTGATGTAAAAGTCTCACCGTGATGACTAGAAACCCTCAACCTGATGTAAAAGTCTCACTCTGATGACTAGAAACCCTTAACCTGATGTAAAAGTCTCACCGTGATGACTAGAAACCCTCAACCTGATGTAAAAGTCTCACTCTGATGACTAGAAACCCTCAACATGATGTAAAAGTCTCACCGTGATAACTAGAAACCCTCAACCTGATGTAAAAATCTCACCGTGATGACTATAAACCCTCAACCTGATGTAAAAGTCTCACTCTGATGACTAGAAACCCTCAACATGATGTAAAAGTCTCACCGTGATAACTAGAAACCCTCAACCTGATGTAAAAATCTCACCGTGATGACTATAAACCCTCAACCTGATGTAAAAGTCTCACTCTGATAACTAGAAACCCTCAACCTGATGTAAAAATCTCACCGTGATGACTATAAACCCTCAACCTGATGTAAAAGTCTCACCCTGATGACTAGAAACCCTCAACCTGATGTAAAAGTCTCACCGTGATGACTAGAAACCCTCAACCTGATGTAAAAGTCTCACTCTGATGACTAGAAACCCTTAACCTGATGTAAAAGTCTCACCGTGATGACTAGAAACCCTCAACCTGATGTAAAAGTCTCACTCTGATGACTAGAAACCCTTAACCTGATGTAAAAGTCTCACCGTGATGACTAGAAACCCTCAACCTGATGTAAAAGTCTCACTCTGATGACTAGAAACCCTCAACATGATGTAAAAGTCTCACCGTGATAACTAGAAACCCTCAACCTGATGTAAAAATCTCACCGTGATGACTATAAACCCTCAACCTGATGTAAAAGTCTCACCCTGATGACTAGAAACCCTCAACCTGATGTAAAAGTCTCACCGTGATGACTAGAAACCCTCAACCTGATGTAAAAATCTCACCCTGATGACTAGAAACCCTCAACCTGATGTAAAAGTCTCACCCTGATGACTAGAAACCCTCAACCTGATGTAAAAGTCTCACCCTGATGACTAGAAACCCTCAAACTGATGTAAAAGTCTCAACCTGATGACTAGAAGCCCTCAACCTGATGACTAGAAACCCTCAAACTGATGTAAAAATCTCAACCTGATGACTAGAAGCCCTCAACCTGATGACGAGAAACCCTCAACCTGATGTAAAAGTCTCACCGTGATGACTAGAAACCCTCAAACTGATGTAAAAGTCTCAACCTGATGACTAGAAGCCCTCAACCTGATGACTAGAAACCCTCAACCTGATGTAAACGTCTCACCGTGATGATTAGAAACCCTCAAACTGATGTAAAAGTCTCAACCTGATGACTAGAAGCCATCAAACTGATGACTAGAAACCCTCAACCTGATGTAAAAGTCTCACCGTGATGACTAGAAACCCTCAACCTGATGTAAAAGTCTCACCGTGATGACTAGAAACCCTCAAACTGATGTAAAAGTCTCACCGTGATGACTAGAAACCCTCAACCTGATGTAAAAGTCTCACCGTGATGACTAGAAACCTCAACCTGATGTAAAAGTCTCACCCTGATGACTAGAAACCCTCAAACTGATGTAAGAGTCTCACCCTGATGACTAGAAACCCTCAACCTGATGTAAACGTCTCACCATGATGATTAGAAATCCTCAAACTGATGTATAAGTCTCAACCTGATGACTAGAAGCCCTCAACCTGATGACTAGAAACCCTCAACCTGATGTAAAAGTCTCACCGTGATGACGAGAAACCCTCAAACTGATGTAAAAGTCTCACCCTGATGACTAGAAGCCATCAACCTGATGACTAGAAACCCTCAACCTGATGTAAAAGTCTCACCGTGATGACTAGAAACCCTCAAACTGATGTAAATGTCTCACCGTGATGACTAGAAACCCTCAAACTGATGTAAAAGTCTCACCCTGATGACTAGAAACCCTCAACCTGATGTAAAAGTCTCACCGTCATGACGAGAAACCCTCAAACTGATGTAAAAGTCTCACCGTGATGACTAGAAACCCTCAAACTGATGTAAATGTCTCACCGTGATGACTAGAAACCCTCAAACTGATGTAAAAGTCTCACCCTGATGACTAGAAATCCTCAACCTGATGTAAAAGTCTCACCGTGATGACTAGAAACCCTCAAACTGATGTAAAAGTCTCACCGTGATGACTAGAAACCCTCAACCTGATGTAAAAGTCTCACCGTGATGACTAGAAACCCTCAACCTGATGTAAAAGTCTCACCCTGATGACTAGAAACCCTCAAACTGATGTAAGAGTCTCACCCTGATGACTAGAAACCCTCAACCTGATGTAAACGTCTCACCATGATGATTAGAAATCCTCAAACTGATGTATAAGTCTCAACCTGATGACTAGAAGCCCTCAACCTGATGACTAGAAACCCTCAACCTGATGTAAAAGTCTCACCGTGATGACGAGAAACCCTCAAACTGATGTAAAAGTCTCACCCTGATGACTAGAAGCCATCAACCTGATGACTAGAAACCTCAACCTGATGTAAAAGTCTCACCGTGATGACGAGAAACCCTCAAACTGATGTAAAAGTCTCACCCTGATGACTAGTAACCCTCAACCTGATGTAAAAGTCTCACCGTGATGACTAGAAACCCTCAAACTGATGTAAGAGTCTCACCCTGATGACTAGAAACCCTCAACCTGATGTAAACGTCTCACCGTGATGACGAGAAACCCTCAAACTGATGTAAAAGTCTCACCCTGATGACTAGAAACCCTCAACCTGATGTAAAAGTCTCACCGTGATGACTAGAAACCCTCAAACTGATGTAAAAGTCTCACCGTGATGACTAGAAACCCTCAACCTGATGTAAAAGTCTCACCATTATGACTAGAAACCCTCAAACTGATGTAAAAGTCACCCTGATTACTAGAAATCATCAACCTGATGTAAAAGTCTCATGCTGATGACTAGGAACCCTCAACCTGATGTAAAAGAGTCTCACCGTGATGACTAGAAGCCCTCAAACTGATGTAAAAGTCTCACCCTGATGACTAGAAACCTTTAAACTGATGTAAAAGTCTCACCCTGATGACTAGAAACCCTCAAACTGATGTAAAAGTCTCACCCTGATGACTAGAAACCCTCAACCTGATGTAAAAGTCTCACCCTGATGACTAGAAACCCTCAAACTGATGTAAAGGTCTCACCCTGATGACTAGAAGCCATCAACCTGATGACTAGAAACCCTTAACCTGATGTAAAAGTCTCACCGTGATGACTATAAACCCTCAAACTGATGTAAAAGTCTCACCCTGATGACTAGAAGCCATCAACCTGATGACTAGAAACCCTTAACCTGATGTAAAAGTCTCACCGTGATGACTAGAAACCCTCAAACTGATGTAAAAGTCTCACTCTGATGACTAGAAACCCTCAAACTGATGTAAAAGTCTCACCCTGATGACTAGAAACCCTCAACCTGATGTAAAAGTCTCACCGTGATGACGAGAAACCCTCAAACTGATGTAAAAGTCTCACCGTGATGACTAGAAACCCTCAACCTGATGTAAAAGTCTCACTGTGATGACTAGAAACCCTCAAACTGATGTAAAAGTCTCACCCTGATGACTAGAAACCCTCAACCTGATGTAAAAGTCTCACCGTGATGACTAGAAGCCCTCAACCTGATGTAAAAGTCTCACCCTGATGACTAGAAACCCTCAAACTGATGTAAAGGTCTCACCCTGATGACTATAAACCCTCAACCTGATGTAAAAGTCTCACCTCGATGACTAGAAACCCTCAAACTGATGTAAAAGTGTCACCCTGATGACTAGAAACCCTCAACCTGATGTAAAAGTCTCACCGTGATGACTAGAAACCCTCAAACTGATGTAAAAGTCTCACCCTGATGACTAGAAACCCTCAAACTGATGTAAGTCTCACCGTGATGACTAGAAACCCTCAAACTGATGTAAAAGTCTCACCGTGATGACTAGAAACCCTCAAACTGATGTAAAAGTCTCACCCTGATGACTAGAAACCCTCAACCTGATGTAAGTCTCACCGTGATGACTAGAAACCCTCAAACTGATGTAAAAGTCTCACCCCGATGACTAGAAACCCTCAACCTGATGTAAAAGTCTCACCCTGATGACTAGAAACCCTCAACCTGATGTAAAAGTCTCACCCTGATGACTAGAAACCCTCAACCTGATGTAAAAGTCTCACCGTGATGACTAGAAACCCTCAAACTGATGTAAAAGTCTCACCCCGATGACTAGAAACCCTCAACCTGATGTAAAAGTCTCACCCTGATGACTAGAAACCCTCAACCTGATGTAAAAGTCTCACCCTGATGACTAGAAACCCTCAACCTGATGTAAAAGTCTCACCCTGATGACTAGAAACCCTCAACCTGATGTAAAAGTCTCACCCTGATGACTAGAAACCCTCAAACTGATGCCCCGCAGGCACGATCGGCCATTATTGGGTACGCCGTCCATCTGAGGGGACATTAAGGTGCGGACCTGTCCACTAGCAATCAAGATCCCGTTCGGTATCTTTCGCTACAGGTAGACCATCGTGTGGCACCCTGAGGAAATCCATGTGGTGACGTCGGTTTGAGTTTAGCGACGACCCTCGGGCAATGCCAATGCACCAAAGGACCGGCGACCTGCCAGGACAAGGTATTGCACTGTAAACGGAGGCCCCGCCATCCTCCTTCGGTAAACTTGGTCAGTCTGACTGTCCAGTATGTAAACTACCAAACACGCACTTTAAATGAACGAGTAACGTTAGGAGAGCGAAAGCAACACAGCATTATGACGTCAGGTGCGCCAAAGGGAACACCAAACCAGTCAGTTCAGGTAATCCACACATTTTCGTTATTCCATTGATGCAAATATGTCTTGCAGGACCTACCTGATAGTACCTGATAGTACAATCGCTCTTCCCGTTATTTTTCATGGTCACATGGCCTCCCTGGCACACAGTCAATGCTTACCCTAAGTTACCCCACTAACCTATAAAATGGCAATGGTGCGATTTGGGACTATTTAATAGGGTTTCCTATGGATACCAAAAAGGATACCATGAGCAACGCCAAGCTCCCATGAGGCGCAATTCTACAGGTAGGTTATCTTCCAACGTGGTTCTTACCGCGGTATACGCTGCACTTTATATCGACATAGCGACACGGTACGCACCACGGTACGCACCACGATACGCACCACGGTACGCACCACGATACGCACCACGGTACACACCACGGTACACATGTTGCGCACCACGGTACGCACCACGGTACACAACATGTTACGCACCACGATACGCACCACGGTACGCACCACGGTACCGGGAATCGATTGGTGAGCTCATGTCAGATTCAAATTTGAAATTGGGGATATCCGGTGAAAGAAGGTGTGAACCCTCCGTATGGGATCACCTACAAGTACAGCAAAGGTAGCACAACCCTGAGAGCATTACACAGCACCATTCACCAACAAGGTCGTCACCCCCAAGACCCTCATAGTATACACGAGCACACGGCATGTCTTACCTGCCGTCACCTCACGCGTCAAACAAACTGGTTTGTCAGTCCCAGGTGTCGTTTTTGTGTTTCCCATGGTGACAGGTGAGGGGCCTTCCTCCCAAGGTCGCGAAGGTGCAGCCGTGGTCCGAGCATGAGGTGAAGAAGAGGGCGACCGCTTGGCCGGAGCGGTGCGGTCGCAGGTATGGACGGGCACCGGTTGGCATCGCCGGGCTTTGTGCTCAATGAACAGGACGATGTGAGCGAGAGGAAAGGTCGCTCCGCATGGACCACAGGTGAGCACGTCCCCACGAGGGGATTCGCGGCCAGTCGTGACCAACGTGTCGGAAAACTGCACCACCGCGTCCACCTGATAATCATCGTCATCACCTCCTCGTTCACCTTCGCTATGGTTCACCTCCAGTGCCTCCTCCTCTGCAGCTAGAAGGGGGGAAGAGGAAGGATGACAACAGGTATGGAACAGCTCAGCAGGTGAACATCACTCAAGTTTAACGATGGGGTTGAGGAAATACGTTTCATGCCAGGTACAGTACAGGTATTAGGTGGCCATGCCAGGTACAGTACAGGTATTAGGTGGCCATGCCAGGTACAGTAATTAGGTGGCCATGCCAGGTACAGTACAGGTATTCGGTGGCCATGCCAGGTACAGTACAGGTATTAGGTGGCCGTGCCAGGTACAGTACAGGTATTAGGTGGCCGTGCCAGGTACAGTACAGGTATTAGGTGGCCATGCCGGGTACAGTACAGGTATTAGGTGGCCATGCCAGGTACAGTACAGGTATTAGGTGGCCATGCCAGGTACAGTACAGGTATTAGGTGGCCATGACAGGTACAGTACAGGTATTAGGTGGCCATGACAGGTACAGTACAGGTATTAGGTGGCCATGCCAGGTACAGTACAGGTATTAGGTGGCCGTGCCAGGTACAGGAGAAGTATTAGGTGGCCATGCCAGGTACAGTACAAGTATTAGGTGGCCATGCCAGATACAGTACAGGTATTACGTGGCCATGCCAGGTACAGTACAGGTATTACGTGGCCATGGCAGGTACAGTACAGGTATTAGGTGGCCATGCCAGGTACAGTACAGGTATTAGGTGGCCATGCCAGGTACAGTACAAGTATTAGGTGGCCATGCCAGGTACAGTACAAGTATTAGGTGGCCGCGGACCGATAAAGACAGAGTGAGATTTTTGTTGCACACCACGCAATAGGTGTGCTACTGCTCAAACGTCATATAGAGAAGTATTGAGGTTAGGCTACTTACCAGGTGTGCAGCACACCGATCACTACACCTGCATTGCGGTTTTTAAAACTCAAGTGCATTTTACCGTCACATTGTTACCATTTCTAGAAAGTTCAGATCGATAAACTATAATAACCTAAACTACCTAGAGCGCACACCTCCACCAGGTTAACAGTTTACATTTTGTAACCCACTGATACCTGATAGGCCAGATGTGGATCCACACCTCAACCAAAATCGAATTACCTTGTTCTCGTCACCAACTCAACTCATCCACCAAGTTTCGTCCAAATCCATCGTTACCTTTTGAGATATGTTCGCAAACAAACAGAGGACAAAACAACGTCGATCTACCTTCGGTGGTTCAGGTAATGATATGCAGACACCTTTATAAAGGTGTAACAGCAATAAACGGATGAGTTTGGTTCACAATAAGTCGTTATACGTTCTGAGTTTTTAAGTACACCTGGGATCAATACGCGAGTACAGAACGATGACCAAAGGTGATTCACTGCGTACGTAATATGCACGGAGACTTTCCGCACGAGCCGCACCACGTGGTGATGGATACTTTGGCGCCATTTCTGAGACCATTGGATCTCACGCTTTGGAAATCCCACGACGCTGGAGTTTTAACGTGAGAGGGAAAATCAAAATAAAGATACCTGAGGTCTGGTAAACGCTGCAGGTTAGTTCATTTGTTCAAATAATGGTGATTTTAAAGGTTAAGGTATATTTGGTAATACGGAGCTAGGTTAGGCCCAGGTATCTTTTTGGTTAGAATTTCACGGAGCCAATAAAAAGGCATCGCGACGGACACCGTGGTCGATAAAACCTGGAGAGGATCAAAAACGCGGGAAAGACTCACCAGGTGCCTCCCGAGGGATCGTTCAGGGCTTCCACACCCCCGCCCCACACCCCCCTGCCCCATTCCCTCGAACATGCACGATGCAGCTGAGACACCTGAGCCGAGGGAGAGTGTACAGGTGGAAACAAGGCCGGACAGTTGCGACCACGGGCCTGGTGCACGAAAAAGGTGCACGTATGCGGTACGGGGACACACAGTGCAAGTATATCCATTTATAACGAGGTGCACAATGATGAGGTTGGTATATCCATTTATAACGAGGTGCACAGTGATGAGGTTGGTATATCCATTTATAACGAGGTGCACAGTGATGAGGTTGGTATATCCATTTATAACGAGGTGCACAGTGATGAGGTTTGTATATCCATTTATAACGAGGTGCACAGTGATGAGGTTTGTATATCCATTTATAACGAGGTGCACAGTAATGAGGTTGGTATATCCATTTATAACGAGGTGCACAGTGATGAGGTTGGTAGATCCATTTATAACGAGGTGCACAGTGATGAGGTTTGTATATCCATTTATAACGAGGTGCACAGTGATGAGGTTTGTATATCCATTTATAACGAGGTGCACAGTGATGAGGTTGGTATATCCATTTATAACGAGGTGCACAGTGATGAGGTTGGTATATCCATTTATAACGAGGTGCACAGTGATGAGGTTTGTATATCCATTTACAACGAGGTGCACAGTGATGAGGTTGGTATATCCATTTATAACGAGGTGCACAGTGATGAGGTTTGTATATCCATTTATAACGAGGTGCACAGTGATGAGGTTTGTATATCCATTTATAACGAGGTGCACAGTGATGAGGTTGGTATATCCATTTATAACGAGGTGCACAGTGATGAGGTTGGTATATCCATTTATAACGAGGTGCACAGTGATGAGGTTTGTATATCCATTTACAACGAGGTGCACAGTGATGAGGTTGGTATATCCATTTATAACGAGGTGCACAGTGATGAGGTTGGTATATCCATTTATAACGAGGTGCACAGTGATGAGGTTTGTATATCCATTTACAACGAGGTGCACAGTGATGAGGTTGGTATATCCATTTATAACGAGGTGTACAGTGATGAGGTTTGTATATCCATTTATAACGAGGTGTACAGTGATGAGGTTTGTATATCCATTTATAACGAGGTGCACAGTGATGAGGTTTGTATATCCATTTACAACGAGGTGCACAGTGATGAGGTTTGTATATCCATTTATAACGAGGTGCACAGTGATGAGGTTGGTATATCCATTTATAACGAGGTGCACAGTGATGAGGTTGGTATATCCATTTATAACGAGGTGCACAGTTATGAGGTTTGTATATCCATTTATAACGAGGTGCACAGTGATGAGGTTGGTATATCCATTTATAACGAGTGGAGGGGCGGGGCAATGACGAGTGGAGGCGGGAGGGGCGGGGCAATGACGAGTGGAGGCGGGAGGGGCGGGGCAATGACGAGTGGAGGGGCGGGGCAATGACGAGTGGAGGAGGGAGGGGCGAACAGACGTTTCTGCTTTTTGACCCCCGGGCGACCACAGGTGTTGAAGCCAAGGTTTCCATATTCGTTCTGTGTTATGAACTTGATCGCACCGAAGAAAAGGTTGCTTTTGGATTCACCTATAGCTAGCCAGTAGGTGCGATCAACATTCCCAATCCAGCACATAAATGATAATATGGCTCCTTAAAAGGTAAAACAGATTTTCGTGGGAGTAACGCAGGAGTCATAAAAAAAACTACAAAGATTCTCCTACAATTACTTTCATACACTATTCAGGTAGGACAGGTGGACCGACCACGCGGCTACATGCTTTATACTTGTAGGCCTACGTGTTATATGAAAAGGAAAGTAAATGTTATTAAATTAAAATAAACAGACGGATGCAGGTGTATCAGGTAGAGGTAGTAGGTGTGATATAGGAACAAACAGCCGGGCGGGCGCGGAGGTACGAAGCGGAACTAGTCGGAGCTTCTGTTCGCAAACACAAACACCGAGGGCCATGGACTTCCCCATTTCACTTCACTCTACCTGGAACATTTCATGTACTCCAAGTACATCATCGCTCGTCTTCGTCACGTGCAGCAGTCCACCTGGACGGCTGTCACGTGGCCGTGTCACGTGCACCCTGCACCGCGACTGTAAAGGACAACGGGCACGACTCGGCTCGGCTATTGCACAAACCAAGCCAAGCCGAGCCGAGCCGAGCTAAACCGAACCGAGCCGTGCCAAGCCAAGCCGAACCGAGCCAAACAGAACTAAACAGAACTAAACCGAACCGAGCCGAGCTAAACCTAACCAAGCCGAACCGAGCCGAGCCGAGCCGAACTAAACCGAGCCGAGCCGAGCTAAACCTAACCAAGCCGAACCGAACCGAACTAAACCGAACCGAGCCGAGACGAACCGAACCGAACTAAACCGAACCGAGCCGAACCGAACCGAACCGAACCAAACCGAGCCGAGCCGTGACGAGAGCTCTCGGAAACATCACCCGTCGGGTGCAGACCAAACCTGACGTGTGCAATCCCAGGTACATGAGAATGTTGGGGTAATGGTGCAGGCCAAACATGACGTGTGCAATCCCAGGTACATGAGAATGTTGGGGTAATGGTGCAGGCCAAACATGACGTGTGCAATCCCAGGTACATGAGAATGTTGGGGTAACGTTCCAATTCCGAGAGATGGACAAAGCGTCTGTACCTACTACCCTGTACATACTACCCTGTACCTACTACCCTGTACCTACTACCCTGTACCTACTAGCCTGCACCTACTACCCTGTACCTACTAGCCTGCACCTACTACCCTGTACCTACTACCCTGTACCTACTACCCTGTACCTACTAGCCTGTACCTACTAGCCTGTACCTACTAGCCTGCACCTACTACCCTGCACCTACTAGCCTGCACCTACTACCCTGTACCTACGACCCTGTACCTACTACCCTGTACATACTACCCTGTACCTACTAGCCTGTACCTACTACCCTGTACCTACTATACTACCCTGTAAATACTAGCCTGTACCCTGTAGGCTGTACCTACAAAGTATCGGGATCCAATCGACATCTTGTTTGGGGAACATTTCCCAGAAGCGACCGTGTTTATTTATTTTATTCTTTTTATGAGATACCGTCCGCCAAAAAACCTTCAAAACCACTCGAGGAGGTAGAATTAAAGGTAGAACATTTATTGTTAGTTAATAAAAAGTTAGGGGTGGGGTTGTGGGGAGAGGGGGTGGGGTTGGGGGGTGAGGGGGCAGGGGTGGCGGAAGGCATAAGCCATAACAGTTTAAAGTTTCACCTCCTATAGTCCAAGCTACCTCGAGGTGCAGGATAGTGTTTGATAAAGGGAAAGTGAGGGTAATAGGTACAGGGTATTAGGTACAGAGTATTAGGTACAGGGTAGTACATACAGGGTATTAGGTACAGGGTAGTAGGTACAGGGTAGTAGGAACAGGGTATTAGGTACAGGGTAGTAGGTACAGGGTAGTAGGTACAGGGTAGTACGTACAGGGTAGTACGTACAGGGTAGTAGTTACAGGGTATTAGTTACAGGGTATTAGGTACAGGGTAGTAGGTACAGGGTAGTAGGTACAGGGTAGTAGGTACAGGGTAGTAGGTACAGGATAGTAGGTACAGGATAGTAGGTACAGGGTATTAGGTAGCGTAGTAGGTATGGGGTAGTAGGTACAGGACAGTAGGTACAGGGTAGTACAGTGGGTGGTAGGGAGGGAAAGACTTAAAACTATCGTCGTCCGTCACGCACAAAAACAAATTTTTCATCTTGGTTAAATATCCTACACAATTACATATAGATATATAAATAATATACATTACACATCAATTTTACATCTTTACAAATCCTACACAATTACATATAGATATATAAATAATATACATTACACATCAATTTTACATCTTTACAAATCCTACACAATTATATATAGATATATAAATAATATACATTACACATTAATTGTACATCTTTACAAATCCTACACAATTATATATAGATATATAAATAACATACATTACACATCAATTTTACATCTTTACAAATCCTACACAATTATATATAGATATATAAATAATAAACATTACACATTCATTTTACATCTTTACAAATCCTACACAATTACATATAGATATATAAATAATATATACATCACACATCAATTTTACATTTTTACAAATCCTACACAATTACATATCGATATATAAATAATATACATTACACATTAATTTTACATCTTTACAAATCCTACACAATTACATATTGATATATAAATAATATACATCACACATTAATTTTACATCTTTACAAATCCTACACAATTATATATAGATATATAAATAATATACATTACACATTCATTTTACATCTTTACAAATCCTACACAATTATATATAGATATATAAATAATATACATTACACATTAATTTTACATCTTTACAAATCCTACACAATTACATATAGATATATAAATAATATACATTACACATTCATTTTACATCTTTACAAATCCTACACAATTATATATAGATATATAAATAATATACATTACACATTCATTTTACATCTTTACAAATCCTACACAATTACATATAGATATATAAATAATATACATCACACATTAATTTTACATCTTTACAAATCCTACACAATTATATATAGATATATAAATAATATACATTACACATTCATTTTACATCTTTACAAATCCTACACAATTATATATAGATATATAAATAATATACATTACACATTCATTTTACATCTTTACAAATCCTACACAATTACATATAGATATATAAATAATATACATCACACATTAATTTTACATCTTTACAAATCCTACACAATTATATATAGATATATAAATAATATACATTACACATTCATTTTACATCTTTACAAATCCTACACAATTATATATAGATATATAAATAATATACATTACACATTCATTTTACATCTTTACAAATCCTGCACAATTATATATAGATATATAAATAATATACATTACACATTAATTTTACATCTTTACAAATCCTACACAATTACATATAGATATATAAATAATATACATTACACATAAATTTTACATCTTTACAAATCCTGCACAATTATATATGGATATATAAATAATATACATCACACATTAATTTTACATCTTTACAAATCCTACACAATTATATATAGATATATAAATAATATACATTACACATTCATTTTACATCTTTACAAATCCTACACAATTATATATAGATATATAAATAATATACATTACACATTCATTTTACATCTTAACAAATCCTACACAATTATATATAGATATATAAATAATATACATTACACATTCATTTTACATCTTTACAAATCCTGCACAATTATATATAGATATATAAATAATATACATTACACATTAATTTTACATCTTTACAAATCCTACCCAATTACATATAGATATATAAATAATATACATTACACATAAATTTTACATCTTTACAAATCCTGCACAATTATATATGGATATATAAATAATATACATTACACATTCATTTTACATCTTTACAAATCCTACACAATTACATATAGATATATAAATAATATACATTACACATTCATTTTACATCTTTACAAATCCTACACAATTATATATAGATATATAAATAATATACATTACACATTCATTTTACATCTTTACAAATCCTGCACAATTATATGTAGATATATAAATAATATACATTACACATTAATTTTACATCTTTACAAATCCTACACAATTACATATAGATATATAAATAATATACATTACACATTAATTTTACATCTTTACAAATCCTGCACAATTATATGTAGATATATAAATAATATACATTACACATTAATTTTACATCTTTACTAATCCTACACAATTACATATAGATATATAAATAATATACATCACACATTAATTTTACATCTTTACAAATCCTACACAATTATATATAGAAATATAAATAATATACATTACACATTAATTTTACATCTTTACAAATCCTGTGCAATTATATATAGATCTATAAATAATATACATTACACATTAATTTTACATCTTTACAAATCCTACACAATTATATATAGATATATAAATAATATACATTACACATTAATTTTACATCTTTACAAATCCTACACAATTATATATAGATATATAAATAATATACATTACACATTCATTTTACATCTTTACAAATCCTGCACAATTATATATAGATATATAAATAATATACATTACACATTAATTTTACATCTTTACAAATCCTACACAATTACATATAGATATATAAATAATATACATTACACATTAATTTTACATCTTTACAAATCCTACACAATTATATATAGATATATAAATAATATACATCACACATTAATTTTACATCTTTACAAATCCTACACAATTACATATAGATATATAAATAATATACATTACACATTAATTTTACATCTTTACAAATCCTACACAATTACATATAGATATATAAATAATATACATTACACATTAATTTTACATCTTTGCAAATCCTACACAATTACATATAAATATATATATATAAATAATATACATCACACATTAATTTTACATCTTTACAAAACCTACACAATTACATATAGATATATAAATAATATACATTACACATTAATTTTACATCTTTACTCTGAACAGCATGGAGATCATGAACCAACATGAACATCTCAAACAGGACAGCATCAGATCCCCC
Organism: Myxine glutinosa; assembly: GCF_964187855.1. Classification (NCBI taxonomy): domain Eukaryota; kingdom Metazoa; phylum Chordata; class Myxini; order Myxiniformes; family Myxinidae; genus Myxine; species Myxine glutinosa. The sequence continues at coordinate 2,278,443 of NC_136271.1, forward strand.
AAAAAACTTTTCCCAATTCCCAAAGACTAAACTTGGTTCCACAAAACGTTCATCTCTACACCAATTCGTGTGATGTGTGATAGAACTCGACTGCGGAGGTGAACCATAATGTACAGATGATGTAAAAACCGACCTCTAATGCAGACAAGATTATACACCCAACGGATTGGATGGAATTATTCCAGAAAGTTGTCACTCATGTATGACCATGGTGAACGATTGGCCATATGAACACCGGTTGGGATTGGCCATACGAGCACCGGTTGGGATTGGCCATACGAACACCGATTGTGATTGGCCATACGAACACCGATTGTGATTGGCCATACGAACACCGATTGTGATTGGCCACATGAACACCGATTGTGATTGGCCATACAAACACCGATTGTGATTGGCCATACGAACACCGATTGTGATTGGCCACATGAACACCGATTGTGATTGGCCATACAAACACCGATTGGGATTGGCCATACGAACACCGATTACGATTGGCCACACGAACACCGGTTGCGATTGGCCACACGAACACAGATTGTGATTGGCCATACGAACACAGATTGTGATTGGCCATACGAACACAGATTGTGATTGGCCATACGAACACCGATTGTAATTGGCCATACAAACACCGATTGCGATTGGCCATACAAACACCGATTGCGATTGGCCACATGAATACCGATTGTGATTGGCCACATGAACACCGATTGTGATTGGCCACATGAACACCGATTGGGATTGGCCATAACACCGGTTGTGATTGGCCATACAAACACTGGTTGTGATTGGCCACATGAACACCGATTGGGATAGGCCATATAAACACCGATTGGGATTGGCCATATAAACACCGATTACGATTGGCCATATAAACACCGATTACGATTGGCCATATAAATACCGATTGGGATTGGTCATATGAACACCGATTGGGATTGGCCATATGAACACCGATTGGGATTGGTCATATGAACACCGATTGGGATTGGCCATATGAACACCGATTGGGATTGGCCATACACACGGATTTCTCGAGTTCTACCTCCAATGTGCTACCTTTCATGTCACCACACACTCCTCTTCCCCTAAAACGATCCTCATTTTCGATCGAGGGTCGTCAGAGCGAGACCCTGTCCCGGTTTTAATGCGATTGTTAAAACACCTTGAAAAGTCACCTGCTGAACTATAAAACAGGTGGGACGTCCCACGACTCGGAAACATGAACAAGGAAGGTGGAAAGTAATCGCAGATCGTGTGTTTAATATGGACTACGGTATGTGCCCACAGGTATCCATGTGCCCGTGTTCACAAATCATAGGTATCTGCGTGCCCGTGCTCAGAGGTATCTCCGTGCCCGTGCTTACAGGTATCTGCGTGCCCGTGCTCAGAGGTATCTGCGTGCCCGTGCTCAGAGGTATCTCCGTGCCATGCTCAGAGGTATCTCCGTACCCGTGCTTACAGGTATCTGCGTGCCCGTGCTCAGAGGTATCTCCGTGCCCGTGCTCAGAGGTATCTCCGTGCCCGTGCTCAGAGGTATCTCCGTGCCCGTGCTTACAGGTATCTGCGTGCCCGTGCTTACAGGTATCTGCGTGCCCGTGCTCAGAGGTATCTCCGTGCCCGTGCTCAGAGGTATCTCCGTGCCCGTGCTTACAGTTACAGGTATCTGCGTGTCCGTGCTCAGAGGTATCTCCGTGCCCATGCTTACAGGTATCTCCGTGCCCGTGCTCAGAGGTATCTCCGTGCCCGTGCTTACAGGTATCTCCGTGCCCGTGCTCAGAGGTATCTCCGTGCCCGTGCTCAGAGGTATCTCCGTGCCCGTGCTTACAGGTATCTGCGTGCCCGTGCTCAGAGGTATCTCCGTGCCCTTGCTTACAGGTATCTGCGTGTCTGTGCTCAGAGGTATCTCCGTGCCCGTGCTTACAGGTATCTCTGTGCCTTGAAGTGACCTGCCCGGGAGGGTTAGTCGTGCCCGGAGTACGGATCCGTGCTGTTCGGCACCGCCGTACCTTCATGGACCGGACAGCTTAACTAGTGCCAGTGGTGGTCGGATGGAAAGAACGAGAACCAGACGGAACATTGGCGGGGTTGAGCACTACCACCACCACCACCACCACCACAACAACCACGCAAACCACCCAAACCACCACAAATGGAGAAATAAAACTTGTGTTTCAACTCCAACCTTTGCACATGTAAAAATAAAAGTCATCACCTTAAAGAGCGAACAACATGAAAACCAACTAATCACAGCGGTACGATAACATCGGTGAGTTATAGGTTCTAGCCCAGGTAGGTTAATGTCTCATCACCATAAAACACAGGTAGCGTAAACATCGTGAAGCGCAAGGACTTACGCGGGAGGTCCCTCTCGCTCAGGTGCTGCGGCTTCACCTGTTTGCGCCGAGACATCGCAAGGATTACATCGGAAAATGTGCCACAGGGGCCGAGAGGGGCCGAGAGGGGCCGAGGAGCCGAGAGGAGCCGAGAGGGACCGAGAGGGGCAGGGGCTGCGCTGAGCCGGCACGATGGCGCTTCCGCGTTAATCAGTGGGCATAACGAGGAATAAATGTGCGAAGGGCGGACCAGCGCCGCGCCGGGCGAGTTCAAGTGCGTGCAAGTGTGCCCGGGTTGGGCAGCGCGGGGCGAGCGGGCGAGCGAGCCAGACCGGGGGCGTGGCCGCGAGGGCAGGGGCGGGGCCGCGAGGGCAGGGGCGGGGCCGCAGGGAAGAGTTGGGCGGGACTGGCGGCTGGCGGGAGACGTGATCGTGGCGGGAATGGACGGACCGAGGAAAGGCGCGGGCAGGGGGTTGTGCAGTGCAAGATGCGATGAAATATTTTTGGGTCGTGTGCGGTGAGTGATTGTGATGGAATAGAGAGGGAGGGAAATGGAGGAGACCCGACTGGGATGAGCTCGGTGGGGCGGGATGCATGAATTGAGGCAGTGCAGGAGGATGGGGTCATTCATGGATTGGGAGTAGCCTCCAAGTGGGGATACGATTGGCAGAGGGTGGGGTCATTCATGGATTGGGAGAAGGCTACAAGTGGGGATAAGATTGGTGGAGAATGGGGTCATTCATGGATTGGGAGTAGCCTCCAAGTGGGGATAAGATTGGCAGAGGGTGGGGTCATTCATGGATTGGGAGAAGGCTACAAGTGGGGATAAGATTGGTGGAGAATGGGGTCATTCATGGATTGGGAGAAGGCTACAAGTGGGGATAAGATTGGTGGAGAATGGGGTCATTCATGGATTGGGAGTAGGCTACAAGTGGGGATACGATTGGCAGAGGGTGGGGTCATTCATGGATTGGGAGAAGGCTACAAGTGGGGATAAGATTGGTGGAGAATGGGGTCATTCATGGATTGGGAGTAGGCTACAAGTGGGGATACGATTGGCAGAGGGTGGGGTCATTCATGGATTGGGAGAAGGCTACAAGTGGGGATAAGATTGGTGGAGAATGGGGTCATTCATGGATTGGGAGTAGCCTCCAAGTGGGGATAAGATTGGCAGAGGGTGGGGTCATTCATGGATTGGTAGTAGGCTACAAGTGGGGCTAAGATTGGTGGAGAATGGGGTCATTCATGGATTGGAAGAAGGCTACAAGTGGGGATACGATTGGTGGAGAATGGGGTCATTCATGGATTGGAAGAAGGCTACAAGTGGGGATAAGATTGGTGGAGAATGAGGTCATTCATGGATTGGGAGAAGGCGACAAGTGGGGAAAAGATTGGTGGAGAATGGGGTCATTCATGGATTGGGAGAAGGCTACAAGTGGGGATAAGATTGGTGGAGAATGGGGTCATTCATGGATTGGGAGAAGGCGACAAGTGGGGAAAAGATTGGTGGAGAATGGGGTCATTCATGGATTGGGAGTAGGCTACAAGTGGGGATAAGATTGGTGGAGAATGGGGTCATTCATGGATTGGGAGAAGGCTACAAGTGGGGATAAGATTGGTGGAGAATGGGGTCATTCATGGATTGGGAGAAGGCGACAAGTGGGGAAAAGATTGGTGGAGAATGGGGTCATTCATGGATTGGGAGTAGGCTACAAGTGGGGATAAGATTGGTGGAGAATGGGGTCATTCATGGATTAGGAGTAGGCTACAAGTGGGGATAAGATTGGTGGAGAATGGGGTCATTCATGGATTGGGAGAAGGCTACAAGTGGGGATAAGATTGGTGGAGAATGGGGTCATTCATGGATTGGGAGAAGGCTACAAGTGGGGATAAGATTGGCAGAGGGTGGGGTCATTCATGGATTGGGAGTAGGCTACAAGTGGGGATAAGATTGGTGGAGAATGGGGTCATTCATGGATTGGGAGAAGGCTACAAGTGGGAATAAGATTGGCAGAGGGTGGGGTCATTCATGGATTGGGAGTAGGCTACAAGTGGGGATAAGATTGGTGGAGAATGGGGTCATTCATGGATTGGGAGAAGGCTACAAGTGGGGATAAGATTGGCGGAGGGTGGGGTCATTCATGGATTGGGAGAAGGCTACAAGTGGGGATAAGATTGGTGGAGAATGGGGTCATTCATGGATTGGGAGTAGCCTCCAAGTGGGGATAAGATTGGTGGAGAATGGGGTCATTCATGGATTGGGAGAAGGCTACAAGTGGGGATAAGATTGGTGGAGAATGGGGTCATTCATGGATTGGGAGGAGGCTACAAGTGGGGATAATGGCGGAGAATGGGGTCATTCATGGATTGGGAGCAGGCTACAAGTGGGGATAATGGCGGAGAATGGGGTCATTCATGGATTGGGAGTAGGCTACAAGTGGGGATAATGGCGGAGAATGGGTCATTCATGGATTGGGAGTAGCCTCCAAGTGGGGATAAGATTGGTGGAGAATGGGGTCATTCATGGATTGGGAGTAGGCTACAAGTGGGGATAATGGTGGAGAATGGGGTCATTCATGGATTGGGAGTAGGCTACAAGTGAGGCTAAGATTGGTGGAGAATGGGGTCATTCATGGATTGGGAGTAGGCTACAAGTGGGGATAATGGTGGAGAATGGGTCATTCATGGATTGGGAGTAGCCTCCAAGTGAGGATAAGATTGGTGGAGAATGGGGTCATTCATGGATTGGGAGTAGGCTACAAGTGGGGATAATGGTGGAGAATGGGTCATTCATTGATTGGGAGTAGGCTACAAGTGAGGATAAGATTGGTGGAGAATGGGGTCATTCATGGATTGGGAGTAGGCTACAAGTGGGGATAAGATTGGTGGAGAATGGGGTCATTCATGGATTGGGAGTAGCCTCCAAGTGGGGATAAGACTGGCAGAGGGTGGGGTCATTCATGGATTGGGAGTAGCCTCCAAGTGGGGATAAGATTGGCAGAGGGTGGGGTTATTCATGGATTGGGAGTCGGCTACAAGTGGGGATAAGATTGGTGGAGAATGGGGTCATTCATGGATTGGGAGTAGGCTACAAGTGGGGATAAGACTGGCAGAGGGTGGGGTCATTCATGGATTGGGAGTCGGCTACAAGTGGGGATAAGATTGGTGGAGAATGGGGTCATTCATGGATTGGGAGTAGGCTACAAGTGGGGATAAGATTGGCAGAGGGTGGGGTCATTCATGGATTGGGAGTAGGCTACAAGTGGGGATAAGATTGGCAGAGGGTGGGGTCATTCATGGATTGGGAGTAGGCTACAAGTGGGGATAAGATTGGCAGAGGGTGGGGTCATTCATGGATTGGGAGTCGGCTACAAGTGGGTATAAGATTGGTGGAGAATGGGGTCATTCATGGATTGGGAGTAGGCTACAATTGGGGATAAGATTGGCAGAGGGTGGGGTCATTCATGGATTGGGAGTAGGCTACAAGTCGGGATAAGATTGGCAGAGGGTGGAGTCATTCATGGATTGGGAGTAGCCTCCAAGTGGGGATAAGATTGGTGGAGAATGGGGTCATTCATGGATTGGGAGTAGGCTACAAGTGGGGATAAGATTGGCAGAGGGTGGGGTCATTCATGGATTGGGAGTAGGCTACAAGTGGGGATAAGATTGGTGGAGAATGGGGTCATTCATGGATTGGGAGTAGGCTACAAGTGGGGATAAGATTGGCAGAGGGTGGAGTCATTCATGGATTGGGAGTAGCCTCCAAGTGGGGATATGATTGGTGGAGAATGGGGTCATTCATGGATTGGGAGTCGGCTACAAGTGGGGATAAGATTGGTGGAGAATGGGGTCATTCATGGATTGGGAGGAGGCTACAAGTGGGGATAAGATTGGTGGAGAATGGGGTCATTCATGGATTGGGAGTAGGCTACAAGTGGGGATAAGATTGGCAGAGGGTGGGGTCATTCATGGATTGGGAGTCGGCTACAAGTGGGGATAAGATTGGTGGAGAATGGGGTCATTCATGGATTGGGAGTAGGCTACAAGTGGGGATAAGATTGGTGGAGAATGGGGTCATTCATGGATTAGGAGTAGGCTACAAGTGGGGATAAGATTGGTGGAGAATGGGGTCATTCATGGATTGGGAGTCGGCTACAAGTGGGGATAAGATTGGTGGAGAATGGGGTCATTCATGGATTGGGAGTAGGCTACAAGTGGGGATAAGATTGGTGGAGAATGGGGTCATTCATGGATTAGGAGTAGGCTACAAGTGGGGATAAGATTGGTGGAGAATGGGGTCATTCATGGATTGGGAGAAGGCTACAAGTGGGGATAAGATTGGTGGAGAATGGGGTCATTCATGGATTGGGAGAAGGCTACAAGTGGGGATAAGATTGGCAGAGGGTGGGGTCATTCATGGATTGGGAGTAGGCTACAAGTGGGGATAAGATTGGTGGAGAATGGGGTCATTCATGGATTGGGAGAAGGCTACAAGTGGGAATAAGATTGGCAGAGGGTGGGGTCATTCATGGATTGGGAGTAGGCTACAAGTGGGGATAAGATTGGTGGAGAATGGGGTCATTCATGGATTGGGAGAAGGCTACAAGTGGGGATAAGATTGGCGGAGGGTGGGGTCATTCATGGATTGGGAGAAGGCTACAAGTGGGGATAAGATGGTGGAGAATGGGGTCATTCATGGATTGGGAGTAGCCTCCAAGTGGGGATAAGATTGGTGGAGAATGGGGTCATTCATGGATTGGGAGAAGGCTACAAGTGGGGATAAGATTGGTGGAGAATGGGGTCATTCATGGATTGGGAGGAGGCTACAAGTGGGGATAATGGCGGAGAATGGGGTCATTCATGGATTGGGAGTAGGCTACAAGTGAGGCTAAGATTGGTGGAGAATGGGGTCATTCATGGATTGGGAGTAGGCTACAAGTGGGGATAATGGTGGAGAATGGGTCATTCATGGATTGGGAGTAGGCTACAAGTGGGGATAATGGTGGAGAATGGGGTCATTCATGGATTGGGAGTAGCCTCCAAGTGAGGATAAGATTGGTGGAGAATGGGGTCATTCATGGATTGGGAGCAGGCTACAAGTGGGGATAATGGCGGAGAATGGGGTCATTCATGGATTGGGAGTAGCCTCCAAGTGAGGATAAGATTGGTGGAGAATGGGGTCATTCATGGATTGGGAGGAGGCTACAAGTGGGGATAATGGCGGAGAATGGGGTCATTCATGGATTGGGAGTAGCCTTCAAGTGGGGATAAGATTGGTGGAGAATGGGGTCATTCATGGATTGGGAGTAGGCTACAAGTGGGGATAATGGTGGAGAATGTGGTCATTCATGGATTGGGAGTAGGCTACAAGTGAGGCTAAGATTGGTGGAGAATGGGGTCATTCATGGATTGGGAGTAGGCTACAAGTGGGGATAATGGTGGAGAATGGGTCATTCATGGATTGGGAGTAGGCTACAAGTGGGGATAATGGTGGAGAATGGGGTCATTCATGGATTGGGAGTAGCCTCCAAGTGAGGATAAGATTGGTGGAGAATGGGGTCATTCATGGATTGGGAGTAGGCTACAAGTGGGGATAATGGTGGAGAATGGGTCATTCATGGATTGGGAGTAGGCTACAAGTGGGGATAAGTTTGGTGGAGAATGGGGTCATTCATGGATTGGGAGTAGCCTCCAAGTGGGGATAAGATTGGCAGAGGGTGGGGTCATTCATGGATTGGGAGTAGCCTCCAAGTGGGGATAAGATTGGCAGAGGGTGGGGTTATTCATGGATTGGGAGTCGGCTACAAGTGGGGATAAGATTGGTGGAGAATGGGGTCATTCATGGATTGGGAGTAGGCTACAAGTGGGGATAAGACTGGCAGAGGGTGGGGTCATTCATGGATTGGGAGTCGGCTACAAGTGGGGATAAGATTGGTGGAGAATGGGGTCATTCATGGATTGGGAGTAGGCTACAAGTGGGGATAAGATTGGCAGAGGGTGGGGTCATTCATGGATTGGGAGTAGGCTACAAGTGGGGATAAGATTGGCAGAGGGTGGGGTCATTCATGGATTGGGAGTCGGCTACAAGTGGGGATAAGTTTGGTGGAGAATGGGGTCATTCATGGATTGGGAGTCGGCTACAAGTGGGGATAAGTTTGGTGGAGAATGGGGTCATTCATGGATTGGGAGTCGGCTACAAGTGGGTATAAGATTGGTGGAGAATGGGGTCATTCATGGATTGGGAGTAGGCTACAAGTGGGGATAAGATTGGCAGAGGGTGGGGTCATTCATGGATTGGGAGTAGTCTGCAAGTTGGGATAAGATTGGTGGAGAATGGGGTCATTCATGGATTGGGAGTAGGCTACAAGTGGGGATGCGATTGGCAGAGGGTGGCCCTTTAGTTGATGTCGATGTTAATAGGAAGATGAAGGAGGAAACTACAACACGTTCACATTTTAGAGACAAGTAGCATTCGTTGGGGTCTGATGAGAGTACAACACCGAGAGTGACCATGGCGGTCCGATGAGAGTGGAACACCAAGAGTGACCCGGGTGGTCCGATGAGAGTGGAACACCAAGAGTAACCAGGGCTGTCCGATGAGAGTGGAACACCAAGAGTGACCAGGGTTGTCCGATGAGAGTGGAACACCAAGAGTGACCAGGGTGGTCCGATGAGAGTGGAACACCAAGAGTGACCAGGGCTGTCCGATGAGAGTGGAACACCAAGAGTGACCAGGGCAGCCGATGAGAGTGGAACACCAAGAGTGACCAGGGCTGTCCGATGAGAGTGGAACACCAAGAGTGACCAGGGCGGCCCGATGAGAGTGGAACACCAAGAGTGACCAGGGCGGCCCAATGAGTGTGGAACACCAAGAGTGACCAGGGTGGTCCGATGAGAGTGGAACACCAAGAGTGACCAGGGCAGTCCGATGAGAGTGGAACACCAAGAGTGACCAGGGCTGTCCGATGAGAGTGGAACACCAAGAGTGACCAGGGCAGTCCGATGAGAGTGGAACACCAAGAGTGACCAGGGCTGTCCGATGAGAGTGGAACACCAAGAGTGACCAGGGCTGTCCGATGAGAGTGGAACACCAAGAGTGACCAGGGCGGCCCGATGAGAGTGGAACACCAAGAGTGTCCTCCTGTGTGCGTGTTTTGTGTGTGTGTGTGCCTGTGTTGGTTGTTATCTCCATTTGTGGGTTTCAGGAGGTGGAATGTCATCCTCCCAGGACCCAACGTATCCACCTCCTCTTCAGTAATGGATCACAGTTCATGGACCAAGCTGTTGAACTTTTTCCGAGTTTTGTTCCAAGTTCTCTTTTCAGGATCTTCACCGAACCCCGGATCGGCTCCAGTTGTAGTCTGTTTGTGGTAATATTCCCAGGGATGGTTTTTAAAATATCAGTGAGGTTCTTCTTCATCATTCCTGTTGCTCCAATTATCACAGGTACAATGTCGATGCTCTTGAGCTTCCAAGATCTCTTGACCTCATTTTTGAGGCTATGGCATTTGGTCATTTTCTTGATTTCTGCGTTGTTTAGGGTAAAATCGCTGGGTGCTGATATCTCAACCATCAATGCTGTATTTTCCTTTTGTTCCCGAGTACAATGTCCGGATGCAATGCTTTGTTTTCTTTGTTCACACTTGATGGAATCATCAGGTCGTACGTGAGCACGACGTCCTCATTTTCAATGATTGTCCTGAGTTCGTGTTTCCATGAGATTTCTGGTTCTGGGATGTTTAAATTTTTGCAGATTTGTCAATGAATCACTTTACATACTTTGTTGTGCCATTGTGTGTAAAGTTGTTCTGATAATGGTTTTTTTGCATCCGAGAGCAAGTGACTAATACTTCCTGTTTCTGTCTTGCAGAATCTACACTTGTCCGTCTGGCTCAGTCCCGCAATATTATTTAATATATTGAAGGGTTGGCGTCAGGAAGGGCATTCGGCCATAAAAAAAACATTGCCTCAAACAGGGAACCATGATTGTCATGGGGCCCGCAAGGCTAACCCCCGCTCTAGCGGGGAAAATGGCCTTAAAACGATCATTCATTTTTATATTGGTGTCGTGTCCTTGATCTTGGACATTTATTTTGATTTTTTTCTCCGTCCCAGTTGAGCTGACCTCTTCTTCACCATTCCAGTGTTCTTTCTTTGTCCACCCCCACTCTGTCCAATTCTTTTTTGTATTTTCCTGCTCTTTTGTCATTCTCCCAGTTGTTGGTGTGTATTTCTTGATATTTCTTTTTATATATTTATTTTGTCTTTTTTACAATTGTCGGGGCTGTATTTGTTGCTGTTTTATTTACCTGTGCCGCATCTTCTATACACACCTGTTTTTGGAAATTATTTGCAAGGTGAGTTAGGGATACTTTTTCAGGTTTGTTGTGTTCATGTTTGTTTGCAAATTACATCCGATAGTCTGTTGAGCATTTCACATACTCAGCTAGTCCTACACTCATCGCTCTATGCACCTGGATGAGTTCCATCCGGCCGCTCCCTCCCTCTCGTCTCGGCAGGTACATTCTCGGGATGCACTGGTGTTTGTAAAACATTTTGTGGATGGTCAGGAGTTTTCTTGTTTTGATGTCTAAATTGTTGATTTCTGATTGGGCCCAGTTTATTATTCCGCAGCTATATTGGTGTGTGTGTGTGTGTGTGTGTGTGTGTGTGTGTGTGTGTGTGTGTGTGTGTGTGTGTGTGTGTGTGTGTGTGTGTGTGTGTGTGTGTGTGTGTGTGTGTGTGTGTGTGTATGTGTGTGTGATTGTGTAATATTGTTTGATTCTGGCCCCTCCTGCCTCCAGTGTTGTGTAAAGGTTAAAAGGGCGTCCCGGTAGTTAATTCCATAAAGCACACATTGAAGGACACGATAAAACCCTTGTTCAGTAGTTTATATCTTTATTATGTGTTTTAGGGTAAGGCCTTGTCTTCCATTAACATGACACTCCATTGCACCAAGTGAAAAAGATGGATTCCCTTCATTCCCATTCCCAAAAACCTCCATTTCCCCTTTCGTCAATTGCCATTCGCATTGCCAACCAACAATTGCCGCCATTGGCCACGAGGCAGGGTTGGGGAAGAAAGGCGTGCCCACCCGTCGTCATCAAGGGCGGAGCCAGAGGGTCGCGCGACCAACCAGGGCCGAGGTGAGCACACCGATGGGCGTGTCCTGAAGGCCGGCGGCTTCATCGCCGGCGGCGTTATAAAAGCGCGCGCGCAAGGGAGTCGTCAGAGCAAAGTTGCGTAAAAAGGGTCCAAGAGAGAGCTGAGCTGCGTGGTGAGGTGCAAACAAAAGAGCTGGGTCGTCAGAGGAGAGCTGAGTTGAAAGGGTCCAAGGCAGAGCTGAGTTGAAAGGGTCCAAGGCAGAGCTGAGTTGAAAGGGTCCAAGGCAGAGCTGGGTTGGGAGGTCCAAGAGAAGAGATCATCCAGGGAAGCACAAAGCCTGCTATTCGTCGCCTTGCTCGCCAGCAGCAGCGTCCACAGCAGCAACAACACTCGACAGCCGCTTGGGGCCTGGACGGCGGTTTTGAGCAGGGCCGCGAAGGAACGGCGGCTGCCCAACGCGCCGATCGTGCTGCCAGACCCATTGGATTTTCCTCTCCTTCCAGCCATTCCTGCCTACAAGTTCCCCATTCGTGTACGTGAGTTTGTTCTGTTTGTTCTGTCCTGGGTATTAATTAAGTCTGTTTAGATAAGCTAGCGATTTTCACTGTGTCTCTAAAAGCTTCTGTATATTATTTTATTATCTTTCCTTCTCCTTGGTTTCTTTGAGCCTGTACATAGTAAATAAATTTAGTAGTATTTTCAACCTTTTGTCTTCTTCTTCTTCCTTTTCTTCACATCCGTCGTTTTAGTCTTTTCCATATTGAATAGCTGTGGCGCGATACGGCCAACGTCGGGTGAATCGGGTGAATCGGGGAAACTGTTAGGCCGCGGTGCCTCCGCTCGGCAAACAACATCCTTAACCGCAGACCGTAACAATATATATATATATATATATATATATATACACACATATATATATATACACATTTTGGGCTAGTTGTGTTGGGCTAGCCCAAACCCTGGTGTTGGGCTAGCGGCTAGGGTGCCGGCTTAAGATCCTAGGATCCTGGGTTCGAATCCCGGTCGATCGCTGAAATAACGCCAGGGGGGTTGACTCAGCCTGTCATCCTTCCGAGGTCGGCTAATTGAGTACCAGTTCACTGGTAATTCCCTGTTTGTCGTAAAAGGCGGCAAAAAGGGTTGGCGTCAGGAAGGGCATCCGGCCGTAAAACATTGCTTCAAAAAGGGGACCAAAAAACAACAACAACCACGGTTCCCGAAAAAGGCCAACCCCCGCTTTGCGGGGAAAAATGGCCTCTAAAGGTGGTTTATACTGAATCGAGGCTCGTGAAAGAGCTGACATTTACTTCACAAACAAATCAACCAGACAAACAAAATACAGTGGAACCTTGACTTACGAGTGCCCCAACTTACGAGTTTTTCGAGATACGAGCCGTCGCTCCGGCGGTTTATTGCTTTGAGATGCGAGCCGAGATCCGAGTTATGAGCTTTCGCCACCCGGTCACGTGGTTATCTTGCCGTTCAAGTACAGTATCTTTGTCGTATAGCGCTGCATTTTAGTTTTCGCATTTCGGTTATTTTGAGTTTTGCCGCCAGGTGGGTTCTGGTCACGTGGTTATCTGGCCGTGCACGTACAGTATCTCTATCGTATAGCGCTGCATTTTAGTTTACGCATTTCGGTTATTTTGGAAAATTTCTTAGTTTTAACCATGGGGCCTAAGAAAGTGAGTGGCAAGTGCAGTGCTGAGAAGAAGAAGAGGATGATGAGCTTGGCTATGAAACACGCAATCGTCGAAAAACATGAGCGAGGTGTCGAGGAGGACGTATATAACGGCAGAGGAGAAGAGCATGCCAGGCCACAACTTGTTCAGAGTGCCGGCGATAGCTCGCCTTCTCTTTGTGGAAAACACGGTGAGATCCTTAACATCCAACAACTAATGGGACGCAAACGGGGCGCCCAGTTTAGCGGTACACACATTGATGAATCACCCTGCCTGTGATTCACCCATGACAGGTTATAGCTGGGTCGGGATTCAAACCCAGGCTGGACAGTTTAGACTTTAGAGTCAAGTGTGCGTACCTCCAGTCCAGGCCATCCTGCCAACTTGTATGCTGCATACAGGTGAAATATAAAGCGCGAGATATTTTTATATATACTGTATATTTAAAAAAAAATTGGTGTGGTTTTTGGCGGGCTGGAACGGATTAATAGCATTTCAATGCATTTCAATGGGGAAATTTGATTTGAGATACGAGCAATTTGAGTTACGAGCTCGGTCACGGAACGAATTAAACTCGTAAGTCAAGGTTCCACTATATATAAAAAGAGGGAGCGGAAGACAAGAGAAGGGGAAGCACACAAACACTTGAGGGCACACAACATTTAAGAGCAGGGAGATGTGTGGGAGGGAGAGGGCTTGGGGGGAGGGGGGTGGCAGAAGTATCAAACACAAGGACACCAAGGACTTCCAGGACAGAAGTTGGTATTTCAAAAAAGTGGAATTGGGGTGAAATTAGCGGGGATAGAAAAGATCAATGTTTTGGATGGGGGAAGATAAGAGATGGTGGTGAACAGCTGTTTTAAAGACCTGGAGGGTGGAGGGGGATTGAAGAGAGTGAGGGAGTTTGTTCCAGAGGCGGGAGAAAAGAGGAATGAAGGAGTGAAGGTGAGCAGAGAGTCTTGATTTTGGCAGTTTAACCATGAGGGTTGCAGGCAGATCTTGTGCGACCTGTAGGAATATTTGCTGGACAGAGCCCAGAGAGAGCTGGGGGGGCAAGGCCAGAGAGGAGTCGGTAGAAGACGGAAAGACCACCAACCTGCCTGTGGTGAGTGAGTGAGAGGCCCTTGGAGTTAGCTTCATCGCGGGAGATTCCAATGATTCTGAATGCTTTGGTTTCAACAGTGTGAAGACGAGCTAGGTGTGAGGCAGGTGCACCAGCCCAGAGGGGAGAGCAGTATTCCATTGAGCTGCGGATGAAAGCCTTGTATGTGGTGAGGAGCTCAGGTGTGCCAAGGAAGGACTTCGCACGACGGAGGATGCCCAGTCTGCGACTGGCTTTGGAGGCCAGATTTGAAATGTGGTTTTCCCAGGAAAGATCATGGCAGATAGTGAGACCCAAAAGCTTGAGTGACAGAACTTCTTGGAGAGGATTATTCAGAAAGTGGATGGGAGGGTTGTCCAGTCGGTCTTTTCAGAGAGACATCGTAAGAGTGTGAGATTTGTCAGGATTGAAAGACATGTTCCACTTGTATGCCAAGTCTGTGATTTTGTCCAGGTCTGCAGAGAGTGAGGAGGCTGCAGACTGCCGATCTGAGGGATGAAGAATGGAGCGACAGAGAGTAGAGTCATCCGCAAAGAGATAGAGAGGATTTTCAAGAGAGTCAGAGAGATCATTGATGAAGACCAGAAAAAGCACAGGGTCCAGAACACTGCCTTGGGGAACTCCAGCCTGAACAGGAAGAGGAGATGAGAGAAACCCATTCAGGGCCACACGTTGACTACGACTAGAGAGGAAGTCCGCCAGCCATGCGTGGAGATTTCCATGGATACCAAAAGAGGAGAGTTTGGTGAGCAGAGCGGGGTGCCAGACCGTATCGAAGGCACGTGATATGTCAAGGGAGACAGCTCTAATTTCCTGTTTGGCATTGAGGACCTCCATCCATTGTTGAGAAAGCAGAAGCAGCATGTCCAGAGTAGAGTGACCAGGTCTGAAACCAAATTGATGATCAGAGATCAAGCCATTGGAGAAGAGGAAAGATTTCATATCTGAAGCAATGATGGATTCCCTGACTTTGCTGATAATTGGGAGAAGGCTGATTGGTCTGTAGTTGCTGGGATCTGTTTTTGCACCTTTTTTGTGCAAAGCGGTGATGTTGGCTGATTTCCAAGCAGATGGCAGATGACCTTGAGCAAAAGAGAGGGTGAAGAGAACAGAGAGAGGGAGTGAAAGAGCGGAAGAACAGGATTTTAGGACCCGTGGGCTGATGCCGTCAGGTCCAGTTGCAGAATCAGAGTCGAGGGTTGACAGAAACTTTTCCACCTTGTCAGGAGGCAAGGACACAGAGTCCAGGAGCAGCTGGGTACGACTGGGTACGGTGGGTACAGAGAGGGATGGGTTTGGGACACAAGATTTAGAGGCAAACACAGAGTTGAGGCATTCAGCTTTTTCACGTGCGGAATCAGCCGTGTGGCCGTTTGAGGTGAGGGAGGGGATGGAGGGGGAACAAACACCAGAAACAGATTTGACCAGACGCCACCAGGATTTGGAAGAAGGAGACAGATAAGAGAGTTCTGTCCTGAGAACGGAGAGATATTGTTTCCTGGCTCTCCTGAGGGTGGACACACACTTGTTTCGGGCTTTATGAAAGGAAATAAGATTTCCTTCCGTTGGATTTGCTTTCCAGGAGACGAAAGACGAAAAATATTCCTACAGGTCGCACAAGATCTGCCAGCCACCCTCTGATGGTTAAACTGCCGAAATCTCGGCTCTCTGCTCACCTTCACTCTTTCATTCCTCTTTTCTCCCGCCTCTGGAACAAACTCCCACACTCACTTCAATCACACTCCTCCCTCCAGGACTTCAAAACAGCTGTTCACCACCATCTCTTATCTTCCCCCATCCAAAACCTTGATCTTTTCTACCCCCACTAATTCACCCCAGATCCACCTTGTTTGAAATTCCAACTTCTTTCCTGGAAGTCTTGGCAGTGTCCATATGTTTTATACCTCTCCCACCCCCCCCCCCCCCTTCCCATGCCTTCCCCCCAAAGCCCTCTCCCTCCCACAGTTCTCTCGATGTCTCCATGTCTCTCGGTCCCTGCTCTCAAATGTTGTGTTTGTGTCCTTCCCCCTCTCTCCCCATCTTGTCTACCGCTCCCGATGTTATTTGTTTTGTGTGTCTGCTTGTCTTTCTGTGTGATTAATGTTCGCTCTTTCAGGAGCCTCGATCTTGTATACAAAAAAAAAAAAAAAAAAAAAAAAAGCAAGTTGTTTCTGGGCAATAGCCTCACCACAAGATTCCGTGTACCATGGACGGGAGGAAGGGTATGACAACTGAAGACGAGATGGGATAAATCTGTGCATGAGAGAGAGCAATTTACTTTGGAAGAATTCCCAGGATGAGTTGATGTCAGAGGCGGTAGAGATGGGAGACCCGTCCAGATGATTGATGGCTGCTTGAAGACCATGCCAGTTGGGCTGAGTGAAATGCCAGACTCGTCGACGCTGAGGAGGCTCTCTGAGAATGGTCAGAGAGATGTCCACTTTAACAAGCACATGATCAGATGAGCCGATTGGAGCAGAAGAAGAGCAGCAGACATTTTCAGGGAAGTTAGTCATAACCAAGTCCAGAAGAGAAGATGCTCCGTTGACTGAGATCCGGGTCGGGAAATTGACAGATTGTGTCAGTCCCAGTGAGTCACAGAAATCCTTTGCTGAAGAGCCATGGCTGGTGAGAGAGGAACCCACACCCAGCCAACTAGCATGGTGACAATTGAAATCACCACATATGAGGAAGAGAGAGTTGGAATGGGTAGATGGAAGTTGGTCCATATTATCAGACAGCGAGATGTAGATGGAGTCATCACTGTTTGGTGTACGGTACAACACACATATGAACAAAAGGTGGGAGCGATGGGGAAGCCGTAGCCAAAGGTATTCCTGGGGGTGAGGTTGAGAGAGGGCAGTGCAGGGCAAGTGAGGAAGAGAGTTTTTTTATAAAGATAGCAACTCCCCCTCCAGGACGAGGCGCAGGTCTATCATACCGGAGGAGGGAGTAACCTGGGAGAGATACCAAGGAATCAGAGACATCATGAAGGAGGAAAGTTTCTGTTAAGCAGATCACGTCTGGTTTATCAGAAGCAACCTGTATGGAGAGATCAGTCAAGTTTGAGCGAAGGCCCCAGATGTTTGAGGTCCATACTGTTAAAGAAGAGGAAGGGGGAGCATTGGATACAGAACGGGGGGGGGGGGGGGGGGGAGCGGTAGGGTAAGATGTGGAAGAGGAGGAAGAGGTCGGGAGAGCTGTTGAAGGTGTGTCAAAGATTTCAGAATAGCTTGGAGAAAGGGAAGAATGTGGCGGACAAAAGGTTTGATGGTGATTGGGTGAGGCGCAGTGAGGTGTTATTTGAGGAGGGGGAAGAGTGAGGCAGAAGGTTGAGGGAGATGAAGGTGAAAGTTGGAAGGGGGAAGAAGCGGGGGAGGACGCTTTGAGGAGGAGGGGTGAGAGGGGAGTCTAGGAGGGGAGGACTGAGGGAGGGTCTCGGAGGGGAGGGGTGTGGGGGCAGTTTAGGAGGGAAGGGGCAAGGGGGGAGATCTGAAAGGGATGGGTGATGGGGAAGATTTGGAGGGGAGGGGCAAGGGGGAAGATTTGAACATATATATATATATATATATATATATATATATATATATATATATATATATATATATATTGTTACGGTCCGCGGATTAGATGTTATTTACCGAGCGGAGGCACCGCGGCCGAACAGTTTTTTCCCGACTCACCCGATTCACCCAGACGTTGGCCGTATCGCGCCACAGCTATTCAATATGGAAACCTCTAAAGCGACCGAATGTAAAGAGGAAGAAGAAGAAGACGTACAGAGGAATAACAGGTTTTATTAATTATTTTCACAAGCCAAAGCAAAGAGAGCAGTTGGTTATATACAGAAAATGGAAGGAGCAGGCACACAGTGAAATCTTTAGCTTACCTATACAAGCTTAATTAATAAACCCCAGGACAACGTTAAAGACAGACGGACGATCACACTTACACGGGGAAATGCAGGCAGGAATGAATGGCTTGGAGATGGGTGGCTTTTAGAGGCAAGGAAGGTTCAGCGGGTACTGAGCACGGTCGGGCCAGAGCAGAAGGCACCGCCGTCAAGAAGCCGAGCTTTGGTCCCAAACTGCGCGGGCGAAGTTCCTTTCTCTGTACTGCTGCCTCGTGCGCTCCTTGCGTTGCTCCGGTCCGCTTTTCCTGCAGCGCGGCACGTTTCACGGCGGCTCGGTCACACCTGCTCCTCTCCAGCGCATCTCCTGGACCCATCTCCGTAAAAGCTCATCTCGCATCTGCTTCGGAGCGTCCCGCGGCGGGTTATATAGGCCCCGCCCTTCACCCTTTTCGAACCTTCCCCAAACAGTTTTACGGTGGCCAGTTTGAAAAATCCAAGATGGCCGCCACATAGGAGCTCTATGGTCATGTCTAGCTTATCGAACTTGTTACCATTGGATTCGGGGCCCTTGAAAATGTATGTTTAGCCGTTAGAATCAAAGCTCTATGTTATTTAGAAGCTGAGATATTGAGAAAAATTAGTTCTACGGCGGCAATTTTGAAAATCCAAGATGGCCGCCATACAGGAGTCTGTGCAAATAGCAACATTGGTTTTCTGACTGACTATACAATATAGTTTCCAAAAATATATAGTTTTCCAAATCCCCCAAAAATTCCAACGAAATTACATAGTGAACCTGACTATTAGCGGTTAGAGCGACGGATAGCCGATGCGAGCACTCGGGGCGCGGTGTGCTTTGTTGGGTGCGAGGCCCGGCGCGGATCAAAGCTGCGTCGCTTCTCTTCGAAGCGTCGTTGCCGATTCGGGCTTGGCCCCGCCCTGCACGGTCGAGTCCGGGCCTTGTCGGGCGAGGCGACCGGTCCGGTTCAAGGGCGAGTGGGAGGAAGCGGCACGGCGCCCTCTGGCGGGGACGGGGTTCCGACCGGGGGAGATTGAGTCATCGGGCCCGGGACCGCAAGGTACCGCGCCGAGATGGTGCGTGGAATCTCGGCCCGACCAAACCACCTCCCTTGAACCGAAAGCCAGACGGATTCAACCTGCAGGCGACCAAACCACCCGAATTCATTGCTCGGCTTTACGAAGCCGAATTTAATGATGTCATGACGCACCGAGGCTAGGATATAGCGGACTGTGATGATGATGATAGTAATAGTGTTTTTGATCCGAAATTTAGAAAAGTGAATAGAATTGGCAGTAATTGGAAAATTTTGATTGGTTGGAATTTGGTGAACAAAATTTATAGTGGAAGATACCCGATGTGATGGGATGGCAATTCTGCCATCCCTCACAGCGGGGGCAAAGGAGCACTAGTCTTATGGGGTTTATGGCAGTGAAAACTAGCCCGGGAAGGTTTGGATAA
This sequence comes from Myxine glutinosa, assembly GCF_964187855.1. Classification (NCBI taxonomy): domain Eukaryota; kingdom Metazoa; phylum Chordata; class Myxini; order Myxiniformes; family Myxinidae; genus Myxine; species Myxine glutinosa. The sequence continues at coordinate 2,298,004 of NC_136271.1, forward strand.
TGTGTAGGGACCTAGAAGATGACCTTAGGTGACGTTAAGATTAGGTAGTGACAATGACACCTGTAGTGGGGACGCAGAGAGGGTAGTGTGGATGATAATGACGTGGTATGTGCTTAGTTTAAAGGGAAGACGGGGAGCACTAAGTTAGCAGGGCACCAGGTAGATTAGATGATGCCGTGTGTATGGTGAACAGGTGTGATTGCACAGGTGTGCAACTGAACAGGTGTGTGGAGCAGTGTACGAGGGAGTAGTGGTGATTGCGTGTGGTGTTGACCAAATGGTCCAGGAAGGAAGGAGGGTGCAGGTGGCACCAGGTGTGAGTGCACAGGTGTGCACCAACAGGTGTATGGAATAAATGGTAGTGTGGAATATATGGAGTATTGGAATGGATGGTCGTGGAGTGAGTAGGATGGAAACTGTGGAGTGGAGTGGATGGTGCGGAGGTGTGAATGGGGGAAGAATGGACCCCCATCACGAATACCCGGGGAGGGTAGTGTAAGTGTTAGGTAGAGGGTATAGGTAAATTGTGGTTGGATATTGGCATCTGTGGTGCGAGGTGAAAGAATGGTGTTTGGATGGGTGCATTAGTGTTGTGGAAATGGCTGGGCGTGTAGCCTGTTAGTGTGTGTAGTTGGTTTGGGCACTCCACCACTGTGAGGATGTCGGCCAGGTGAGGCCGCAGGTGGGTTCTGGGAGCCGGTAGAGTTGTTGTGGATGGGGCCCGAGGATCCGGAGGACGGACCCGGGTAGCCCAGTGCCAGAGGGCACCGAGGGGTGACAGAGCCAGGAGGGGCCTTCCCCAGTTAGATAGGTTAGGGTGAGGAGCTAGGTAAGCTCGGGTGGCAACTGCATTGGTGGAGGTGTGCAGGTGGGTAGACCTGCTGGGAGAGCTACACGCCCCAGCCCAGAAATTGTGCAAGGGCACCGGGAGATGAATCGGGGGAGTGAGACCCCAAATTGAGAAGCACCACAGTTTGGTCAATGGGAATTGGTTTTTAGAACCCATAGTGTAAGTTGGCCAATGGATTGGCAGGGAAAGACCCCGGGTAGTGTAAAGTGTGTTAAAGTCATTTAGAGGATAGTTAGGATTGAAGTCTCCTCGCACCATCTGCATCCACTCACCTGAGGTGACGTAACTCCACACCATGCCAGGTTGTTTTTATTATTTTTATGATGCAAATGTTTTGGATTGTGAGACGCATCATGACGTGGGTGTGACATTGTGCTTGTTGTTCCATCTCTTCCTCCTTATGAGGATTGATGATGAATTGGGTGATGGCAAATTTTGGTTAGAGGGATAGTGAAGACGAATTTGGTATAGGGGGAAGATGTGACGGTAGCGACGGATTTGTAAATGTGTAGATTGTTGTACATATGGGGTAAGGGCAAGGGTAGTGTAGGTGACAGGGGGGTTGATGTACGGTAGGGACGAGCTTTCTCACTTCGCTCTCCGTACGCACTTCACCTTGCATTGCCTTATTGATGTGTACCCTTGTGACCTTACCCCTCGCTCATCTGTCTCTCCCCCCCTTTGTCTCCCACATGAGGACCTGTGCGCCACTGGGCGCCGAGGGGAGCGTGCGTGAGTCCGCCATTGTGCGCCCGGAACCCCCAGAACCAGCTGTCTGCATCGATGCACCACATTATGGACCACATGTCTGTGGCCGAGCACCACTTATGGACCCCATGGGTTGGGGCATGGCCCCTCTGCTGGAACCGGCCATGAAGGCCCGAAATCTTGCTGGCGGACCTTGATCACAGGGCACCGATGCCCCACAGGTGAACCACACTAGTCGGCCCCTGTGGGCCATAAATAAATACAAATGGACACGTTGGGTGCAAGTTTTATTACAAATAGGCTGCCAGCAAAGGAAGATGACAACATCTGGAAGAAAGCAAATAGCCAGCAGAGGGAGCCGAAGAGCAAGAGACCACCTGCAGGGTTAGGGGTTGTTGTTTTTATTTTTATTGATGGACAGTGATGACTGTGCACCAATTGGTGCTTGAGGGTGCTTTGGTGCGTTTTGGGTGCTTTCATGGTGCGTCGATGCAGAGCAGACTGTCTCCCCCCCCAGAAAGAACAATCACAGGTCCTGGGTTGCGTTTTGTAAATAAAAGTAGTGTCAATTGTAAATAATGCTCCCCACCGTCAGTGTATAGTTTGAAGACCATTCCGCAATTCGGTTAGCTGTGGGCGTGAGTCTGTTAGGCAGGGTGCAATGGAGCAGCGGGACATATCTATTTATGTTTTAAAACTGTCGCACTCAGGGTCAGGTTAAAAGTAGAGTGAACTACACCTACGTGTCACACTAAATTAAAGTGATAGGCCCGGGACGTGCCTAAGAGGAGGAGGGTGCAGTGTTGCGGAAATGAGGATTGTGTTTTTTTGATTGTGTTGTATTGTATTGTAAATTGTTATGAATTATTGTTTAGTCTGAGCCCTCCTTGCTCCAGTGTGTATAAAGGTCAAACGGCGTTCCGGTAGTTAATTCCATAAAGCATACATTGAAGGACACTATAATACCCTTGTTCAGTAGTTTATTTCCTTATTCTGTGTATTAGGTTAAGGCTTTGTCTTCCATTAAAATGACACTCCATTGCACCAAGTGAAATAGATAGATTCCTTTCATTCCCCATTCCCACTCCCAAAACTTCCATTGCCAAGCCTCAATTTCCAGCTACATCCCCTCCAAGTCTCCATTGCCAACTGCACTGGGCAGTTTGCCAGTTTGTTACAGCTGTGGGTTGTTTTCGCTCCAAAACCACCATTGAACATGTGCTCGGGTCGGGGAAGAAAGGTGTGCCCGCCCGTCGTCATCAAGGGCGGAGCCAGAGGGTCGCACGACCAACCAGGGCCGAGGTGAGCACACCGATGAGCGTGTCCTGAAGGCCGGCGGCTTAATCGCCGGAGGCGCTATAAAGGCGCGAGCGCAAGAAGTTGGAAAGAGCTGAGTTGTGTGGTTTTGGTCAGAGCGGGGGTTGGTCATCAGTGGTGGTCAGTGGTTGCGTTGAGTTGTCGGTGGTGAGGAGTGATTGGACCAAGCAAGAGAGGAAGAGTTGGACTAAGCAAGAGAGAAAGAGTCCTGGAGTTAGTGAGAGAGGGAGAGAGAACCCGTCACGCCAGACCCCCCACCAGCAGCGTTGGCTTGGCTCCACCAAGCAGCTCCGACCCGTTACCCCGTGCACACGACAGGATCGGTGGCATCGGCGGCCGTCGAGGTCCAGCCCGACGTCCCGTGCGGGATCAAGCTCCAGCCAGCTCCGGACCTTCCTCTCCCTCCAGCCATCCACCTCCCGCCAGTCCTGCCTTTCCATCCTTTTGGTGTACGTGAGTTTGTTCTGTTTGTTTTGTCCCTGGGTAATTAATTAAGACTGCATAGATAAGCTAGCGATTTTCACTGTGTCCTTCTGGTCCGTCCCTCTGTCTATATTATTTTCTTATCTTTCCTTCTCCTTGGTTTCTTTGAGCCTGTAAATAGTAATAAATAGTAATCGTATTTCAAACCTTTTTGCCTTCGTCTTCCTTTTCTTCACATCCGTGTCGTCTTTGTCTTTTCCCTCATTGAATAGCTGTGGCGCGATCTGGCCAACGTTCGGGAATCGGGTTTAGTCGGGGAAAAACTGTTCGGCCGCGGTGCCTCCGCTCGGCAAACAACATCTTATCCGCGGACCGTAACAATATATATATATATATATATATTTTTATATATATATATATATATATATATATTGTTGCGGATCTCGGTTTACGGCGCTCCCCTTACCGAGGGGGGTTTAATCCCCTCGTCTATTAAGCTGGCCGTCCGAGTCCTAGAAGATATCGCGCTCCTTTGCGGGGTTGAGGTTGACCAGGGTGACTGGTCAATGGGGTGCCAGATACCGTCGCCAACCTCGCCGCAAAGCAGGGCGCTACTTCTGTCCGAGCCACGGACAAGATGGAATTTTGCCGAGCGGTTTAGCAATCCGAAGCTCGAGCCGTTAGCAATAAAACTAACCCGATTCTGAGCGGTTCCTATGTCCTGCCACCGATATTCAATTGGGGACAGGACAAAAGCGATCGGCTGAGAATGAATCAAAAAGAGTAAAGGAAGAACACAGGTTTATTTATTATGTACACTAAATGAAGAGGAAACGAAAGGCAATTAATATACAGAAGAAGAAGAAGCAGGACACTGGGCAGCCTTATACAGCCCTACTTAGCAAACGCCCAGATAGAACGAACACACTTACACTCAAAGGGATGGAATGGCAGGAATGGAGGAGAAGGTCCAAGCAGATGGCACAGGCGTCGAGGTCCACTCCAGGTCGCGCTCCGGGCTTGAGCAAAAACACGGCGGCAGCTGCGCGTATGGTTTGCACGCGGTAGGACAATGCCAATATATTTCTCGGGGAAACTGGCCTCCTGCTTATGTAATAGGTCGACACCGCGCTTCTCTCCTCTTGGTCGAACCTCTGGTGTCGCCGTCGTGCTCATCTGCCAAGTGCTCATCTACTCTTCTTCTCATCTGAGGAAGCAGTCCCTCGCGGCCGCTTTTATGGGGTGTTTTCAGATCAAGCCGCTGGCTCCCAGGGCAAGCCCAACGATGAGCTTGCCTCGGCCCTGGTTGGCTTTCAGAGCTCACCGGTCCGCCCCTTGACGAGACGTTGACAGGGCCACGCCTTGTTCTTGGCGCCCAACTTACTCCTCCCCCTTTTTCCTCCAGAGGACCGAGCGTGTGATGGCATTTGCACGGGTTGTAGAAAAGCACTCTTACTGCCATTGAAGAGATTTGGGGCCTATTCTTATTTGATTGATGCAACGTAGATTCAAACTATTGGGAACACAGCCTTAATTACACATATACTAATGAGATATCTATAGAGATCCTAAGGTGTGCTACGTGTTGCTCGTGGACTAGCTATGGGTGCGATCTTTAACGTTGGACAAATGGGGGTATTTACAGGGGATTATTTATAAGGGAACATTTACAAAAATTTACCAAGTGGAGGGTTCTAAAAACCACAACCATATATATATATATATATATATATATATATATATATACTGTATATATATATATATATACTGTATATATATATATATATATATATATATATATATATATATATATATACTAGTTTGGCTCGGCTTGCCACGCTCACCTCACCATGCGTCGTTATTGAAGAACGGGCTTATTTTAGCTGAGGATAATGACTGTACCTGAGTTGCTGTGTTGTCATGATTTACACCAATCATAAAACAAACAATTATTTTGCACAAATTTATTTGTAGTGTTTGTGATATTACATTTTTATAATTTATGCTACAGGTTGAAAATATATATAAAATTCAAGAAAGAACCCCTCTGCACATACATACGGGAGGGGTATGTGCAGACTGGAAGTTTGGGACGATTACACCTCACCACCACGTAATTCAAAACACCTCACCACCACGTAATTCAAAACACCTCACCACCAAGTAATTCAAAACACCTCACCACCACGTAATTCAAAACACCTCACCACCACGAAATTAAAAACACCTCACCACCACGAAATTAAAAACATCTGACCACCACAAAATTAAAAACACCTCACCACCACGAAATTAAAAACACCTGACCACCACTAAATTAAAAACACCTCACCACCACATAATTAAAAACACCTCACCACCACATAATTAAAAACACCTCACCACCACATAATTAAAAACACCTCACCACCACGAAATTAAAAACACCTGACCACCACTAAATTAAAAACACCTCATTACCACGAAATTAAAAACACCGGACCACCACAAAATTAAAAACACCTCACCACCACGTAATTATAAATACTTCACCACCACGTAATTCAAAACACCTCACCACCATGTGATTTAAAAACACCTGACCACCACAAAATTAGAAACACCTCACCACCACGAAATTAAGAACACCTGACCACCACAAAATTAAAAACACCTCACCACCACATAATTAAAAGCACCTCACCACCACATAATTAAAAACACCTTACGACCAGGAAATTAAAAACACCTCACCACCACGAAATTAAAAACACCTCACCACCACGAAATTAAAAACACCTGACCACCACAAAATTAAAAACACCTCACCACCACATAATTAAAAGCACCTCACCACCACATAATTAAAAACACCTTACAACCAGGAAATTAAAAACACCTCACCACCACGAAATTAAAAACACCTGACCACCACAAAATTAAAAACACCTCACCACCACGAAATTAAAAACACTTCACCACCACATAATTAAACACCTCACCACCACAAAATTTAAAACACCTCACCACCACGAAATTAAAAACACCTCACAACCACAAAATGTAAACACCATCACCACGAAATTAAAAACACCTCACCACCACATAATTAAAAACACCTCACAACCACGGAATTAAAAACACCTCACCACCACGAAATTCAAACACCTCACCACCACGAAATTAAAAACACCTCACCACCAAAAAATTCAAACACCTCACAACCACGGAATTAAAAACACCTCACCATCACGAAATTCAAACACCTCACCACCACGAAATTAAAAACACCTCACCACCACGAAATTAAAAACACCTCACCACCACGAAATTAAAAACACCAGACCACCACAAAATTAAAAACACCTCACCACCACGAAATTAAAAACACCTCACCACCACGAAATTAAAAACACCTCACCATCACGAAATTCAAACACCTCACCACCACGAAATTAAAAACACCTCACCACCACGAAATTAAAAACACCTCACCACCACGAAATTAAAAACACCAGACCACCACAAAATTAAAAACACCTAACCACCACGAAATTAAAAACATATAGAGGTTATGCAGAGTCACCGGAGGATATTTGGGTCACAGGCGACTTGTCATGGATTTTGATGGAAGAAAGGGAGAAATGAGGAAAGGTATGGAAGGAGGAGGGGAGAGCGAGGAGAGGGAGGGGATTACCCGAAGGGACGACAAGTGTGGCCATGGCCATGACATATCATATCATGTAATAATAACCAGATAAAAAGCTCGTCCAACCAGACATGTTTGCGGCCAATAAAAGCGCAATCGGCCCTTCGGACTCTGCGGGAACCTTGAATATGTCATAAACAGCCGCCATTGGGCCCGGGCAGCCATAAACGTCCTGTTTGAACAGTTACAGCACCAGGTACACTGAAAAAGGGCCCGGCCCAACCAAACAAGATCCTCGCATGGAACAATGACCACCCTGGCCCAACCAAACAAGATCCTCGCATGGAACAATGACCACCCTGGCCCAACCAAACAAGATCCTCGCATGGAACAATGACCACCCTGGCACAACCAAACTAGATCCTCGCATGGAACAATGACCACCCTGGCCCAACCAAACAAGATCCTCGCATGGAACAATAACCACCCTGGCCCAACCAAACAAGATCCTCGCAGGGAACAATGACCACCCTGGCACAACCAAACAAGATCCTCGCATGGAACAATGACCACCCTGGCCCAACCAAACAAGATCCTCGCATGGAACAATAACCACCCTGGCCCAACCAAACAAGATCCTCGCAGGGAACAATGACCACCCTGGCACAACCAAACAATATCCTCGCATGGAACAATGACCACCCTGGCACAACCAAACTAGATCCTCGCAGGGAACAATGACCACCCTGGCACATCCACCTAGATCCTCGCATGGAACAATGACCACCCTGGCCCAACCAAACTCGATCCTCGCATGGAACAATGACCACCCTGGCACAACCAAACTAGATCCTCGCAGGGAACAATGACCACCCTGGCACATCCACCTAGATCCTCGCATGGAACAATGACCACCCTGGCCCAACCAAACTCGATCCTCGCATGGAACAATGACCACCCTGGCACAACCAAACTAGATCCTCGCAGGGAACAATGACCACCCTGGCACATCCAACCTAGATCCTCGCACGGAACAATGACCACCCTGGCCCAACCAAACAAGATCCTCGCATGGAACAATGACCACACTGGCCCAACCAAACAAGATCCTCGCATGGAACAATGACCACCCTGGCACAACCAAACAAGATCCTCGCATGGAACAATGACCACCCTGGCCCAACCAAACAAGATCCTCGCATGGAACAATGACCACCCCGGCACAACCAAATAAGATCCTCGCAGGGAACAATGACCACCCTGGCACAACCAAACTAGATCCTCACTTGGAACAATGACCACCCCGGCACAACCAAACTAGATCCTCACATGGAACAATGACCACCCTGGCACAACCAAACAAGATCCTCGCAGGGAACAATGACCACCCTGGCCCAACCAAACCAGATCCTCGCATGGAACAATGATCACCCTGGCCCAACCAAACAAGATCCTCGCAGGGAACAATGACCACCCTGGCCCAACCAACCTAGATCCTCGCATGGAACAATGACAACCCTGGCCCAACCAAACAAGATCCTCGCAGGGAACAATGACCACCCTGGCACAACCAACCTAGATCCTCGCATGGAACAATGACCACCCTGGCCCAACCAAACAAGATCCTCGCATGGAACAATGACCACCCTGGCCCAACCAAACATGATCCTCGCATGGAACAATGACCACCCCGGCACAACCAAACAAGATCCTCGCAGGGAACAATGACCACCCCGGCACAACCAAACAAGATCCTCGCAGGGAACAATGACCACCCTGGCACAACCATACCAGATCCTCACATGTAACAATGACCACCCTGGCACAACCAAACTAGATCCTCGCATGGAACAATGACAACCCTGGCACAACCAAACAAGATCCTCGCATGGAACAATGACCACCCTGGCCCAACCAAACAAGGTCCTCGCATGGAAAAATGACCACCCTGGCCCAACCAAACAAGATCTTCGCAGGGAACAATGACCACCCTGGCCCAACCAATCAAGATCCTCGCATGGAACAATGACCACCCTGGCACAACCATACAAGATCCTCGCATGGAACAATGACCACCATGGCTCAACCAAACTAGATCCTCGCATGGACAATGACCACCCTGGCACAACCAAACAAGATCCTCGCATGGAACAATGACCACCCTGGCCCAACCAAACGAGATCCTCACGTGGAACAATGACCACCCTGGCCCAACCAAACAAGACCCTCGCATGGAACAATGACCACCCTGGCCCAACCAAATAAGATCCTCGCAGGGAACAATGACCACCCTGGCACAACCAAACAAGATCCTCACATGGAACAATGACCACCCTGGCCCAACCAAACTCGATCCTCGCATGGAACAATGACCACCCTGGCACAACCAAACTAGATCCTCGCAGGGAACAATGACCACCCTGGCACAACCAAACTAGATCCTCACGTGGAACAATGACGACCTTGGCACAACCAAACTTGATCTTTGCATGGAACAATGACCACCCTGGCACAACCAAACAAGACTCTCAAATCAAATAATGGTCACCCTGCCACAACCAAACAACACCCTCAACTCGAACAATGGTCACCACAGCACAACCAAAAAGACCCTTGAATCGAAGAATGGTCAGCACATTCACAACCAAAAAACATCCTCTAATCGAACAACAGACACCTCGGCACAATCAAACAAGACCCTCAAATCGAACAATGGTCACCATGGCACAACCAAACAAGACCCTCAAATCGAATAATGGTCACCCTGCCACAACCAAACAACACCCTCAAATCGAACAATGGTCACCACAGCACAACCAAAAAGACCCTTGAATCGAAGAATGGTGACCACATTCACCACCAAAAAACATCCTCTTAAACGAACAGCAGACACCTCGGCACAACCAAACAAGAAGCTCAAATCGAACAATGGTCACCATGGCACAACCAAAGAAGACCCTCAAATCGAATAATGGTCAACATGGCACAACCAACCAAAACCCTGAAATTGAAAAACGGTCACCACGGAACAACCAAACTTGCAGCGGATTAAGGTCCTTCAGTGACACAGAAACACTACTCCAGATTCTGCCACATTCCGCTCAACATCACATGTAGTGTTAACGAAAGGGGCGACAAAAAACGATCGGAAAAGAACATAGGCCTATTCCAAAAGGAAGAATCAGAAACAATGTCTGGTGAGGGTGAGGGTTAGGGTTAGTAGGGGCAGTACAGAGGAATCGCAAATAAATGGATAAAAGGACGCAAGATGACCAAATCAAAGTTGGTGAAAACCGAGGACAACCGAATGGAAAATTAAGGGAATGTTGACTCCCAGCGTTAAATCCAGGCAATGTTGACCCCGAGCATTTAATCCAGGCAATGGCGACCCCTTACGTTAAATCCAGGCAATGGCGACCCCTTACGTTAAATCCAGGCGATGGCGACCCTGAGCGTTAAATCTAGGCAATGACGACCCCTTACGTTAAATCCAGGCAATGGCGACCCTGAGCATTAAATCCAAGCAATGGCGACCCCTTACGTTAAATCCAGGCAATGGCGACCCCTTACGTTAAATCCAGGCAATGGCGACCCCTTACGTTAAATCCAGGCAATGACGACCCCTTACGTTAAATCCAGGCAATGGCGACCCTGAGCATTAAATCCAAGCAATGGCGACCCCTTACGTTAAATCTAGGCAATGACGACCCCTTACGTTAAATCCAGGCAATGGCGACCCTGAGCATTAAATCCAAGCAATGGCGACCCCTTACGTTAAATCCAGGCAATGGCGACCCCTTACGTTAAATCCAGGCAATGGCGACCCCTTACGTTAAATCCAGGCAATGGCGACCCCTTACGTTAAATCCATGCGATGGCGACCCCTCACGTTAAATCCAGGCGATGGCGACCCTGAGCGTTAAATCCAGGCAATGGCGACCCCTTACGTTAAATCCAGGCAATGGCGACCCCTTACGTTAAATCCAGGCAATGGCGACCCTGAGCGTTAAATCCAGGCAATGGCGACCCCTTACATTAAATCCAGGTAATTGCGACCCCTTACGTTAAATCCAGGCGATGGCGACCCCTCACGTTAAATCCAGGTGATGGCGACCCTGAGCGTTAAATCCAGGTGATGGCGACCCTGAGCGTTAAATAGCAGGCGATGGCGACCCTGAGCATTAAATAGCAGGCGATGGCGACCCCTCGCATTAAATCCAGGCGATGGCGACCCCTTACGTTAAATCCAGGCGATGGCGACCCCTCACGTTAAATCCAGGCGATGGCGACCCCTTACGTTAAATCCAGGTGATGGCGACCCTGAGCGTTAAATAGCAGGCGATGGCGACCCTGAGCATTAAATAGCAGGCGATGGCGACCCCTCGCATTAAATCCAGGCGATGGCGACCCCTTACGTTAAATCCAGGCGATGGCGACCCCTCACGTTAAATGCAGGCGATGGCGACCCTGAGCGTTAAATCCAGGCAATGGCGACCCCTTACGTTAAATCCAGGCAATGGCGACCCCTTACGTTAAATCCAGGCAACGGCGACCCCTTACGTTAAATCCAGGCAATGGCGACCCTGAGCGTTAAATCCAGGCAATGGCGACCCCTTACATTAAATCCACCTAATTGCGACCCCTTACGTTAAATCCAGGTGATGGCGACCCCTTACGTTAAATCCAGGTGATGGCGACCCCTTACATTAAATCCAGGTAATTGCGACCGCTTACGTTAAATCCAGGCAATGGCGACCCCTTACATTAAATCCAGGTAATTGCGACCCCTTACGTTAAATCCAGGCAATGGCGACCCCTCACGTTAAATCCAGGCGATGGCGACCCTGAGCGTTAAATCCAGGCAATGGCGACCCCTTACATTAAATCCAGGTAATTGCGACCCCTTATGTTAAATCCAGGTGATGGCGACCCTGAGCGTTAAATAGCAGGCGATGGTGACCCGGAGCGTTAAATAGCAGGCGATGGCAACCCCTCGCATTAAATCCAGGCGATGGCGACCCCTCACGTTAAATCCAGGCGATGGCGACCCCTCGCGTTAAATAGCAGGCGATGGCGACCCCTCACGTTAAATCCATGCGATGGCGACCCCTCACGTTAAATAGCAGGCGATGGCGACCCCTCACGTTAAATCCAGGCGATGGCGACCCCTCACGTTAAATAGCAGGCGATGGCGACCCCTCGTGTTAAATCCAGGCGATGGCGACCCCTCGCATTAAATCCAGGCGATGGCGACCCCTCACGTTAAATAGCAGGCGATGGCGACCCCTCACGTTAAATCCAGGCGATGGCGACCCCTCACGTTAAATCCAGGCGATGGCGACCCCTCACGTTAAATAGCAGGCGATGGCGACCCCTCGCGTTAAATCCAGGCGATGGCGACCCCTCACGTTAAATCCAGGCGATGGCGACCCCTCACGTTAAATAGCAGGCGATGGTGAGCCCTCACGTTAAATCCAGGCGATGGCGACCCCTCGCGTTAAATCCAGGCAATGGCGACCCCTCGCATTAAATAGCAGGCGATGGCGACCCCTCACGTTAAATCCAAGCGATGGCGACCCCTCGCGTTAAATCCAGGCGATGGCGACCCCTCACGTTAAATCCAGGCGATGGCGACCCCTCACGTTAAATAGCAGGCGATGGCGACCCCTCACGTTAAATAGCAGGCGATGGCGACCCCTCGCATTAAATAGCAGGCGATGGCGACCCCTCGCGTTAAATCCAGGCGATGGCGACCCCTCGCGTTAAATAGCAGGCGATGGCGACCCCTCACGTTAAATCCAGGCGATGGTGACCCCTCGCGTTAAATAGCAGGCGATGGCGACCCCTCGCATTAAATCCAGGCGATGGCGACCCCTCGCGTTAAATAGCAGGCGATGGCGACCCCTCGCGTTAAATAGCAGGCGATGGCGACCCCTCGCGTTAAATAGCAGGCGATGGCGACCCCTCGTGTTAAATAGCAGGCGATGGCGACCCCTCGCGTTAAATAGCAGGCGATGGCGACCCCTCACGTTAAATCCAGGCGATGGCGACCCCTCACGTTAAATAGCAGGCGATGGCGACCCCTCGCGTTAAATCCAGGCGATGGCGACCCCTCGCGTTAAATAGCAGGCGATGGCGACCCCTCGCGTTAAATAGCAGGCGATGGCGACCCCTCGCGTTAAATAGCAGGCGATGGCGACCCCTCGCGTTAAATCCAGGCGATGGCGACCCCTCACGTTAAATAGCAGGCGATGGCGACCCCTCGCGTTAAATCCAGGCGATGGCGACCCCTCGCGTTAAATCCAGGCGATGGCGACCCCTCGCGTTAAATCCAGGCGATGGCGACCCCTCGCGTTAAATCCAGGCGATGGCGACCCCTCGCGTTAAATCCAGGCGATGGCGACCCCTCGCGTTAAATCCAGGCGATGGCGACCCCTCGCGTTAAATCCAGGCGATGGCGACTCCTCACGTTAAATCCAGGCGATGGCGACCCCTCGTGTTAAATAGCAGGCGATGGCGACCCCTCGCGTTAAATCCAGGCGATGGCGACCCCTCGTGTTAAATAGCAGGCGATGGCGACCAGGCGTTCAAACTCACCCTTCCCCCCAGGCGATGTTTGGAACATGGAACCCCCCCCCCCCCCCTTTCCAGAAGTAATGCGTCGAATAGTGGGGAGCCCGCACACTCAGTCATTTAAAATTGATGCAAAAGTTTCGTTTTCAGTCCCAATTTGAAGGTAAGGACCTAAAGAACAATTTTGGTTCGAGTGTAAAGCACTCATATCATTTTTTTTGGTTTGTTTTTTGACCATTTTCCAAAATGGCAGCCATCGAAAATCGTGATTACAAATTTTATTTTAAAAAGCTCATAATTCTCACACAATTGCTGTGTAATATAACTTGTACTGCTATCTTAAGCTAATACTGTGTGAGGAATCAACTGCAGTCAAAATATTGATGTTTTGAATATTCTGGTATGCCAAAAATCAAAGATGGCTGCCAATTTCGGCTTTTTTCACATTATGCCTCATAACTTCTGTCCTATCGAACCGAGAATGGTAATCTTGGTGTCTGCACCTCGGTTTTCATGTGTGACTTATTGAATAAAAATAAAATAAACATTATTGGAGCATATCTTATATGACATTTCACACCAATGAGACAATAACTACAAAAAGTAATAACGCAAATCGGGTATTTTTTTCATCTCTTTCCTGTTGAACTTTTTCCAGTTTTTTTATTAGGGCCGTGTCAAGGAGCTGGGGATGGTCTGTCTTTTGCCAAAATCAAACCGAAAAAAACCCTTCATTGTGTCGGTCACTTTCTATTTCCAGCTTTCAGATATCATGGATGGCTGAGAAGCTGAAATGAGAGTTTTCAGTGCGGTGCAGATAAATTTAAGAATATCCTCTCTGTCCCTTCATGAACCCAACATTTTTATGCATCAAGACGGCAGTTATTTCATTTTGTTTTTTGTTTCTGTCTTTCTAGGTCGTTTCTGAGAGATGGCTGGGACAAGGAGATGGCAGTTTTGCATTCTGTGCCAAAAACAAACCGAAGAAGGTCTTGTTTGTCCTCTTGCAAATCCAGTCGCCAGTCGTAGAGAGGGAGCCGACACAGAAATCACCAGCCTTGTAAGTCAGTTCACAGCAATTGGTGCTGCTCCCCACCCAGACGTAAAACTTCCAGATGAAGAATCCATGCAGAAGAATCATGCATCCTGGCACAAATCATGTGGTCAGCTTTACGGGGCATCAGCACTTGACCATGCAAAAAAACGTCGCCATGAAGGATTGCCTCCTGCAAGAAAAAGATCCTGGCGGACCAGTGCAGCTGTCTCTTCTGTGGTGACGAAACAAATGCAGCAGACCATTCTTTCTAGAAGCTTAAACTCACCAAACAGATACATGACAAGGCAGTCGCACTGGGGGAAGAGGGTATCGTGTCACTCCTTGCAGAAGGCGATCTGGTCGCCATTGAAGCCAAGTATCATCGGAATTGTTACACAGGGTTCACCCGCCGTTACGATGCGATTTGTAAACAAGACACGGCCAGCGAAAACCTTGAGGCCACAACAGAAAATGAATTGCTCCAATTCATAAAGGAAGAAGTCGCCGGAGGTCGTAGAATTTTTGCATTGCAAGATCTGACAGATATGATGACGGAGAGATTAGAACAACATGGAATCCAGAAGACCGTGAACTGGACATGCCTAAAGGAAACAGTCCTCGAACACTTCCCGAATTTGACAGAGGAGAAAGTTATCCGAGACCGAGTTTTTATCGTTTGTTCAAAGAAGGCCAGAAAGATCATATCAGATGCAACTCAAACACCAGATGAGGTGCACGTACATTACTAATGGCAGCATCGATTCTCCGTAAAGCTGTTTTGGATCATGACACTGCATTCAGGTTTCATGGTTCATTTCCCAATGGTTGCGAAGAATCATCTGTTCCACAACGTATGAAGTATTTCTTCTGTCAACTCCTCGCAGGACCCCAATCATCACCAGAACAAGAGAATTCCAGGAAAATCCTCTCTGTGAGTCAGGTGGCCATGCTAAATATGACTTCCCTTTCTGCGAACTTGAATTGTGAGCCTGTAGCGACCCATGGGTCCCCCAAAGCTCGAGACCAGCAACAGAATCTCCTGGCCCAAGCCGGTGACGTGACCGGCGGCCAAACCGCGGCGCCGAGGTTATAATCCTTTGCACCTGTCGGTCACATGACCACCAAAGCGTGCCTCGCCTGAGAGGCGTGGCTTTGGTTCTGATGTATGCTTTTTGGTTTGGATATATAATATATATGCGAACCCGATAAACGGGTTTTCAGAGTTCCCGAGATGATTATACAATAAACATCTTCTCGGACGAGTTTGTGTCTTGTCCGTCACTTCGTCCGTCTCAAGCAGGAGCGCTGCTCCTTCACTGGTGACCCCGAGTTTACGACACGCGATGGACACGGCAGTGTCCCTCAAACTGCCCACTTTCTGGGAAGCACATGCCGCCGTCTGGTTCGCTCAGGCGGACTCCCAGTTCGCCCTGCGTGGCATTACGGAGGACACCACGAAATACCATTACGTGGTCGCCGCGCTCGGCTCCGTGACCGCCGCCCGCTGCCTGAGCCTCCTCCAGAGCCCGCCCGCTGACGGCAAGTACGACGCCATCAAGGCACTTCTTCTGGGCGCTTTCGCCCTCTCCCCGGCTGAACGCGCACGACGCCTGCTCGACCTTCCTGAGCTCGGCGATACGCGCCCGTCCGAACGTATGGACTACATGCTCGCGTTGCTCGGCGAGCATCCCTCGGATTTCCTTTTCCAAGAGCTTTTTCTCCGCCAGCTCCCGGCCCAGGTCCGGGTCGCCCTGGCAAGCACGACCATCACGAACCCCCGCGACCTCGCCAGGGAAGCCAACAAGATCGATTCGGCGAGCCAGCTCGTCGGGGTGGCTGCCGGGAGCCTGCCCGCCGCCCAGTCGGCGCCCGCGGCGCAGTTTCCCGCCCACCCGCCCGACGCCCGCGACGCAGCTTCCTTCCCGGAGGCCGCCGGGTCGGCGCGACTGGCAGCGGCGACGCCGTGTCGCCCGGTCCCGACGCGTCGACCGTAGCCCCCGCCAGACCCAGCCTGGTGTTATTTCCACGCCAGGTTCGGGCGGCAGGCCCGATCATGTCGACCCCCGTGCACGTTCGGCAAGTCGGGAAACGGTCGGGCCGGCGCTCACTACCAGCCATCAGCGCCGGCCGTTCCGGAAACCTACTATTCATCGCGGACCAAGCGTCGGGGCGGCGTTTTCTCTGCGACACCGGCGCTCAGCTGAGCGTCATTCCCGCTTCGGCAGAGGACAGGCGGGCCGCCATTTGCGGCCCCTCCTTAATCGCGGCCAACGGCTCCGCCATCCGCACCTTCGGCCCACGCACCGTCGCCCTCCGCTTCGGCAGCCAGCTCTTTCGCTGGGAGTTCGTGACGGCGGACGTCCCCATGGCTTTGCTCGGGGCCGATTTCCTTTGCGCCCATGGGCTGCTGGTCGACGTTAAACGTCGGCGTCTCGTCAATGCCGAAACTTTCAGCTCGCTGGCGTGCGCCTTGAGCCGTTCCGCGCCCACCGAGCTTTCCTGCATCCTCCCGTTGGCAGACGACTTCGCGCGTCTCCTCGCGGAGTTCCCGGCCCTCACGCGACCGACGTTTTCGGCCGTCGCGGTGCGTCACGGCATCGAGCATCACATTCCCACTACGGGCCCGCCGGTGTACGCCCGAGCCCGCCGTCTCGACCCAGCCAAACTCGACGTCACCAAGGCCGAGTTCGCCGCGCTGGAGCGCCTCGGCATCGTGCGGCGCTCCGACAGCGCCTGGGCCTCGCCGCTGCACATCGTCCCGAAGCCGGGGGGCGGATTGCGGCCATGCGGCGACTACCGCCGCCTCAACGACGCCACTATCCCAGACAGGTACCCCGTCCCGCACATCCAGGATTTTTCCGCCCGATTGGCGGGGCGGACCATTTTTTCAAAAGTGGACCTGATTCGGGGGTACCACCAGGTGCCCGTCCGCCCGGCCGACATCCCGAAGACGGCCGTTATTACACCTTTTGGCCTCTTCGAATTCCTCTGGATGCCCTTCGGCCTCAAAAACGCGGCACAGGCGTTCCAGCGCCTGATGGACGGCGTGCTGCGCGACTTGCCGTTCCTCTTTACCTACCTGGACGACATCCTCGTCGCCAGCACGTCCAGAGCCGAGCACCTCCTCCACCTCCGGACGCTGTTCGGCCGCCTCAGCGAGCACGGCTTGATCGTCAACCCGGCCAAATGTCAATTTGGTGCGGCGACGATCGACTTTTTGGGCCACCACATCACCCGGAACGGCGCCGTACCGCTACCGGCTAAAGTCGAGGCCATCGCCGCTTTCCCGCTTCCCCGCTCCGTCAAGGCGCTGCAGGAGTTCCTCGGGATGGTGAACTTTTACCACCGCTTCGTGCCCCGAGCTGCGCAACTCATGCGGCCCTTGTACACCGCCCTCCGCGGTCAGCCGGTGAAGCGCGACGTCGTCTGGTCCATGGACATGGACGCTGCTTTCACCGGCGCGAAACGGGCCCTCGCCAACGCCATGCTGCTGGCCCACCTGGTACCCCATGCTCCCATCGCCCTCACCACGGACGCCTCCGACTACGCCGTGGGCGCGGTTCATGAGCAATGGGTAAACGGGGCCTGGCAGCCGCTCGAGTTGTTCAGCCGGCAACTCCTGCCCAACGAGTTGAAGTACAGCACTTTTGACCGCGAGCTCCTCGGGCTGTACCTGGCCGTCCGCTATTTTCGCCACCTCCTGGAGGGCCGCCCGTTCACGGCCTTTGTCGACCACAAGCCATTGATTTTCGCCATGGCCAAGGTCACGGAGCCGTGGTCGGCCCACCAGCAGCGCCACCTCTCCGCCGTGTCGGAATACACCACGGACATCCGGCACGTCGCCGGAAAGGACAACGCCGTGGCCGACTGCCTTTCTCGAGCCGGCGCCAACGCCGTCCACCTCGGCGTCGATTTCGCCCTGATGGCGACGGACCAGGCCACCGATGGCATGGTGCAGGCAAGGTGGCGGACACGGGGCCTCCGCTTGGCTGACGTCCCCTTCGTGGACACGGTCCTGCTTTGTGACGTCTCCCAAGGGCGACCTCGCCCCGTTGTGCCGGTCACCTGGCGGCATCGCATTTTTGCTTCGCTCCACGGCCTCTCACACCCGGGCCGGAAGGCGTCCCAGAGGCTGGTGTCGGCACGTTTCGTCTGGCACGGGTTGCGACGGGACGTCTGCGACTGGACCAACGCCTGCACACCCTGCCAGCGGGCGAAGGTCCACCGTCACACCCAGGCTCCGCTGGCTCCTTTCACCATGCCCGAGCGACGTTTCGACCATGTCCACGTGGACCTGGTGGGTCCCCTGCCCCCATCGCAGGGGTTCACCCACCTGCTTACCATGGTGGACAGGACCACCAGGTGGCCGGAGGCCGTGCCCCTCGCCTCCACCACCACCGCCGACGTGGCCCAGGCGTTCATCGCCACATAGGTCGCGCGTTTCGGCGCACCGGCGGACATCTCGTCGGACCGCGGCCCACAGTTTACGTCCGAACTGTGGGGCGTGGTCGCCCGCACGTTGGGCGTTACCCTGCACCGCACCACGGCCTACCACCCCCAGGCCAACGGGTTGTGCGAGCGGTTCCACCGCTCCATGAAGGCCGCAATCATGGCCGTCCTCCAGGACGACGGCTGGGCCGACCGGCTCCCGTGGGTCCTTTTGGGCCTCCGCATGGCTCCAAAGGAGGACCTCCAGGCGTCCACCGCCGAGCTGGTGTACGGCCAGGCCCTCCGCGTCCCGGGCGAGTTCGTGCCCGACGCCACCAGCCCCTGGTCCGCCGCGCGCCAGCGCATGGACTTCCAGGAGGCCGCCCAACGTTTCGCCCCGGTGTCCACGTCCCGCCACGGCGACCCCCAATCCTACGTCCCCCCAGCACTCCGCACGGCGGAGTACGTCTTTGTGCACCATGACGCGCACCGGGGGCCGCTCCGGCCACAATACGACGGACCCTTCCGGGTCCTACGACGGGACACCAAGTCCTTCGTCGTCAGCATCGGCGGCCGGGCGGACCGGATTTCGGTGGACCGCCTCAAGCCGGCCCACATGGACGTCGGCCAGCCGTCACGGCTGGCTCTCCCACCGCGGCGCGGCCGCCCCCCGTCCACTGCACTCCCCGTCCGGCCACCCACCACCACACCGGACCCCCCCCCCCCCCCCCGTGACCAGCCAGGGGTCGTTTCGGTCGGGTCATCGGGACCCCCCTCAGGTTGACCTTCCTGGACCAAGTCGATTCTGGGGGGGGGGGGGCGTGTGTAGCGACCCATGGGTCCCCCAAAGCTCGAGACCAGCAACAGAATCTCCTGGCCCAAGCCGGTGACGTAACCGGCGGCCAAACCGCGGCGCCGAGGTTATAATCCTTTGCACCTGTCGGTCACATGACCACCAAAGCGTGCCTCGCCTGAGAGGCGTGGCTTTGGTTCTGGTGTATGCTTTTTGGTTTGGATATATATATATATGCGAACCCGATAAACGGGCTTTCAGAGTTCCCGAGATGATTATACAATAAACATCTTCTTGGACGAGGTTGTGTCTTGTCCGTCACTTCGTCCGTCTCAAGCAGGAGCGCTGCTCCTTCAAGCCTCAACTTGCAGTGTTCCTGGCCCTCAAATTGCATTCCCAAACAAGAAAAAGAGCAATCAGAGATTGCAAACCCTCGCCAGGATGTATTTTCAGTGATTTTTAAAGCTTTTGTGTTAAAACAAATATGGCGGCCGAACCACGTGACCGATGACGTTATCATTATTTTTTTCCTCCACCAGTTTTGCCGACATGGCGCTCAATAAATTTCATCTTGATAGGATGAAGTTTTGTACTTGTCGAACTATGATGTCATAATGAAGGCACCTATGACATCATTAACATATTTTATTCCCCATGGAGAGTTCTTTACAATGAGCCATGTCTCAATTTTTTCTATTTAGTACTTTCAGAGATATAGTGGTGCAAATTTTTTCGATTTTTCCAAGATGGCGGCTGAACCACATAACTTATGACGTCATAATTATCATTTAAAAAATTATACAGGTGGAGTTGCACCTATGGTGAAAATTTCACGTCAATCGGACCAACGGTTGCAGAGAAAATCATATTTATTCTGTGTGGACAAACAGACAGACAAACAGACTAGAAATCGGTCAGCGACCGAGGACTTGCCGGAATGTACTATTTTTTGAGGGGTGTTGGTTATAAGGGAATTGGATAATCTTTGACAGTTATTAGTTAAAAAAACAATTTTTGACCTTGAGTTTGACCTTTCAAGGTCACTCAAGGTCAAAGGTCATGGTGCCAAATGAAATGTCATAATTATGTGACTTCCTATATGTCAGTAACAGTAAGTGTATGCATATCTCCTGTACTTTTAGAGTTATAGTGGTTTGAAATATATTTTAAATGAAAACTCGACCCCCCTGATTTCACGTTTTGGGTGACCTTGAGCTTCACCTTGGGCCTAGAGAGTTAAAAATTGGGCAGTCTATTCCAGGGCAAGGCAAATATGTGTGTAAAGTATGGCGATGCTATGTGCAACGATGTAGACGTAGTACTGTGCCCAGACAAACAGACAGACAAACAGACAGATGAAAAATCGGTCAGAGACCGAGGACTTGCCGGAATGTACTTTTTTATCGGCCATTTTGGACAAAAATGGCGGCCGAACCACGCGACAGACGATGTCATCATTATTTGTTTTATTCCTAGATTATGCTCAAGAAATTTCATCTTGATCAGATGAAGTTTTGTACTTGTCGAATTATGACGTCATAATGGAGGCACCTATGACATCATCATTAACATATTTTATTCCCCATGGAGAGTTCTTTACAATGAGCCATGGCTCGATTTTTTCTATTCAGCACTTTCGGAGATATAGAGGTGCAAAGCCAGAAAAGACAGAAAGGTAAGGTAACAAATCGTGACAAAACAAGTGGGTAGCACAACGGGACTGAGGAGAACAGGTACATAGTGAAGCAGACAGGATAATTGCAGAGGAGGCCAAAATTAAGATACAAAAAAGTGAGAGCTAGAATGAATGAACAAACAAGAAGACATCATGCGGAGCACGATACTTGAAAAATACGCCCCCCCCCCCCCATCCCCAAGAAAAAAAAATCCATTGATACAGCAAATTGTCCATTTGATCAAGATTAAAATTGACAATCTTGATCAAAGCTCGGGTCAATAGGAAGAAAAGGGACGATTTTTCAGATGAAAATGATGATTTTAGAAGGTTGACCATGAGTTGACCTTTGACCTAAAAAATAGTTGGTTTCCCTATTTGGTGACTCAATGTGCAAATGCTGTTCAATTTTCAAGTCAATGGGTTGAGAATTGGCAGCTTTTTAGATGAAAATTGATGATTTTAAAAATTTGACCTTGAGTTGACCTTTGACCTCACAAATAGTATGTTTCCCAATTTAGTGACTCGATATGCAAATGCTGTTCAATTTTCAACTCAATCAGTTGAGAATTGATGGCTTTTTAGATGAAAATTGATGATTTTTAAAATTTGACCACAAGTTGACCTTTTGACCTCAAAAATAGTATGTTTCCCAATTTAGTGACTCGGTATGCAAATGCTGTTCAATTTTCAAGACAATTGGATTTAAAATGGCGATTTTAGAAATTTGACCTCCAGATGACCATTGACCTTTGGCCTCAAAATCAAAAGATTCTCAATTGGGACGACTTATACAACGTGGTGAAGTTTCGTGACGATCGGTTTAGAATTGTGACCTGTAGGCCGGTGACAAACAGACAGAACCACAAACGGAACCGACCAATATACTTGAAAAATCTTCGATTTTGAAAGTAATAAAACAAGAAAGACGTCATGCAGAGCACGACACTTGCAAAATCCACCCCTCCCCAAAATAAAAAGTTGCCATGGATACAGAAAATTGTCCATTTCATCATGATTATAATTGACGATCTCAATCAAAGCTTGGGTCAATCGGATTAAAATTGATATTAGAAGTTTGACCTTTGACCTTAAAACTAGTTTGTTTCCCAATTCAGTGAGGCACTGTGCAATTGCTGTTTAATTTTCAAGTCAATCAGATGAAAATTCATGATTTTGGAAGTTTGACCTTGAGTTGACCTTTGACCTCAAAAATAGTTGGTTTCACATTTCAGTCTCAATATGCCAATGCTGTTCAATTTTCAAGTCAATCAAAAGTCAATCAAAAATCAATTTTTCACCCCAGATCCAGTTTTTTTAAATTCCAACTTCTTTCCTGGAAGTCCTTGCAGTGTTCATATGTTTTATACCTCTCCCACCTCCCTCCAAGCCCTCTCCCTCCCACAGTTCTCCCGATGTCCCTGCTCTCAAATGTTGTGTTTGTGTCCTTTCCCCCTCTCTCCCCATCTTGTCTACCGCTCCCCTTATTTTGTGTTTTATGTATCGGTTTGAATTTTTGTGCGATTAATGTCAGCTCTTTCACGAGTCTTGATCTTGTATACATACAAAAAAAAAAAAAAAAAAGCCACGGGGGGTATTTGGAGGATTCTTTTCGTCACGAATCTTCCCCATACCCACTTGCGTTGTCATCCGAAGGGTCCCTCAAATCTTGTACCAAGTCAGATTTGTTGGTATACATCGTGGAAGCCAGTACAAGTAGCGCCATTTCTGTCGACGAGGAGCTAGTTGCTCCAGATGTTTAGGACTTCATTGTTATTGACGGTGGAGTACTGATACACTCACTTTCTGGTACAACTGTCCAAGAAAACACCTTTGATTCATATTTCGACAAGGTATTCTGCCCAAGAGTTCACCAGGACTTGAAAAGATCGACAAGAGTAGACATTGTCTGGGCCCAGTATCGTGCACTGACAATAAAAGGAGGCACAATAGTGTGGTATGAAGTGTAATCCCGTGCGATTTGTGTGCTAAAATTGATTTTTTTGCATTGTTGGATTAATTCGAGGTCAAAATATTGAAAAATAATGGGGTTCAAATTTTCCGACCCCCGGACCCCCTTTTATGGGGTGTTTTGTTTCCAGTGACCCCCGGGACTGACCATGCGACTTTCTCCCCTAACAACTGAGAGATTTTATCGATCTCGGGGTCGTTAGAGAGGTTTTCGATGACGCTAAATCCATTTATGATACTTTCGAAGCGACCGGAAGTGGCGATCCCAGATTTCCGTTCACCAAAGATGCTACGGTCAAGGTCATTTCAATTGTAGCAATAAACTTAGGCATGTAATACCTCTTTTTTATGGTTTTCAGGCACAGGAAGACGTTTGGTGCAGTTATTTTTGCGATCTAGATGCCCTGTCGCGAGATAAGGACAAATAAATATTGGTAAAATGCTCAAGGCTTTTTTTTGTTTGTTTTTCAGAAAGAAGGCTGACAGAGACTAGTACAAAACCATCTAGAGGTCATGTCTGAGAAGAACAGCGTGTGCATCATCTGCAATGAGGGAGCTACATCAAAGAAGAACTGATAAACAATCCTGATATGATTGGCGAACTTATTTATTGTGCTAACGAGCGACTGTCTTTGGGTCAGGGTGATATTAAGCGACTTACAGATCGGTTAGCTAGCTTAGGTGAATCTGAACGGAAATCAGTATGGTATCATAGCGAATGTCGAAAACCCATCGTCAACACAAGCATGATTGAACGGCTAAGGGTTAAACGAGTCCGGTTTGATTCTCCTGCATGCCCTGCGCGTGCGTGGGCCTGGACGACCTTCCAGTGTGGCTGACTCTACCCGACCTAAAATAACAAAAACCATCCCGAAGGAAAAGGTGTGTCTGTTCTCGTCATGTAGCTTTTGTTCTAATAACATATCAGAACCTCTCCATCGCGTTTTCTCTGACAAGATGGGTGAAAACTTCCTCGAGATAAAGCTCAAGACTCAGGATGACCGCATCAGAACTTGCGTGTCTGAGTTAGAAGACGCTGGGGATGCCTCTGCTCTTGAAAAATACTATCATAGGAAATGTTTACGATACGCGCAGCGCACTTTAACGTGAAAAGATCGTAGTAATACCCAGCTTATTGGCTCTCTATGTGATGAACAGTTGCTTCTCTCCGTCCAAAATACTCTTACTGCGGACGATCTTACTCTGAACATGGCTGAAGTGAATGGTGCATATTTGTCCATTTTAAAGAGGTATAATGTAGAGATCAATCAGACAACCAACTACCGCAAGCATTTGAAAAAGCTCATTACTGAACGGCTTCCGAATATCCAGTTCGTCCAATCACTACGCAAAAATGAGCCTGACAACCTCGTTCTTTCACTGGCGGTTAGGAAGGCCATGCAACTGAGGTCTGCACAGCTGGATAACGACGACACAGTTGGCAACTTGAAGAACCAGGCAAACATTCTAAGGGAAGAGATAATGCAGCATCGAAGCTGGTCGTTCAGGGGAATGTTTGAAGACTTTGAATAATCCTCCACTTCTCCAGTTCTTCCTCACTCATCTCCTATTTGGCCGTCATGTTCTCAAAGTTTCTGAAATGTGCAATGCACAAGTGGACAAAACTGTTGATGTTGCTTGCCAGTTTCTCGTCCAGAATACTCGAACCGATCGCCAGGTAAAGCATCAGCCAAAACAAAACGAAATCTTTCAGCAAACTTCCCAGACGCCCCTCTCAATAGGCTTGCCGCTCACCATTCATTCCAGAGTTCGTGACAAAACCTCGTCAATAACCTATCAGAAGTTTACATTGGGAGCGACTACCAGAGGCTCCTTGATCTCGAAAAGCGCATCGAGCAAGGCGTTCTTCAGCGAATGAAGGAGGCTGGTGGATTTTGTCTGCCTGATTTCATCAAGAAGGGATTGAACATCTGGTTCGCTGTTGATAACATCGACCTCTTAGAAGACACACCGACTGGACAGAACACATTCCATGGCACAGTGATCGACTGATCGTGATCAACCAGCGAGCAGAAGATGGCGAGCCCATCAACCAACCACTTGTCATCCCAGAGAAACTTCTCGCACCGGCACCACTCGCGTTCGAAGTCAAGTACCTGCAAGAGCCAATCATTAAACCTAAACCAATTCGATTTGAGGTCTACCATTTAGAAAAGCGGAGGAGTAAGATTTCCAAAGACTTCACTCACACCTGGGTGCTTGCCAACTACTACGGTGCTGATGACAGAGGTGGTGAAAAGCTAAATGACCAACGTGTGGAGAATATAGAGCAGCAAGAGACTGAAGAACTGCAAGGTCAGACCGCAGGTCAAAACCCCAGATATTCCGACGATCCTATTCTTTCAGTGACAAAACGAATCCTTAAAGGTAAGGAGTTAGCAAAGGAAGAAGTTATGCCAACATGGGGTGCTACTAAATCTCTTCTGTTATCACGATCCTGTCAGAGTCTGAGCCCGACTAACACAGAAGTGATCGCTCCGCTATTCAAGACTTCTCCAACGGATTACTCGACCCTCTATACTGTTCTGATGTTGACTCAGGGCATATCTGCTTTTGTGGTTGGTCCTGAGAGAAGAACCCTCATAACGCTCGATCTTGATCTTTACAGCCGCGCCCTCAAGATTCAGCAGTCAGTGAATAACACCAACTGGATTCTCCGAGCGGGCGTTCTGCATATTGCGTTTGCTGCCCTGCACGCTCTTGGCAAAACAATTGACGGAAGTGGCATTGACACGTGTGCGATTGAAAGCGGCACATACACTTCTGCAGGTCTTCGTGGGGTCTATGGTGGCAAGGCATACAAGCGAGGAGTTGAGTACCACATCACGACTAGCCTGGCGATCATGATGATGAAGTTTGACGCCATTTTCTCTGATCATCCACCTGAACCACTTCGTGACCAATGCGTTGCTCTCAAGAAAGCTCTCCACGACCGTAGCCAAGACATGGTTGATATCTACAACGACATCCGGTCCTCGTACTCAGAAAATCCCCATGAGAAAGAAGATGACAACATCGGCGAGCTCGCTCAATTTCTCAACCAGTACCTCGAGCAAGTGGAAAGTCTTTTGCATCTCATAGGTGCCTGCCGTTCAGCTGACTGGGAAGGTTACTTGGCTGCCTTAGAGAACCTCATCAAGTATTTCTTCGCGCGCGATCTCCTGAATTATGCTCGCCTAATGCCAGTCCATCTTGCACAAATGAATGCTCTGGAAGAGGATGATACAGTTACGTGGGAGGCCCTGAAATCAGGAGACTTCGTTGTGGCAAAATCAGAAGTTCCCTTCACTCATCTTTTCACCGACCAGGCCCTGGAGCAAGAGATCAAAGGGTTGAAGCGTCACGGCGGGATGGTTGGATTGAGCCAAGACGAAGCTGCCCTAGACCGACTTCTTACTACCACACCTCACCTCGCTCGTATAGTGAAGCAGTATTATATCTCAACAGTTTCCCTCAAGCCTCTAAATCTACTGAGCGAAGTGAACATTACCAGCTTTCGGGACAAGTTGCAGCGAGATCGAGAGAAAACGCTCTGAAGATCCGTCACTCCATCGAGTTGCATTGCGCGGGCAATCCGTTTACAGTAAAGCCTGCTTTGAAGAGCCTGGTGTCTTCAGCCCTTGTTCCAGAAGATGCGAAAGACGATATCTTGCGATTTGCAGGGAAGGGACAGAAATGTTTTAACGATTTCGTTCAAGACAGATTACTGCCCACATCAACACTTTTGGTTTGGGACCCAATGAAGAAACAAGCTAAAAACCTTTTCGAACTTGATGGAGAAAACTAAAGTTCGCGTTGGTGATAAGGTCATCAAGTTGCGTGAAGATCGTGAACTGCTCGGCAGATTTCTTATCATCCAAAGAAGCCGGCCTCAGCTGGTGCCAAAACTAGGAGACAATCGGAGAGTATGAGATGTCAGTGCTACCCCGCTCCCTTTGCGCTGTTGATGGGTCTCTGTACATTCCGACGGACAAGGCCAGTCTGATGCATGCCGTTGAAGGGGCGAAGGGGCAACCACTTCAATCGCCTCCTCTTCTCGATATATCTCCAGCGGATGGTCCATCGCGAGTTCTTGTCATTGACGCCATGGCTGTGGTTCAGAGTATGAAGAAAACAACGATAATGCGAAAGCTATCGGACCTCCAAGACGCATTTATCAAGCGGATTGAGTACATGATGACAGGCTACAATGAGGCTCGAGTGGTATTTGATCGTTATCTGGGTCAAACTCTGAAGAACAAGACGCGCCAGAAGAGAAGTAAGACCTCCACAGAATATGCCATCCACCCAGATATGAAGCTCACAATGTCTCTAAAGGAGATTCTGTCTGCATCAAGTTCTAAGAGTAAACTGACTTCTATGTTCGCTCAGGGTTTGTTGGAACACTTCTCCGGTAACAATACCTTCAAACTAGTCGTCGTGTACAACACCAAGATCAAGGGTCACAATTGTGAAGAAGATCATTCACACGAAGAAGCTGATACACTGATACCTCATCAAGTCTTGGCTTCTATCGCTGAAAGTGCTGAGAGATACATACATATGTGTTTAGTCACCCGACACAGACGTCCTCACGCTTCTCCTGGACCTGGTCTCTTGTGGTCGTCTTGGAGCTCAAGCTCGTCTGAAGTTTTTAACTGGTAAGGGAACGAAGTACCGCGAAATTGATGTGGTGGACCGAGTTGGAGTAATAGGTCTTCGGAAATGTCAAGGACCGATTGGACTCCACAATTTCTCTGGCGCTGACTGGGGTGGGAAATTCATGGGAATCACCAAGAAGACCTGGGTTGGTGCCTACATGAAGCTTGATGAAGATGATCCTGCCATCAGCTGCTTCCGGGAGCTTGGTGAGGGTCCTATCCCGACCACGCTGACGAATGGTGAACTGCCCTCTCAGGTCAAGGATTTGGAGAAGTTTGTCTGTCGCGTATACTGCTCGACCGGTCCTACAACCCTACCGGTGCTTAGATGGGAACTATTTCGGTCAAAAAACTTAGAGGGAGAGATGTTACCTCCTACTCGTGCTGCGTTATTGCCCCACATCCATTGCGCAAATTACATCGCCATGCGGGATAAATCATATACTACAAACTGCCCGACTCTGCCTTCTATTGAACAAAATGGATGGACTGTAAAGAAAGGTCTATATGTTCCGGTGGGATGTCTCAACCTCCCTGCCCCAAAAGCTGTGATTGAGCTTACGAAATGTAAATGTAAATCAAGCTGCAAAGGCAGATGCAGTTGTTGGAAGAACGGTCTTCCATGCACTCCTCTATGTAAATGTTATGTCGATAACTGTGTAAATTTGGTCAGAAATGATATACATAACGAAGACGTTGACGAATAATCCGTCCAGTAGTTTAGTTTGCATGATTCTCGGATGTGTTATCTTGAGAATTTAGAGGAATTGTGTTACATTTCTTAACTACTTGTGTCGATAATTGTGTACATTTGGTAAGAAATGATATAGTTAGCGAAGATTTTGACGAATAATCCGTCCAGTAATTTTAGTTTAAAAGCTATTTAATTATCAAAATTATCTTGCATGATTCTCGGATGTGTTATCTTGAGAATTTAGAGGAATTGTGTTACATTATTACATACTTGTGTAAACAAAAACATTTTGTGACATTAAACAAGCTAAACACACATAGTTCTGTATTTATATCATTTGTAAGACTTTTGCTATTTCGGTAAATATTTTCTAAATTTGACTAAGAATGGCTTTAAAACGTAGATTTATTTGTGACTGGCCAGTCTGATCGCAAAAATAACTGCTTCAGCCGTCTTCTCGTGCATGAAAACCCTCAGAGTGGTACTATATGACCAGGTTTTATCGCTACCTTCAAAATGACCTTGACCTTGGCATGGAACCTAACCGGAAGTCGGGGATCGCCACTTCCGGTCGCTTCGAAAGTATCATAAATGGATTTAGCGTCATCGAAAACCTCTCTAACGACCCCGAGATCGATAAAATCTCTCAGTTGTTAGGGGAGAAAGTCGCATGGTCAGTCCCGGGGGTCACTGGAAACAAAACACCCCTTAAAAGGGGGTCCAGGGGTCGGAAAATTTGAACCCCATTATTTTCGAATAAATTGTCCTAAAATCAATCCAACAAAGCAAAAAAATCAATTTTAGCACGCAAATCGCACGGGAGCTGTTTTTCATGACACCTCATACCACACTGGTGGTGCCTGGTGTTGTATAACCCTGGTATAACTGGTATAACCCTGGTGTTGGGCTAGCGGCTAGGGTGCCGGCTTAGGATCCTAGGATCCTGGGTTCGAATCCCGGTCGATCGCTGAATTAACGCCAGGGGGGTTGACTCAGCCTGTCATCCTTCCGAGGTCGGCTAATTGAGTACCAGCTCACTGGTAATTCCCTGTTTGTCGTTAAAGGCGGCAAAAAGGGTTGGCGTCAGGAAGGGCATCCGGCCGTAAAACATTGCTTCAAAAAGGGGACCGAAAAACAACAACAACCACGGCTCCCGAAAAAGGCCAACCCCCGCTTTGCGGGGAAAAATGGCCTCTAAAGGTGGTTTTTTCATACCACACTACAAGGGAAGATCGAGGAACAGGCACCCGACAACGGGTATCTGGTACTGACAATGTGTATCTGGTACTGACAACGCGTATCTGGTACTGACAACGCGTATGTGGTACTGACAACGCGTATCTGGTACCGACAACGCGTATCTGGTACCGACAACGCTTATCTGGTACCGACAACGCGTATCTGGCACCGACAACGCGTATCTGGCACCGACAACGCGTATCTGGCACCGACAACGCGTATCTGGCACCGACAACGCGTCTCTTTCATGAGCCTCGATCTTGTATACAAAACAAAAAAAAAAAAAAAAAAAAAAAAATCTGGCACCGACAACGCGTATCTGGCACCGACAACGCGTATCTGGCACCGACAACGCGTATCTGGCACCGACAACGCGTATCTGGCACCGACAACGCGTATCTGGCACCGACAACGCGTATCTGATACCGACGTGTATCTGGTACCGGCAATGCGTATCTGGTACCGACAACGCGTATCTGGTACCGACAACGTGTATCTGGTACCGACAACGCGTATCTGGTACCGACAACGCGTATCTGGTACCGACAACGCGTATCTGGTACCGACAACGCGTATCTGGTACCGACAACGCGTATCTGGTACCGACAACGCGTATCTGGTACCGACAACGCGTATCTGGTACCGACAACGCGTATCTGGCACCGACAACGTGTATCTGGCACCGACAACGCGTATCTGGCACCGACAACGCGTATCTGGTACCGACAACGCGTATCTGGTACCGACAACGCGTATCTGGTACCGACAACGCGTATCTGGTACCGACAACGCGTATCTGGCACCGACAACGCGTATCTGGCACCGACGTGTATCTGGCACCGACAACGCGTATCTGATACCGACGTGTATCTGGTACCGGCAACGCGTATCTGGTACCGACAACGCGTATCTGGTACCGACAACGCGTATCTGGTACCGACAACGCGTATCTGGTACCGACAACGCGTATCTGGTACCGACAACGCGTATCTGGTACCGACAACGCGTATCTGGTACCGACAACGCGTATCTGGTACCGACAACGCGTATCTGGTACCGACAACGCGTATCTGGTACCGACAACGCGTATCTGGTACCGACAACGCGTATCTGGTACCGACAACGCGTATCTGGTACCGACAACGCGTATCTGGTACTGACAACGCGTATCTGGTACTGCCAAAATCCCAAGAAATTGGCAGAAGTTTCTGGCGAACGTTGATAACAAGAACGAGCTGTTCTCATTCCTGTCAAAAAAGGTAACAGAAAGACAGTTCCCAGATGACAAGGATGTCTACATCACTGCAGGTGATGAAGTCCACCATGTTGGAAACAGTCCACCAATGGATCAATACAACCATGAGGAAGCTGACACTCGTGTCCGAGTACATCTCGTCCACGCCCTCCCAACATCGTCACTTGGAATGGTTCATACTGGAGACACAGATGTTGTCGTAATCCTTCTGAGTAATTTCCATCACATCAAGGCTCTGAATCCGGCTGCAGAAATCTGGATCTTCTTCAAAGCGGGAAAGACAACCAGAACGATCTCCCTGAACACTTTGTCTTCCAAACATCGCCAAGGCTGAAATAAGTGGCAACGAACTTTGTCTGTAGGCTGTACTCCAATGAGTCAAACGAGGACAATGACGTTGACCTCGTCCGAATGAGGGTGTTCTCACAGAAGACTAGGGACGTGGAAAGAATTCCCCCAACGAGTGATGCTTTGGATCAACATCTCAAAAGGAGTGTCTTCTATGGGTAATTTTGGTTACTGTATTTACTGTATTTTGGTTGCTTCTATGGGCAATATGCTTGAAATACAAGTTGCTACTCCTGATCGTGAATCCATACATACCTCATATGTTCAGATCGGATCATCCAATCAAAAGTTATAAGTTTCCATATTTCGCAAAGGCCGGTGGGGGGGTCGGGAACCCCCACGTCCCCAGAAACCCCATTTTTTATCTGAGTGCTTGACACTCGAACCAAAATTGTTCTATAGGCCGTTACCTTCAAATTGGAACTGAAAACGAAACTTTGGCATCAATTTGAAATGAAAAGAAAAAATTACCCATGCACGGCCCCCCACTATAACAAGTCAAAGCGTCCAAACCCGACACCACAAGCCCCCTTTCCACAAGTGATGTGTCTAACAAGTCAAAGCGTCTAAACAGACCCCACCAGCCCCCTTTCCACAAGTAATGTGTCTAACAAGTCCAAGCGTCCAAAACCAGACCCCACCAGCCCCCACTCCACAAGTAATGTGTCTAACAAGTCCAAGCGTCTAAACCAGACCCCACCCGCCCCCACTCCACAAGTAATGTGTCTAACAAGTCCAAGCGTCTAAACCAGACCCCACCCGCCCCCACTCCACAAGTAATGTGTCTAACAAGTCCAAGCGTCTAAACAGACCCCACCAGCCCCCTTTCCACAAGTAATGTGTCTAACAAGTCCAAGCGTCCAAACCAGACCCCACCCGCCCCCTTTCCACAAGTAATGTGTCTAACAAGTCAAAGCGTCTAAACAGACCCCACCAGCCCCCTTTCCACAAGTAATGTGTCTAACAAGTCAAAGCGTCTAAACAGACCCCACCAGCCCCCTTTCCACAAGTAATGTGTCTAACAAGTCCAAGCGTCTAAACCAGACCCCACCCGCCCCCACTCCACAAGTAATGTGTCTAACAAGTCCAAGCGTCTAAACAGACCCCACCAGCCCCCTTTCCACAAGTAATGTGTCTAACAAGTCCAAGCGTCCAAACCAGACCCCACCCGCCCCCTTTCCACAAGTAATGTGTCTAACAAGTCAAAGCGTCTAAACAGACCCCACCAGCCCCCTTTCCACAAGTAATGTGTCTAACAAGTCATCATGTCCAAACCAGACCCCACCCCCCTTTTCCATAAATCAAGTCAGTAACCATTCTGCTTTAATACTCGTGTATTTTTATTACAACAATCTGTGAAATACCAAATTTGTACAGAAAACGTTTGAATCCTGATGATGTCATGTCCACAAAACTTAACAGTGTACAGCAGAAATAGATCCTGGAGACTGCTAAAAATGGGCAGGATCCTGGAGACTCCTGGAGACTGCTACACTGCAAGTGTCAAGAGCCTCTGCAAAAATAAAATAAAATAAAATTTCAAAAAACAAGCGAAGGATCACAAGAAATATTTTACCAGCCAAACGACTTTGGAAAACAAACCGGCGATTAATAATACAAATTGCTGTTTGGAAAACAGAATCAAAGAGTTATGGAGGCCGGGCAGCACTGAAACGGCTTTTCTCAGGCCCGTTCTCATCCCATCTCATCCAAGTTCGTTGTCACCGCCAACACATCCACTACTTGGTGATGGAATTCCTGCAGACACAGGGAAGTGAAGACAAGGTCTCAGTACATTTCTACTTCCTGCGATGGTGGTAATAGCACGATGTCGGGAATAGTGATATGGAAGAACATCTCGTTGAAAGGAGTGTGACCATAAAATTCGGAAGGAGCGACGAAGTTTAGGTTGAGCCTACAGCTCTACTCGACAGCAGAGGAATTGATCGTCAATGAGTCCACTGTTTAAACCTTTCAGGGAACAGGGGGAAGAGGAGACAACTGACATTATGAATCCTCATCTCTGAAAAAGCAACCAAATGCAACATTAAATTACAAGGTGACAGATGAGTGATGGCAAAGTATGGCGATTAATAGGACAGGAAGGCTGTACAACAACGCCACAACTAACACCAGGAATGGTCTAACACCAACAACTAACACCAGGAATGGAGACAACTACCCTGAGGCATCGAATGATGTGAACTCATCCGACGTGGCGAATGGTTCAACAAAAGTCTACTTTCGAGTGGGCCCAACGGAATAAGAGAAAGAGGTGGAAGTAAATTTAGATACTGTTAGCAGGATTGTAAGACTGTTAATTTTACCTTCTCGGTGATGATGCACGACAGAGAGGAGAGGGAGGGAAGTGAGAGAGGGAAGAGAGGTGAGATGGAGGTGAGATGGAGGAGAAAGAGAAGAGAGAGGGAGGAGAGAGATAGGGAAGAGGGAGGGAAGAGATAGGGAAGAGAGAGGTGATATGGAGGATAACAATAACAATAACAACAACAACAACATGCATTTTAAGGCCATTTTCCCTGCTAGAGCGGGGGTTAGACTTGCGGTCCCCATGACAATCTTCTCCATTTTGCCCTATTTTCTCCATCTCCCCTTGTTAACCCCCTTGCCCGCATTTCTTCTTCGACCATCTTTAGCCAAGTCTTTCTCGGTCTTCCCCGTCCTCTACTTCCTTCTACATTCATTTCCATCACTCTTCTCAACCAGTCACTTTCATCCTTCCTCAACACATGACCAAACCATCTCAACCTGTTTCTCTTCACAGCATCCATCACAGTAACAATAACAAAGACAGACAAATGATGGCATGGATTCCATCCTTATTTTTATACACATTTACTTATTTTTATACGTCTCTGCCACCGAAGGAATGATTTGACCCATTTGTTTGTTTATGAGCAGGATATCTTAAAGTTTTGGATGAATTCAGACAAAACTAAGTAGACAGGTTGGGTGTATGACAAAGACAAATTGATTCGAATTTGGAAGAAGATCCAGGGTCGAATTTCTTTTCCATGTATTAAGTGACTAACAAGGTACACGTGTTACGCACGTGTGAGACTTGTGAAAACTTCCACCTATTTTTGGACATGTGACAGGACCCCAAAAGCTGCACAGAAAGTTTGATGGGGCTTGCGCCACAACTGAAGGAGTAGTTTCAGGGACACGCAGACACTCCTACTTTATCATATACACTACATGGCCAAACGTATGTGGACACCCAAACATCACACCCGTATGTGCACAAACGAACATCTCATTTAAAAATCATGGGCATTAACATGGAGTTGGTCCCCTCTTTGCTGCTATAACAGCCTCCACTCTTCTGGGAAGGCTTTCCACTAGATGTTGGAACATTGCTGTGGGGATTTGCTTCCATTCAGCCACAAGAGCATTCGTGAGGTCGGGCACCGATGTTGGGCGATTAGGCCTGGCTCGCAGTCGGCGTTCCATTTCATCCCAAAGGTGTTCGATGGGGTTGAGATCAGGGCTCTGTGCAGGCCAGTCAAGTTCTTCCACACCGATCTCGACAAAGCATTTCTGTATGGACCTCGCTTTGTGCACGGGGGCATTGTCATGCTGAAATAGGAAAGGGCCTTCCCCAAACTGTTGCCACAAAGTTGGAAGCACACAATCCTCTAGAATGTCATTGTATGCTGTAGCATTGAGATTTCCAATCACTGGAATTAAGGGGCCTAGCCCGAACCATGAAAAACAGCCCCAGACCATTATTCCTCCTCCACCAAGCTTTACAGTTGGCACTCTGCATTCCGGCAGGTAGCGTTCTCCTGGCATCCGCCAAACCCAGATTCGTCTGTCGGACTAAAAGATGGTGAAGCGTGATTCATCACTCCAGAGAACGCGTTTCCACTGCTCCAGAGTCCAGAGTCCAATTCTTCACAATTGAGAGATGGGACCAACAACAATATATCACATGGTATCTCCAACAGATATGGATTGTTTCAGATAAAACTTGATGGATGAGTTAGGTAGTCAACAAGAACAGGCCGATTCGATTTTGGTTCAGGTCCGAATCCAGTTTCAGCCCATCAGTGGGATATAAAACGTGAGCTGTTCAACCTGGCGGAGGTATGCTCTCGACCGAGGGGTATTCTAGTCAAATGTAGGGATCTCTTCCCTCTATCAAATAATGTTGATTCTATTTTGTCACTTCAGATGACATTTCTTCTTCTTTCGCATACAGCATGAGGCTATGGGACAGTATCATTGGCTGAGGGCATGGCTGTGCCTCTGATGCAGTGACCCTTGTAGGTTAGGGCAGGAATTTGGAATTTGTTTTGGGCGCCGACTCTTCACGAAGGACACCATGGGATCTTTAACGCCCACCAACTAATGTTGGCAGATGGAGCGACCAGCTTAACGTCCATCCGAGGGACGGCACACACATTGATGAATCGTCCTGCCTGTGAAACAACAGACCGACAATTTACAACTGGGTCAGGATTCGAACCCAGGCTAGAGAGCTCGGAGGCGAGTGCTCGTACCACAAGGCCATCCTGCCAACCCCATTACATTTCCGAAAGATGTTTTATCATGTGACATTCTGAACACAATTCCACATATTCACAATGCCTCAACATTTACATTGTCAATTTCACTTTCATGAAGTAAATCCATCAAAAATCAATCATCTTCCATTTCCACCTTTTTATTCTATCCCCAACTTGGTTAATATTGTGCAGTGCTGATGTTTTGTGTTTGCCATATGAGAAAAACCATGACCTCACTGACCCTGGGTACTACCAATATATATGCAAAGTTTGGTGGAGATCAGCCGAGCCCTGTTTTTCTCCAATTCTCAGATTAGATGTGTACGTGCACGCGCATGCAGATGCACACTTTTAGAGAAATGCCTTGTTAAAACAGAGGGTTGTTCTAATTGGCTCAATGCTGTCTGTCCATCACACCATCTCCTCCAAGACAACAACAACAACAACAACAACAACAACAACAGGCATTTTAAGGCAATTTTCCCTGCGAGAGCGGGGGTTAGCCTTGCGGTCCCCATGACAATCTTCTCCATTTTGCCATATTTTCTGCATCTCTCCTTGTTAACCCCTTTGCCCGCATTTCTTCTTCCACCACATTGATGAATCGCCCCACCAAGTCTTTCTCGGTCTTCCCCGTCCTCTACTTCCTTCTACATTCATTTCCATCACTCTTCTCAACCAGTCACTTTCATCCTTCCTCAACACATGACCAAACCATCTCAACCTGTTTGTCTTCACAGCATCCATCACAGGCTATATTCCCATCATCTTTTGCAATTCATCATTTGTCTTCCTCTCTCTCTCTCAAGGATACTCCACACATCCACCGAACCATTCGCATTTCCACCCTTTCCAGCCTTCGTTGCTGCTCTACGTTCATTACCCATGTCTCGCTCCCATAAATCAAAACACTTCTCACACATGCAGCATACACCTTTCCCTTCAGCTTCAACGACACTCCCCTCCTCATCAGCACGCCACTCAGTTCCCGAAACTTCTTCCATGCACTGTTTGTGCACTCAAACTTTCCATGCACTTCCATGCACTCCAGCAACCGTTGCCGAGTCTGATCCATCTTCTCCATTCAGCATGTCTCCAAGAGAGCAAAATGTTTTCACACCTTCCAGCTTCATGCCATCTCCAAGATCCAACTCAACATTTCCTCCATCTGCAGCTCCCTCTGTGCACACCTTACACTTGAATGTAGCTGCCACACTGGTAAATGACCCTCTCAAACCACTACATTTTTGATGAACCCACTCAGCGCACATTGTACATTGAATGGAATTCAGTCCGACACCCTTCCTGCACACAGCACACGGCCACTTCCCAGTTCTTTCCACCTCACCACATGCTTTACCACTTGCCATCACCTTCGTCTTTCCGATATTCACCTTCAGACCTTTTGCCTCCATACATTCCGTCATAGTCAATGTGTGGCCCTGAATGGGTTTCTCTCATCTCCTCTTCTTGTTCAGGCTGGAGTTCCCCAAGGCAGTGTTCTGGGCCCTGTGCTTTTTCTGGTCTTCATCAATGATCTCTCTGACTCTCTTGAAAATCCTCTCTATCTCTTTGCTGATAACTCCACTCTCTGCCGCTCCATTCCTCATCCCTCAGATCGGCAGTCTGCAGCCTCCTCACTCTCTGCAGACCTGGACAAAATCACAGACTGGGCAAACAAGTGGAACATGTCTTCCAATCCTGACAAATCTCACACTCTTACGATGTCTCTCCGAAAAGACCGACTGGACAACCCTCCCATCTACTTTCTGAATAATCCTCTCCAAGAAAAGTTCTGTCACTCAAGCTTTTGGGTCTCACTATCTGCCATAATCTTTCCTGGGAAAACCACATTTCCAAGCTGGCCTCCAAAGCCAGTCGTCGACTGGGTCGACGTCGTGCGAAGTCCTTCCTTGGCACACCTGAGCTCCTCACCACATACAAGGCTTTCATCCGCAGCTCTATGGAATACTGCTCTCCCCTCTGGTCTGGTGCTCCTGCCTCACACCGAGCTCGTCTTCACGCTGTTGAAACCAAAGCGTTCAGAATCATTGGAATCTCCCGCGATGACGCTATCTCCGAGGGCCTTTCACTTACTCACTGCAGGCAGGTTGGTGGTCTTTCCGTCTTCTACCAACTCCTCTCCGGCCTTGCTCCCCCAGCTCTCTCTGGGCTCTGTCCCCCAAATATTCCTACAGGTCGCACAACATCTGACTGCAACCCTCTTATGGTTAAACTGCCAAAATCAAGACTCTCTGCTCACCTTCACTCCTTCATTCCTCTTTTCTCCCACCTCTGGAACAAACTCCCTCACTCTCTTCAATCCCACTCCTCCCTCCAGGTCTTCAAATCAGCTGTTCACCACCATCTCTTATCTTCCCCCATCCAAAACCTTGATCTTGTATACCCCGCTAATTTCACCCCAAATCCACTTTTTTGAAATACCAACTTCTCTCCTGGAAGTCCTTGGTGTCCTTGCGTTTTATACCTATCCTGCCTCCCCCCAAGCCCTCTCCTTCCCACACATCTCCCGATATCCCTGCTCTCAAATGTTGTGTTTGTGTGCTTCCCCTTCTCTCCCCATCTTGTCTACCGCTCCCCTTTTTATATACTTTGTTTGCTTGATAAATGTTAGCTCTTTCACGAGCCTCGATTCTGTATACAAAAAAAAAATACTCTCCCCAATCAACACCAGATCATCTGCATACAACAACTCCCACGGTAAACCCTCCTTTACGTTCCGAGCCAGCACCTCCATCACAGCTACAAATAGTAGTGGACTTAGTACCGACCCCTGATGCACTCCCATCTTCACCTCAAACTCACCACTGTTCCCGTCCTTCGTCCTTACAGCTGTGCACGCTCTTTCGTACATTGCTATCACTACTCTGATCAACCATTCCTCCACTCCTAACTTCCAACTCTGAACTAACTAACTCTAACTTCTAACTCCAAGACTGTTATGCATTAATTCAACAAACATGGTCGTTATAGTCACCACATGACGAGAACGTGTGAGAACAGTATCATTTTGGCCACGTCCCCTGGAGCCCTGGGGTGGACTCAAAAGGTCAAATACCACAAAATGCAATTGTGGGCACATTTTAAAATTAAACTTTGCATATGCAATCAATATTGGGGAACGAAT
Organism: Myxine glutinosa; assembly: GCF_964187855.1. Lineage (NCBI taxonomy): Eukaryota > Metazoa > Chordata > Myxini > Myxiniformes > Myxinidae > Myxine > Myxine glutinosa. The sequence goes on from NC_136271.1 coordinate 2,337,280, forward strand.
AAAATATGTAACGATTTTTTGGATTTCACCCCTGGGTTTGTAAAAACGTATTTTCATTTTGTGCAAGATCTTTCATGAAAACATCACCAGAAAAAAGTTGTTAGTATTAGGTGTAAGTGTGACACTAGGCTGCTGCGATATATCGATATACCGGTTATATCAGTATAATTTCTCATATACCACCAAAAATCGATATGAAAAATAAAAAAATCTGCATAATTCAAAAAATAAAAATAAAATTTTTTAAAAAATCGGTAAATCAGCAGTAAATCGAAGAAAGGTGTTTACAGCCCTTAAACACCGTAAATTATTTTAAAAGCTTTGCTGCACTCGATCTGTAATAGTGATACTGACTTGTGCTGATCAACAGTACGGAAATCTACGATAGTGATACTGACTTGTGCTGATTAATAGTACGGAAATCTACAATAGTAATACTGACTTGTGCTGATTAACAGTACGGAAATCTACAATAGTGATACTGACTTGTGCTGATTAACAGTACGGAAATCAACGATAGTGATACTGACTTGTGCTGATTAACAGTACGGAAATCTACAATAGCGATACTGACTTGTGCTGATTAACAGTACGGAAATCAACGATAGTGATACTGACTTGTGCTGATTAACAGTACGGAAATCTACAATAGCGATACTGACTTGTGCTGATTAACAGTACGGCAATCTGCGATAGTGATACTGACTTGTGCTGATTAACAGTACGGCAATCTGCGATAGTGATACTGGCCTATGCTGATTAACAGTACGGAAATCTACGATAGTGATACTGGCCTATGCTGATCAACAGTTCAGAAATCTACAATGGTGATACTGACTTGTGCTGATTAACAGTACGGAAATCTACAATAGTGATACTGACTTGTGCTGATTAACAGTACGGAAATCTACAATAGTGATACTGACTTGTGCTGATTAACAGTACGGAAATCTACAATAGTGATACTGACTTGTGATGATTAACAGCACGGAAATCTACGATAGTGATACTGACTTGTGCTGATTAACAGTACGGAAATCTACAATAGTGATACTGACTTGTGCTGATTAACAGTACGGAAATCTATGATAGTGATACTGACTTGTGATGATTAACAGTACGGAAATCTACTATCGTGATACTGACTTGTGATGATTAACAGCACGGAAATCTACGATAGTGATACTGACTTGTGCTGATTAACAGTACGGAAATCTATGATAGTGATACTGACTTGTGATGATTAACAGTACGGAAATCTACTATCGTGATACTGACTTGTGCTGATTAACAGTACGGAAATCTATGATAGTGATACTGACTTGTGCTGATCAACAGTTCAGAAATCTACAATAGCGATACTGACTTGTGCTGATTAACAGTACGGAAATATACAATAGTGATACTGACTTGTGCTGATTAACTGTACGAAAATCTACGATAGTGATACTGACTTGTGCTGATTAACAGTACGGAAATCTACAATAGTGATACTGACTTGTGCTGATTAACAGTAGGGAAATCTACAATAGCGATACTGACTTGTGCTGATTAACAGTACGGAAATCTACAATAGTGATACTGACTTGTGCTGATTAACAGTACGGAAATCTACGATAGTGATACTGACTTGTGCTGATTAACAGTACGGAAATCTACAATAGCGATACTGACTTGTGCTGACTAACAGTACGGAAATCTATGATAGTGATACTGACTTGTGCTGATTAACAGTACGGAAATCTACAACAGTGATACTGACTTGTGCCGATTAACAGTACGGAAATCTACAATAGTGATACTGACTTGTGCTGATTAACAGTACGGCAATCTGCGATAGTGAAACTGACTTGTGCTGATTAACAGTACGGAAATCTACAATAGTGATACTGACTTGTGCTGATTAACAGTACGGCAATCTGCGATAGTGATACTGACTTGTGCTGATTAACAGTACGGCAATCTGCGATAGTGATACTGACTTGTGCTGATTAACAGTACGGCAATCTACAATAGTGATACTGACTTGTGCTGATTAACAGTACGGCAATCTACAATAGTGATACTGGCCTATGCTGATCAACAGTTCAGAAATCTACAATGGTGATACTGACTTGTGCTGATTAACAGTACGGAAATCTACAATAGTGATACTGACTTGTGCTGATTAACAGTACGGAAATCTACAATAGTGATACTGACTTGTGCTGATTAACAGTACGGAAATCTACAATAGTGATACTGACTTGTGCTGATTAACAGTACGGAAATCTACAATAGTGATACTGACTTGTGCTGATTAACAGTACGGCAATCTGCGATAGTGATACTGACTTGTGCTGATTAACAGTACGGCAATCTGCGATAGTGATACTGACTTGTGCTGATTAACAGTACGGCAATCTACAATAGTGATACTGGCCTATGCTGATTAACAGTACGGAAATCTACGACAGTGATACTGGCCTATGCTGATCAACAGTACGGAAATCTACAATGGTGATACTGACTTGTGCTGATCAACAGTTCAGAAATCTACAATGGTGATACTGACTTGTGCTGATTAACAGTACGGAAATCTACAATAGTGATACTGACTTGTGCTGATTAACAGTACGGAAATCTACAATAGTGATACTGACTTGTGCTGATTAACAGTACGGCAATCTACAATAGTGATACTGACTTGTGCTGATTAACAGTACGGAAATCTACAATAGTGATACTGACTTGTGCTGATTAACAGTACGGCAATCTACGATGGTGATACTGACTTGTGCTGATTAACAGTACGGAAATCTACAATAGTGATACTGACTTGTGCTGATTAACAGTACGGCAATCTACGATGGTGATACTGACTTGTGCTGATTAACAGTACGGAAATCTACAATAGTGATACTGACTTGTGCTGATTAACAGTACGGCAATCTGCGATAGTGATACTGACTTGTGCTGATTAACAGTACGGAAATCTACAATAGTGATACTGACTTGTGCTGATTAACAGTACGGCAATCTGCGATAGTGATACTGACTTGTGCTGATTAACAGTACGGAAATCTACAATAGTGATACTGACTTGTGCTGATTAACAGTACGGCAATCTGCGATAGTGATACTGACTTGTGCTGATTAACAGTACGGAAATCTACAATAGTGATACTGACTTGTGCTGATTAACAGTACGGCAATCTACGATGGTGATACTGACTTGTGCTGATTAACAGTACGGAAATCTACAATAGTGATACTGACTTGTGCTGATTAACAGTATGGAAATCTACAATAGTGATACTGACTTGTGCTGATTAACAGTACGGCAATCTGCGATAGTGATACTGACTTGTGCTGATTAACAGTACGGAAATCTACAATAGTGATACTGACTTGTGCTGATTAACAGTACGGAAATCTACAATAGTGATACTGACTTGTGCTGATTAACAGTATGGAAATCTACAATAGTGATACTGACTTGTGCTGATTAACAGTACGGCAATCTGCGATAGTGATACTGACTTGTGCTGATTAACAGTACGGAAATCTACAATAGTGATACTGACTTGTGCTGATTAACAGTACGGCAATCTACGATGGTGATACTGACTTGTGCTGATTAACAGTACGGAAATCTACAATAGTGATACTGACTTGTGCTGATTAACAGTACGGAAATCTACAATAGTGATACTGACTTGTGCTGATTAACAGTACGGCAATCTGCGATAGTGATACTGACTTGTGCTGATTAACAGTACGGAAATCTACAATAGTGATACTGACTTGTGCTGATTAACAGTACGGCAATCTGCGATAGTGATACTGGCCTATGCTGATTAACAGTACGGAAATCTACAATAGTGATACTGACTTGTGCTGATTAACAGTACGGCAATCTGCGATAGTGATACTGACTTGTGCTGATTAACAGTACGGAAATCTACAATAGTGATACTGACTTGTGCTGATTAACAGTACGGCAATCTGCGATAGTGATACTGACTTGTGCTGATTAACAGTACGGAAATCTACAATAGTGATACTGACTTGTGCTGATTAACAGTGCGGCAATCTGCGATAGTGATACTGGCCTATGCTGATTAACAGTACGGAAATCTACTATAGCGATACTGGCCTATGCTGATCAACAGTTCAGAAATCTACAATGGTGATACTGACTTGTGCTGATTAACAGTACGGAAACTACAATAGTGATACTGACTTGTGCTGATTAACAGTACGGAAATCTACAACAGTGATACTGACTTGTGCTGATTAACAGTACGGAAATCTACAATAGTGATACTGACTTGTGCTGATTAACAGTACGGAAATCTACAATAGTGATACTGACTTGTGCTGATTAACAGTACGGAAATCTACAATAGTGATACTGACTTGTGCTGATTAACAGTACGGAAATCTACGATAGTGATACTGACTTGTGCTGATTAACAGTACGGCAATCTGCGATCGTGATACTGGCCTATGCTGATTACCGGTACAGCGATCAGCCATAGTGATACAAACTATAAATTGCTACACCCTTGATCAAGTGTCCTGCATCTTCGCAGTGACTCGTCCGGGATTCTAACCCAGCCAAGAAACTGCTTCGGCAGAATTGACACTCTGTATAGAGCAACAGTGCACAAGATAATACATATTGGACTTTGCTGGATCGTACAACAACTCACAATCCGTTTTCTTCGACACCATTTAACAACTCGGCAACAAGTCAGTGAGCTACTCACGCATTCATGCTCTTTCCACTGCCACTGAGGATGATGAATGGAGTTTTCTGGGACTTCTGTTTTTCTTGAAGCAAAGCCACAGTACCGAGAGGAGTATCACTAGAACTCATCTTCTTCAACATCTGTGGAAAAACAAATAAAAGGTTCATTTTCATAAGAATCTGGCGTGGTCAGCCAACATCTCGACACCTGTGAATGTGAATAATTGGTTGCGAGAGACCGTATTTGAGACATCTCGAGGCCTGAATGGACCTGCACCATGATGTAATGGGATACTCTTTGCCAATTTGAATACTGATAATCTTGTAATAATAAATCTGAAACCAACTTTGAGTTCACTTTGGAAAATGATTTTCTTTTTAAAGGTCCATAGAAAGTCCAACCGTCTAAAATCACAGTGATGTTTGTCCGTACCTTTTGACCACCTGTTCCCCTCTGCTCAATCAATCCTGCATTGTTTTTCCAACATTCATTATTCAGCACTTCCGTGAAATTCAACATTTGCATAAAGAACCCCACGTGAACAACCTTATGACACAATGGCATCACAATCTGCTGAACACCAATGTCACACAGGGCTGGAAGTCACGTTGTAGAATCTACAATTAAAAATATATATACATATATACATCTACAGATATACATACATATACTACTGGGGTATGCCTGCACCTTCGAAGCAGTAAGTATGTAGGTACATAATAAATAGAAGCTTTATGTTATGATGATTATAGGCAAGCATCAACGACCTCCTGTTGCCTATCGTTTTTGTTTTGTTTTTACGAACGCATTTACGGTTTTTTTTTAGGTAAATTTTTATTCAGGATTTGATTTCACAGTTTACAGTTATATAAATTACAATTTTCAAATGCTAAATATCGATTGAGGGTTTTTTTTTTTTTTACGTACGTTTTTACGGTTTTTTAAACGTAATTTTCCCATTTATGGACACTTTTCTGTTTTTCCTTTATGAACATTATTGTCATGTTTATTGCACAGTTTACAGTTATACAAGTTACAATTTTCAAATGCGAGATATTGATTAAGGTTTTGCAACGTAAATTTTCATTTACGGACGCTTTCCGACGGCTATGCGACATTTCCCGGTGTATCAGCTTCCATGTCTGGCGGCACGCCAAATTTCAGCTTTCTACAACACCCGGAAGGTCCCGACCATGAATGTCAGTCAGTCAATCAGTCCTTGAGTCAGTGGTTAAAAAGAGCTTTCATATGTTAGATATATATCAGTTATTGTGCGACTCTTCACCGAACCTTCAAAAATAAATAATAAAAGGGAGTCCCTCCTACCGTACTAACAGTGCTTATATACACTAACACGTTCCTTCGAGCTCTGCTTCACCTGGCTTGTTAATCTCTTTTTATTCCTTTCCCCCCCCCCCCCCCCCCCCCTTCCCATGCCTCCTGCCCCCAAGCCCTCTCCCTCCCACACTTCTCCCTGCTCTCAAATGTTGTGGTTGTGTGCTTCCCCTTCTCTCCCCATCTTGTCTTCCGCTCTCTCTTTTTGTATATTTTGTTTGTCTGGTTGATTTGTTTGTGAAATAAATGTTAGCTCTTTCACGAGCCTCGATTCAGTATACAAAAAAACAAAAAAAAAAAAAAAAAAAATACCCAGACAGTCTTCAGGGTTTTGTTTTAAAATGTTTTAACTTCCTTCTCCCATGTTGTATTCTCTCTTCTATTACAATTCACTCTTTTTCTTCCTTTTCAAATCGCTCTGTCAATCAATCCAATTAAAAATTTTAAATCTCTTACAGTTCTCCCTTTCTCCAATCTCTAAGCTCACCTTTATATAACCCCTCCTCTGACATTTTCAAACGTATCTCTGACTTGAAAATATCAAGAAACCAAGTTTGTTTGCAATGGATGTTAGTACTTCATCAATTGTTCCTTTTGTACATCTTCAGTGTCAAACCCTTCCCTGTCTGTTCCCTCCTCAACTTGTACTTGCCCCCATGCTACCAACCCTATCTCTTGCCAACGTCCCACTCCATGTCCCCTCCCTCTACTTCCTCTTACCCCCATTCCGTCACTACCTTCCCTCTGCCCCTCCCATTTAAACTTCCCGCTTCCCCTCCCATTCAAAACTTCCCCCTCACCCCTCCCCTTCAAAACTCCCCCCTCATCCCTTCCCTTCAAATCTCCACTCTCAAATCAAAATCAATCAAAAATGCTTTGTTAAAAGCATGTCTGGCAGCCAATTGCTGAATTACACATGCATACACATTACACACGATCATGCCTTGATCTCTGATCATCAATTTGGATTCAGACCAGGCAACTCTACTCGAGACATGCTGCTTCTGCTGTCTAAACAATGGATGGAGGTCCTCAATGCAAAACAGGAAATCAGACCCGTCTCCCTTGACATACAGACGTGGCGAAAAATATTGACACCCATGCACTATTTTCAAATAATGCACCAAAACAAACAAAAAAATCTGAAAAATTACTAAATCTTAGCTTATTCCACACAGAAATCCGAAAATGGCCCGGACAATATTATTGGCACCTCTTAGAAGTTGTGAGAAATAATTTGATTTCAAGCAGGCGATTCTCCTTTACCTTGAAATTGAACTCACCTGTGGTGCGTGGCAAGTGCCTGCAATATAAAAATCACTCATTCAACCAGTTTGAATAAAGAAAAGGAGTCATTCTGCTGTTTTGTGTCACTGTGTGTACCGTAATGAGCATGGAGAAAAGAAAGAAAATTCAGATACATAATTGTCTGAGGAGGTCAAACACAAGATTGTAGACAAGCATGGACAATCTCAAGGCCACAATTCCATCTCCAGAGACCTTGATGTTCCTGTGTCCACCGTACACAATGTTATCAGGAAGTTTAAGGCCCATGGCACTGTAGCCAACCTCCCTGGACGTGGCTGCAAGAGAAAACTTGATCGAAGATTGCAGAGAAGGATTGTTCGAATGGTGGAGAAAGCACCTCGATAAACTGCCAAACAGATTCAAGCTGACCTTCAGACACAAGGTACGACAGTTTCAACTTCAACTTCTGACACAATGTACGACAGCACCATCTGTCGCCAACTCAATGAAAGGGGGTTCTATGGTAGGAGACCCAGGAGGACCCCACTGCTGAGAGAGAGACATAAGAAAGCCTGACTGGAGTTTGCCAAAACACACCTGAACAAGCGAAAATCCTTCTGGGAGAATGTCCTGTGGACAGATGAGGCCAAATTAGAGCTTATTGTAAAGCACATCATCTCTATGTTTACAGAAAACAAAATGAAGCCTTCAAATAAAAAAAACACCTTCTCTACAGTCAAACATGGAGGAGGTTCAGTGATGTTTGGGGTTGCTGTGCTGCCTATAGTGCTGGGTACCTTGAAAGTGTGCATGGCATCATGAAATCAGGAGATTACCAAGGAATTTGAGCGCAATGTTCAATCCAGTATCAGAAAGCTGGGTCTCGGTCAAAGGTCATAGGTCTTGCAGCAGGACAATGACCCCAAACACACTTCAAAAAGCACCAGGAATGGTTCAAGACAAAACGCTGGACTGTTCTGAAGTGGACAGCAATGAGTCCAGATCTACATCCCATTGAACACCCGTGGGGAGATCTGAAAACAGCATTTGGGAGAAGGCACTGTTCAAATCTGGGGGAACTGGAGCAGTTTGCACAGGAAGAGTGGGACAAACTGCCAGTAGAGAGGTGAAGGAAGCTCATTCATGGCTATAGGAAGCGCTTGACTGCAGTTATTTTGTTCAAAGTCTGTGCTCCAAAATATTAAGTCTTGGGTGTCAATAATTTTGTCAATGTCATTTATTTTTATTTTCTGATTTAAAAGGATATAATAAGTTCTGAATCAAAAACAAAGGTTCTGTAATGTTAACAGTGGAATAAAGAATTGTGGAGACAAAATACTTTTCAACTTATTTTTAGAGAAAATTGTGACTTATTTGAAAAAAAGTGCAAGGGTGCCAATATTTTTGGCCACTGCTGTATCTCGTGCCTTCGATACAGTCTGGTACCCCATCCTGCTCACCAAATTCTCCTCTTATGGTATCCATGGAAATCTCCACACATGGCTCGAAGACTTCCTCTCCTGTCATAGCAAACGTGTGGTATAAAAGGAATTCTCTCATCTCCCCTTCCTGTCCAGGCTGAAGTTCCTCAAGGCAGTGTTCTGGGCCCTGTGGTTTTTCTGGTCTTCGTTAATGATCCCTTCGATTCTCTGGAAAAGCATCTTTATCTTTTTGCTGATGACTCCACCCTCTGCCGCACCACCTCTCATCCCTCAGATCGGCAGTCAGCAGCCTATTATTCACTCTCTGCAGACCTGGACAAAATCTCAAACCGGACAAAGACATGGAACATTTCCTGACAAATCGTCTGGAAAAAAAGACTGTCTGGAAAACCCCCCCAACTATCTCAACAATCCTCTCGAAGAAGTTCTCAAGCATTTCAAGCTTTTGAAACTTTTGTTTTTGGGTCCCACTATCTGCCATTCTGCCATGATCGTTCCTGGGAAAACCACATTTCCAAGCTGGCCTCCAAAGCCACTCGCCGACTGGGCATCCTCCGTCGTGCGAAGTCCTTCCTTGGCACACCTGAGCTCCTCACCATATACAAAGCTTTCACCTGCAGCTCAATGGAATACTGCTCTCCCCTCTGGGCTGGTGCTCTATTCCTCACACATACAGTCACGTGAAAAAGTAAGTACACCTCATGTAAAGCTTTGTTGACTTTTTCAACATATTTCAACAGACAGCTATTTGATCTTCGTTTCAACAATATTGATAGATAAAGGTGATATAATATAACAAATATCATGAAACATTTACATTTTGTAGTCCATTGTATAATTTAAATAAACATGAATGCAAATTTCGCATGTGGAAAAAGTAAGTACACCCCGACATTTATCACTACTTCAAATACCTAAAATTAGAATCAGGTGCCACAGCTCAGGTGCAAATGATTAGAACATCGTCAGAGAGGATCTTGGAGGAACCTGTCTTATTTAAACCTCAGACATTTCGTTTGGTTTGCTCATTGATGTTGAAGTGTGCGGCGTCACCATGCCCAGATTAAAAGAGCTCTCTGAGGCCTTCAGAAAGAAGGTTATACGTAGTGTGTTCAAAAAGTATCCGACCTTTATTTTTCGTGCGTAAAAAAAAAGAAGCTATGGAGGCGTTGATTGGTGCACGTATGTAGGCGATCCTAATGCACACGCGTGAATTTTTTCACACCTGCAGAAGCTGTCATTCGACGGCAGACCGCCGATGAGTGAGGAAATGTAAGTGAGCGCCGTCGGATTTTCGTTTTTGACAAAATGATGGAAAAACTTGAACAACGCTACTGCATCAAATTTTGTGTTTCATCAAACTTGCATCAAAACTGCAACTTGGTTTCTGGGTCGTACCCATAAACCCAGGACTCATCGCCAGTGATCACTGTGTTGAGGAAGCTGGGATCGCTGTTCACAGTCTCCAGCATGTCCTGTGCGATCTCCAAACGAGTTGCTTCAGCTCAATCGTTAGCAGCTTTGGTACGAACTTCGCTGAGATTCTCCTGAAGCCCAAATCCTCCTTCATAATGGAATGAACGGTGTTGAATCTTGCGGATCGTTTCCACTTGGGAATCGCCAAGCTTTACACAAAATTTGATGCAGTAGCGTTGTTCAAGTTTTTCCGTCATTTTGTCAAAAACGAAAATCCGACGGTGCTCACTTACATGTCCTCACTCATCGGCGGTCTGCCGTCGAATGACAGCTTCTGCAGGTGTGAAAAAATTCACGCGTGTGCATTAGGATCGCCTACATACGTGCACCAATCAACGCCTCCCTAGCTTCTTTTTTTTTACGCACGAAAAATAAAGGTCGGATACTTTTTGAACACAGTAGTAGATGCCTACGAGTCTGGAAAGGGATTTAAAAAGATCTCCAAACAATTTCAAATCAATCATTCGACTGTCCGGAAGATAAATCTACAAGTGGAGAAGATTCCAAACAACTACCAACTTGTTCAGGCCAGGCCACCTCAGCAAGTTCAGCCCGAGACCAGACCGCAAGATGCTGAAAGAAGTCTCTAAGAACCCCAGAATGTCATCACAGGACCTACAGGTAGCTCTTGCCACTGTTGATGTCAAAGTGCACGAGTCTACCATTACAAAGAGGCTGCACAAATTTGATCTACATGGGAGGTGTGCCAGGAGGAAACCTTTGCTGCCCAGAAAGAACATCAGGGCAAGACTAAAGTTTGCCAATGAACACCTAGGCAAAGACCAGCACTTCTGGAACAATGTGATCTGGACAGATGAGTCAATGGTAGAGCTATTTGGCCACTACCAGAAGACATGTTTGGCGAAAACCAAAGACAGCATTTGACCACAAGAACCTGATACCAACTGTAAAGCATGGTGGTGGAAATATTATGGTTTGGGGCAGCTTTGCTGCATCAGGGCCTGGGCAGCTCACCATCATAGAATCCACTATGAATTCTTCATTGTAGCAGAGGGTGCTTGAGGATAATGTGAGGCCATCTGTCGGAGAGTTGAAGCTCAACCGAAGGTGGACCTTGCAACATGCCAATGACCCTAAACATACCAGTAAATCCACCAAAGAATGGCTGAAAAGAAAGAAATGGAGGGTTCTGGAATGGCCAAGTCAAAGCCCGGATCTAAATCCCATCGAGATGTTGTGAGGGGATTTGAAACGAGCTGTGCGTGCAAGAAACCCCTCAAACATCGCACAGCTGAAAGAATTCTGCACGGAGGAATGGGCAAAAATTTCTCCCAGTCGATGTCAGAGACTGGTTGACAGTTATAAGAAACGCCTACCTGAGGTTGTTTCTGCCAAAGGGGGCAATACTACCTATTAGAGCCAAGGGTGTACTTACTTTTTCCACATGCGAAATTTGCATTTATGTTTATTTAAATTATACAATGGACTACAAAATGTAAATGTTTCATGATATTTGTTATATTATATCACCTTTATCTATCAATATTGTTGAAACGAAGATCAAATAGCTGTCTGTTGAAATATGTTGAAAAAGTCAAAACTTTACATGGGGTGTACTTACTTTTTCACCTGACTGTAGCTCCGCTTCACGATATATATACACATTTATCACAACAAACAAACAGAAGCAAGCAATGTTTGTGCCAAAAATGTATCAACGTGTACGCCTGCTTTTGACAACTCATGGCCAAGTTGTTCATGTGAGGCATACCGTTGGCAGGTGAAGTCGGCAGACGGTCCAATTTGCTTTAACAATAATTCCTTACCAGGAAGAGCTCCAGAATGCCAAAAAACTGGAAATACCGTAATGCCGTTGACGATACCGGTGAAGAATAATCAAACGTTTTCCAATCACACCACCACAGCATGAAGAAACAGGGAATAAACAAACCTGCTCCTCCAAATGCTTCTTCATCCTCTTCTCAGTTTTCATTTTCCCTGAGCCTTTGCCATGGAAGCGATGAGACAATTGTCGAAAAGCCTGGCGTGCACACACAAAACCCAAACACTGAATATTTACATCTGCATGAATATTAACGGAGTCACTTGTAATGAATACGCATAAACTGGGCACAAGAAAGAGTTGTTATTCTGGCATAAACTGGGCACAAGAAAGAGTTGTTATTCTCCTGCCATTCCTGGGAGTTTCAGGGATGACTGACACTCATCACTAGCATGTCCATAGATGAGATTTTATCATGAGCCAGTCATTACTCCATCACAAGGTATCACACTACTGCAAGAGCCCTCGACCAATGCAACCTTTAGAATTATGCCAGGAATACCAACACACAGTTTCCTCCTATTCACGCAAGACCGATATTTATAATACGCAACACAAGTAGAGTCCAGACAGCACAATCACTCCATGGGGAGGACTCATCAAGGATCCAACAGCTCAGAGGTGACTTCGTTGCGAGGTATCAACGCAGGTGTTCTTGCAAACATGTGTCACCTGATGTGTCACAACGAAGGTTATGTTTTCACTCCGATTCGTGTGTCTGTGTTTTGTCTGTTTGTGAGCACGATATTCCAAACAAATATATCGACGGATTCAGGCAAAACTTGATGGACCGTTGGTGTGTGACAAAGATGAATTAATTAGATTTTGGTGAAGATCCGGATACCTATTTTCCTTTTCATTTTGAAAGTGATTCTTTATCACTTATACATGGGCCTAAAAGCTAAAAACTATTTCTATCACGATATCTCAAAAAGTTGTGGGTGCATTGGGACAAAACTTAGTGGATTAATTGGGTAGGTGACAAGAACTAGCCGATTTGATTTTGGCCTATCAAAGGGATACAAATGTAAACTGTTCGGCCTGGTGGAGGTATGCACTCCAGCTCGAGCGAGTGTCATTTTAGTCTATTTTAGCAACAACAAGCAGAGTCCCATTTCCGACCGGTTTGTAGATGTCTGACATCATATGAGCAATTTGTTGAAGTGTGTATTGGTATAAATGGGAATTCAAGGTAAAGTGTTGGTATGCAACATGCCTCGTGGTACATGTTTACTTCACAGACAATGGCACCTGCTCAGAAGAACCATTGTTAGTGATTAAAAGTATACATGTTGTGCATAGCACGATACGAACGAAATCCAAATAAGCAATAGTTGCCATGGAAACAGCAATTTGGTAATTTGGGAAATTTGACCAAACAAGTGTTTTACATGACGGAATGTTTGGGCATAACAAATATGATTGATACATTTTCTAATTGCCACCTAAGGTGTTTTACATGTTGTGGACGGCATTGATCTTGACCTTTGACTACTTTGACCAGACTTTATACAGTTGTACTACACATGCGCACAAATAAGCTGTGCAATTTTCAATCTGATATCTTGAAAAGTTCCTGAGGTTTGGCCACAAGAAAATCTCAAAAATATCCCATTTGCTTATAATGGGAGTGAAATCGCTGTCATTGACACAGTTTTCTCTCTGGTACACGGGGCTTCTCCCTCTGGCACGCGGGGCTTCTCCCTGTGGCACGCGGGGCTTCTCCCTCTGGCACGCGGGGCTTCTCCCTCTGGCACGCGGGGCTTCTCCCTCTGGCACGCGGGGCTTCTCCCTCTGGCACGCGGGGCTTCTCCCTCTGGCACGCGGGGCTTCTCCCTCTGGCACGCGGGGCTTCTCCCTCTGGCACGCGGGGCTTCTCCCTCTGGCACGCGGGGCTTCTCCCTCTGGCACGCGGGGCTTCTCCCTCTGGCACGCGGGGCTTCTCCCTTTGCCACATGGGGCTTCTTCCTCTGCCACGTGGGGCTTCTCCCTCTGGCAAGCGGGGCTTCTCTCTCTGCCACGTGGGGCTTCTTTCTCTGCCACGTTGGGCTTCTCTCTCTGCCATGCGGGGCTTCTCTCTCTACCACGTGGGGCTTCTCTCTCTGCCATGTGGGGCTTCTCTCTCTACCACGCGGGGCTTCTCCCTCTGGCACGCGGGGCTTCTCTCTCTGCCACGCTGGGCTTCTCTCTGCCACGCTGGGCTTCTCTCTGCCACGCTGGGCTTCTCTCTCTGCCACGCTGGGCTTCTCTCTCTGCCATGTGGGGCTTCTCTCTCTACCACGCGGAGCTTCTCTCTCTGCCACGCTGGGCTTCTCTCTCTGCCATGTGGGGCTTCTCTCTCTGCCAAGTGGGGCTTCTCTCTCTACCACGCGGGGCTTTTCTCTCTGCCACGTGGGGCTTCTCTCTCTGCCACGCTGGGCTTCTCTCTCTGCCACGCGGGGCTTCTCTCTCTGCCATGTGGGGCTTCTCTCTCTGCCACGCGGGGCTTCTCTCTCTGCCACGCGGGGCTTCTCTCTCTGCCACGCGGGGCTTCTCTCTCTGCCACGCGGGGCTTCTCTCTCTGCCACGGGGGGCTTCCCTCTCTGTCACGTGGGGCTTCTCTCTCTACCACGCGGGGCTTCTCTCTCTGCCACGTGGGGCTTCTCTCTCTACCACGTGGGGCTTCTCCCTCTGGCACGCGGGGCTTCTCTCTCTGCCACGTGGGGCTTCTCTCTCTGCCACGCGGGGCTTCTCTCTCTGTCACGTGGGGCTTCTCTCTCTACCACGTGGGGCTTCTCTCTCTGCCATGCGGGGCTTCTCTCTCTGCCATGTGGGGCTTCTCTCTCTGCCACATGGGGCTTCTCCCTCTGCCACATGGGGCTTCTCCCTCTGGCATGCGGGGTTTCTCTCTCTGCAACCCCCGATACTGTACAAGTAATTAAGAAAGAGAGAGAGAGTGTGTGTGTGTGTGTGTGTGTGTGTGTGTGTGTGTGTGTGTGTGTGTGTGTGTGTGTGTGTGTGTGTGTGTGTGTGTGTGTGTGTGTCCTCCATAACTCCAAAACCATGAAACCTAGCGGCCCCAAACTTTTCATGCGTACTTCTCGACCTCCTTGGGATTGCATGAATGAAAACTGGGTGTTTGGGTGTGCTCTTGATGATCACTTGCACTAGCAGGCTCACCTTTGGTCAGTATGTGTTCAGGCCGCTCAGCTTGTTGCCTTAATTCCGCCATTTTGTTCGCTCAACTCAAGCATGCCCAACATTAGAACAGGTCTGTTGCTGTCCAATAAAGCTTCATATCTACGAATGGTAATATAGCTGATCTGATCTTCATACCGACGAATCACTGTATAACTGGATGCATCACCATGCTTATAAACGGCAGTGTTCAGTCCTTCACCTAATTTCCACAAAGATCAAGATTCTCTTCACCTGAACTGCATTTCAAAATTTTAACTGTGGCATTGACCTCAGCTGCAGTTCCGACTATTAAAGTGTTAGTTTGTCCAATTTGGCCAGTGGAACACTCCTGGCAACTCATCAGTATTGTTGGAGTACTTGCTTGAGTGCTTAAGCTGCTTGGTGAGCGCTCCACAAGTAGTTTGGTAAGGGAACACCTCGCTACATGGAACACCCCTGCTCCCTCCTCAGATTGAGTCTTTATTTTTTTTCCTTCCTTTAAAAGGTAAAAAGTACATATACAGTGCATTCAGGAAGTATTCAGACCCCTTCACTTTTTCACATTTTGTTATGTTGCTGAAATCGTTTAAATTCATTTTTTCCCTCATCAATCTCCAATCAATACCCCAAAATGACAAAGAGAAAACAGGGTTTTAGAAAGTTTTGCTAATTTATTAAAAAGAAAAAAACTGAAATATCACATTTACAGAAGTATTCAGACCCTTTGCTATGACAATTGAAATTTAGTTCAGGTGTTTCCCATTTCTCTTGATCATCTTTGAGATGTTTCTACACCTTGATTGGAGTCCACCTGTGGTAAATTCAATTGATTGGACATGATGTGGAAAGGCACACACCTGTCTATATAAGGTCTCACAGCTGACAATGCATATCAGATGCATATCATACCCTTGCACTTTTTTCAAATAACTCACAATTTTCTCTAAAAATAAGTTGAAATTGACAAAAGTATTTTGTCTCCACAATTCTTTATTTCACTGTTAATATTACAGAACCTTTGTTTTTGATTCAGAACTTAATATATCCTTTTAAATCAGAAAATAAAAAGAAATGGCATTGACAAAATTATGGACACTCTCAACTTAATATTTGGTGGCACAGACTTTGGACAAAATAACTGCAGTCAAGCGCTTCCTATAGCCATGAATGAGCTTCCTCCACCTCTCTACTGGCAGTTTGTCCCACTCTTCTTGTACAAACTGCTCCAGTTCTCCCAGATTTGAAGGGTGCCTTCTCCCAACTGCTGTTTTCAGATCTCCCCACAGGTGTTCAATGGGATTTAGATCTGGACTCATTGCTGACAACCTCAGAACAGTCCAGTGTTTTGTCTTGAACCATTCCTGGGTGGTTTTTGAAGTGTGTTTGGGGTCAATGTCCTGCTGCAAGACCCATGACCTTCGACGGAGACCCAGCTTTCTGACACTGGGTTGAACATTGCGCTCCAAAATTCCTTGGTAACCTCCTCATTTCATGATGCCATGCACACATTCAAGGTACCCAGCACTAGAGGGAGCACAGCAACCCCAAACATCACTGAACCTCCTCCATGTTTGACTGTAGGGAAGATGTTCTTTTATTTGAAGGCTTCATTTTGTTTTCTGTAAACATAGAGATGATGTGCTTTATCAAAAAAGCTCTAATTTGGTCTCATCTGTCCACAGGATATTCTCCCCAAAAACCTCTAATTTGGCCTCATCTGTCCACAGGACATTCTCCCAGAAGGATTTTGGCTTGTTCAGGTGTGTTTTAGCAAGCTCTAGTCAGGCTTTCTTATGTCTCTCTCTCAGCAGTGGGGTCCTCCTTGGCCTCCTACCATAGAACCCCCTTTCATTGAGTTGGTGACGGATGGTGTGAGTTGAAACTGCCGTACCTTGTGTATGTGTGAAGGTCACCTTGAACCTGTTTGGGAGTTGATCAAGGTGCTTTCTCCACCATTCAAACAATCCTTTGCTGCAATCTTCGATCAAGTTTTGTCTTGCGGCCACGTCCAGGGAGACTGGCCACACAGTGCCATGGGTCTTAAACTTCCTTCCGTATGGTGGATACAGGAACATCAAGGTATCTGGAGATGGACTTGTAGTCTTGAGATTGTCCATGCTTGGCTACAATCTTGTGTCTGACCTAATCAGACAATTCTCTGGTTTTCTTTCTTTTCTCCATGCTCATTGCAGGACACAGTGACATAAAACAGCAGAATGACACCACAGGTGAGTTCAATAACAAAGCAAAGGAGAATCACCTGCTTGAAATCGAATTATTTCTAACAACTAAAAGGTGCCAATAATGTTGTCCGGGCCATTTCAGGATTTGTGTGTGGAATAAGCTAGGATTTATTAATTTTTTCAGCTTTTTTTGTTTTCTTCCACTGCAAAACAAAGAAATACAAATGTGGATACTAAAAGTCTTTAATTTCAACAATTTTCTGGAAGAAACGGTGCATTATTTGAAAAAAGTGCAAAGGTGCCAATATTTTTGGCCACGACTGTAATTCTTCTTCTTTTGGAGAAACAGCATGTACAAAGCAATAGACCTTCTTCTTCAAAGCATGATCGAGAAACTCAGCATATATTCTCATGAGATTGCCAAAACATCAACATAAACATAAACATAGGTGCAATACTCCTGGTGCTCACCTGGTGGAATAAACAGTATACTGCACTGAATAACTGCATATTAAACCTCTGTCAATGTCAATGGTTGCGTGAAGACAGGGCAGCATGTAGACTCACACTAACCTAATCATAAGACTTTAAACAAACAAAAAATAAAGTACCTATTTTGGGGGGCAAACTCCTCCTCAGAATCACACGATACGTCCTCAGACCACAATTTTTCCAATGCCTTGAACAAACATTGGTACATCACGGATGATGAAGGTTGTGGTGAAGTTTTTCAACATTGGTACATCACGGATGATGAAGGTTGTGGTGAAGTTTCATCAACATTGGTACATCACGGATGATGAAGGTTGTGGTGAAGTTTCATCAACATTGGTACATCACGGATGATGAAGGTTGTGGTGACGTTTTATCAACATTGGTACATCACGGATGATGAAGGTTGTGGTGAAGTTTCATCAAAACTGTGTGTAGGTTCTGGGAAAAAAGCAAATACCTATTTTGGGGACTCAAACCTGGATCCAATTTGACACTTGGTAATCCCCCTTAGACCCCGATTTTTTTCAATGCCGTGAATAAAACTTTAGTCAAACTCAACAACATGCATTTTAAGGCAATTTTCCCTGCTAGAGCGGTCACAGTCAGTCACAACACAACAAATATCATTTGTGCCAAATTTGGTCGCAATCCCATCAGCGGTTTCGGAGAAGAAGTTTCAAGTGTTTATGGACTGATGGACGGACGGACGGACGACGCGCCATCGCACAAGCTCCCCTGAACTTTGTTCCAGGTGAGCTAAAAAAAGCATCAAATTTTATTATCTCCTCCGTTTTCGGTGACATCCACCGCTCAGGTCTTCTTCAAACTCACGAGAAACTATATTCAAACTCGGAAAACATTATGGAGAAACAATCTGCTTTTGATCATTCTTCTTCTTCTTCTTCTTCTTCTTCAAACTCCCCCGCACCCCTCCCCCCACATGCCTGCTAAAAATCTTTTATTTTACCCCCTTTTTGTGCGATCTGCTTTCATTATATTAACATAGTTATATTAATATATCTATAAAAAATATACATGTAAAAAAACTCACGTCAAGTGCTGAAGCCACTTGCCTTACATGGTGATACGGTGGCTCGACACTCCGTGGGGAATTCCATCCCAGGAATTAGAAGGTAAAATAAATTTGAGGCTTAAAGCAACGGGACAAGCACGATGTCCGAGAGTTATGCACACTCCAGTAAGCTGTCTAGTCTGGGTTTGAATCCTGACCCAGCTATAAACAGTCATCCTGGTGTTTCACAGGCAGAGTGATTCATCATTGTGTGTGCCGTTCCTCAGAGGAACATTATGCTGGGTGTTACAATCTGCCGGATTTTCAACCTCCCCTCTCTATCCCTTCCTCACTCTTCCCTCCCGATCCTCCCCCCTCCTCTCTCTTTCCATCGCTTCCACTCCCCTCCTCGCACCACCGTTCCCTTCCGGAGTGCACAGTATAGCGACGTGTGGAGGCTTCGCTCTCCCACCTACTTTCTCCCTCCCATCTCTCTCACCAGCTCCCCTCCCTCTCTGTCCCCACCCCACCGACTCCCCTGCCCTCCTCTCTCAACCTCCTCTTCATATTCCCGTCACAAAGTGACTGTGTGTTACCCGGCAACGCCGGGTACCTTTGCTTGTGTAGACGATAGATTGCCTCAATAAAGACAAAAAAATAATTGTCACTCAGGTATTTTGTCCTCATTAGAACCAAGTCAGGGTAAGGTAACTCAATAACTTTCAGGTATTGCAACACAAACACTCATCTCATTATGTAAGTTGTACATAACCTAGTCTCACAAAATAGATGCAAGCTCATCTTTTTATGTAACTTGCACCAAGTTACATGACATACATGCAAGCTCACCTTTTTATGTAATTTGTAACCAAGTTACATGAGACAGATGCAAGCTCACTTCTTTATGTACAACAACAACAACAACAGGCATTTTAAGGCCATTTTCCCTGCTAGAGCGGGGGTTAGCCTTGCAGTCCCCATGACGATCTCCTCCATTTTGCCCTATTTTCTGCATCTCTCTTGTTAACCCCCTTGCCCGCATTTCCTCTTCCACCACCTTTAGCCAAGTCTTTCTCGGTCTTCCCCGTCCTCTACTTCCTTCTACATTCATTTCCATCACTCTTCTCAACCAGTCACTTTCATCCTTCCTCAACACATGACCAAACCATCTCAAACTGTTTCTCTTCACAGCATCAATCACAGGCTCTATTCCCATCATCTTTCGCAATTCATCATTTGTCTTCCTCTCTCTCAACGATACTCCGCACATCCACCGAATCATTCGCATTTCCACCCTTTCCAACCTTCGTTGCTGCTCTACGTTCATTACCCATGTCTTGCTCCCGTAAATCTATATTTACCTTATAACCAAGTCACACGAGATACATGCAAGCTCACCTCTTTATGAAGACAACAACAACAACATGCATTTTAAGGCCATTTTCCCTGCTAAAGCGGGGGTGAGCCTTGCGGTCCCCATGACAATCTTCTCCATTTTGCCCTATTTTCTGCATCTCTCTTCTCTTTCAATCTGACAATCTTCTCTTTCTGCATCGCATTTCCACCCTTTCCAACCTTCGTTGCTGCTCTACATTCATTACCCATGTCTCGCTCCCATAAATCATAACACTTTTCACACATGCAGCATACACCTTTCCCTTCAGCTTCAACGACACTCCCCTCCTCATCAGCACGCCACTCAGTTCCCGAAACTTCTTCCATGCACATCTCACTCGAGCAACCGTTGCCGAGTCTGATCCACCTTCTCCATTCAGCATGTCTCCGAGGTAGCAAAATGTTTTCACACCTTCCAGCTTCACGCCGTCTCCAACATCCAACTCAACATTTCCTCCATCTGCAGCTCCCTCTGTGCACACCTTACATTTGAATGTAGCTGCCACACTGGTTAATGACCCTCTCAGACCACTACATTTTTGATGAACCCACTCAGCGCACATTGTACATTGAATGGAGTTCACTCCGACACCCTTCCTGCACACAGCACAGGGCCACTTCCCAGTTCTTTCCACCTCACCAGATGCTTTACCACTTGCCATCACCTTCGTCTTTCCGATATTCACCTTCAGACCTTTTGTCTCCATACATTCCTTCCACTTGTTCATCTTTTCCTCCAGTCCATACATACTTTCCGCAATCAACACCAGATCATCTGCATACAACAACTCCACGCTAAACCCTCCTTTACGGTCTGAGCCAGCACCTCCATCACAGCTACAAATAGTAGTGGACTTAGTACCGACCCCTGATGCACTCCCGCCTTCACCTCAAACTCACCACTGTTCCCGTCCTTCGTCCTTACAGCTGTGCGCGCTCTTTTGTGCATTGCCATCACTACTCTGATCAACCATTCCTCCACTCATAACTTCCTCATTGACCATGTTAATACTTTGTGTGGAACCCTATCGAATGCTTTCTCCAGATCAACAAACCCAAGAAACAACATCTTCCTCTTCTCCATGTACTTCTCCTGCAACTGCCTCACAATAAAAAGCACGTCTGTCGTTCCTCTTACTGGCATAAATCCAAACTGCATTTCGTCAATCTTCACTTTCTTCCTTATCCTCCTCTCCAACACCCTTTCCAATACCTTCATTCCATGCTCCAATAACTTTATCGCTCGATACGAGCCACACTCCAGAGGGTCACCTTTCCCCTTGTATAGAGGGACGAGGGTACTCAGTTCCCAATCCACTGGAATGCGGCCTTCTTTCACCGCCAGATTACAGATCTCTGTCATTCTCTTCACACCCCAACTCCCTGCTGCCTTCAACATATCTCCCACAACTCCCGTCAGCCCTCCCACTTTTCTACTCTTCATTGCTTTTATCGCTTCCTCAACTTCCTTCTCAGTTATCTTCTCTGCCGTTCCGAAACTGGGTTACTCTCTATGTTGCCATCCCATTCATTCTCTGTATTCAACAGCATTTCCATATATCTCTTCCATCTTCCTTTAATTCCATCTGGGTCCACAACGATTTGTCCCACTTCATCCTTCAAGCAACTCACCCCCATCACATCACACCTCTCTTTCGCTATCTGCTTTGCAATCCTGAATACCGCTCTCTGACCCTCTTCCGAATCCAAGCGTTCTCCGAACATTTTCCTACATGCCTCTTGCGCCTTTGCCACCTCTTTCTTTGCAGCCTTCTTGGCTGCCTTATAACTTTCATGCTCTGCTGTTTCTGCTCCCGTACCCTTCGCCTTCTGCCACTCCTTCAACTTCTTCCTCTTCTCGTCAATCCTCTTTCCAACTTCATCATCCCACCACCATGTTTCCGAGTGCCTCGGTGGTCCTTTTGTCCATCCACATACCTCACCAACGGCTCCCAACAGACAAGCTTTCATTGACATCCAACCACTTTCAAGCTCAACCACATCATCCTCCACCATACTCAGCCTCTCTTTTAATGCCTCCCTCACTATCACCTCTTTCAACCTCCACACCTTCATTCTCGGTTGGTACTTCACCCGCCGAGCTCTCCTCGCACCTTTCACCCTTATGTCGCAGACAACCAAGTGGTGCTGTGAAACAGCCTCCTCCCCCGGGATCACCTTTGTGTCCCGGAGGTGCCCCCTATCTCGCCTACGCACCATCAGGTCGTCAACGGTTGTCGTTGACCCACCTGACGTGTATGTAACAAGCTTATTATCCTCTTTCTGGAACTGAGTTTTACAAATCAACAAATCAGCTCCATCAGCAAACTCCAAAATCCTTTCACCTTCTCCATTTCTCACACCATATCCGTAACCCCCACAAACTCCCTCAAAACCATCCATACTCCTTCCCATGTCCATTTAGGTCTCCTCCTACCACAACAACTTCCTCATCTTTCACGTTTTCCATCAGCTTCTCTATCGCACACCAGAACTTGTCCTTCTCTTCATCGCTCCGACCAACCTGTGGAGCATATCCCGAGATGACGTTCACGAAGAGCTTTCCAATCATCATTTTCACCATCATCAACCTTTCACTCACTCTAGTCACACTCACCTCTTTCGGGTTCAATTTTCTCCCGGTGTCATCGACGTATTCAATTCGAATATCCGGCCGGTAGCAGTCCTTCTCCTTGAAATCTTGTCCGTAACCCCGATACTCCTCTCGCCGGCTATATTTGTCATCAGCATGACTGCATTGGACAAGACAGAGGTTACACCGTCAGATAAACCAGCGAGTATAGACATGCCAAGGTTTTGCTGAGAAGTGCCAGCATTACGAGCATGCTCGAGTATGAGGTTCATATTTTTAAAGAGTGGATAAAAATTAATTTGACATCTTTAAGAAATTTGCTGTGACAAAGACGTTTTAAAATGTAAAAAGTTAAAAGATCTTTCATATGAAGCTACCATTAATAAACAACATTTGATGACATCAGAAAAAAGAAAAATAACTCTTGTTTCCAAAATAATCGAACAATTACAAGGTTAAGAAAAAAGACATTTTTTCTTTCTAAATAACACATTTTTTACATTTAGCATGTTAATGCAAAAGTCTTAAATGTCTCCGAATATTGAACTCGACTGGAGCAAAGTCGATGATGTGCCATCGTAAATCCCCAGGCTTCCAACTAAAAGCAAGGTTGAAAGATGGGAAAAGGTTCCACCAGGAATGACCCAATGTCAAGCTTTGAATGAAACCTTTTCCCCCGTTTTGACACCTTTCACTCTGGGTCCCCACTGCCTGGGGGTGAAACTGCCGAGGGCATGTACTGGGGGTGAAATTAAAAAATAAAAATCGTTACGTATTTCATGCGTCCCCCAATGTTGATTGCATATCCTAACCTTCATTTTAAAAAGTTTTAAATGTGCCCGTACTTGCATTTTTTTGGTATTTGATTGATGTTTTTGAGATGAGATATTTTTTGGTACTTTTGACCCTTCCCCAGTGGGTGGAACCAAAATGACAATGCTCTCACACCTTCCTGCCACGTGGTGATCATAACTACCAGGTTTGTTCAATGTCTGCACAACCGTTTGGGAGATAGCGTGATGGACAGACAAACAGACATACAGAAGACAAGAGCCGACCAGTTTTTTTTCCAAACAGCATGAGGATAACGAACCAGGAATCATATGGGGGAGGGAGAACCAACCTCTTGTCCTCGATGGTGTACATAGACGACGGAAGTGTCTTTGGAGCTTTGACTCTTGCAACGCGCTGCATCTTTGTGTCCAGGTAACCTGTTCACAATAGGTATGCACACAATAAACAAGTTGACATTCAAATGTAAGCATAACCAACTTGAACGGCACTCGGTAGAGAGCATACCCCTGCCAGGCTGAACAGTTTACATTTTGTATCCCAATGATAGGCCAGATCTGGATCTGCACCTCAACCAAAATCGAATCAATTAGTCGTCACTTACCCAAATCATCCACAAAGTTTTGTCACAAGTCGTCCACAACTTTTTAAAACATTGTGCGATATATCGTTTTTTGCCCTTTCTCTCAATGGTGAAGAATCACTTAACCTGGATATGGATCTTCACCAAAATTGAATCAATTCTTCCCTGTCTGTCACACACCAAACATGTCCAGTAAGTTTCATCCAAATCCATCAAACGTTTTAAATATTGTGCTATATATCGTTTTTTGCCCTTTCTCTCAATACTGTAGAATCCCGGTGTGTACCCCGGTTTAGAATAGGTACACCGTATCCCTGCACATCGTAAGAGGCGACCAAGGGTTGGCGTCAAGAAGGGCATCCGGCCATAAAAACATTGCCTCAAACAGGGAACCATGATTGTCATGGGGCCTGCAAGGCTAACCCCCGCTCTAGGGGGGAAAAATGACCTTAAAACGATCATTCATTCATTCATTCTCAATACTGTAGAATCAAATAAAAATTCTCGGATCCAGATTCAGACCCGGATTCAAATCTTCACAAAAATCAAATCATTTAGTCCTTGTCACACACCCAACCTCTCCACCAAATTTCATCCGAATCCGTTCACAACTTTTTGAGGTATCCTGTTCACAGACAGAAGGACAAGCAGACAGACGGACAGAGGTGAAAACATAACCTCCACCCATCTTCAGTGGTGGGGATAACAACAACACAACACAACATGCATTTTAAAAGGCCATTTTCCCTGCTAGAGCGGGGGTTAGCCTTGCGGTCCCCATGACAATCTTCTCCATTTTGCCCTATTTTCTGCATCTCTCCTTGTTAACCCCCTTGCCCGCATTTCTTCTTCCACCATCTTTAGCCAAGTCTTTCTCGGTCTTCCCCGTCCTCTACTTCCTTCTACATTCATTTCCATCACTCTTCTCAACCAGTCACTTTCATCCTTCCTCAACACATGACCAAACCATCTCAACCTGTTCCTCTTCACAGCATCAATCACAGGCTCTATTCCCATCATCTTTCGCAATTCATCATTTGTCTTCCTCTCTCTCAACGACACTCCGCACATCCGTCGAACCATTCGCATTTCCACCCTTTCCAACCTTCGTTGCTGCTCTACGTTCATTACCCATGTCTCGCTCCCAAAAATCATAACACTTCTCACACATGCAGCATACACCTTTCCCTTCATAAGGTGGGGATAACAAAGGTATAAATTGAAGAAAAGAAAACAGAAAATTGGATGACGACCTACCTTTGCTATTACATAGCTTGAGTGCAGCTGATAGGCCAGATGCGATGACTGGCTCCTCCTCGAGGATAGTCGTCATGTTCAACATGTTCTGCAGGAAGAGGAAGAATAAGTTGATTGCGAATATTCTCGAGACAACGCCATCCCATTGGGCAATGGAAAACCAGTTTTGGCCATAAAGGATGGTGTTGCTCTGCATCGGCAAACAGGTGGAATGACGGATGGAATCGACAGGACGTTGATCAAAGTATTAACGCCCAAAACGTAACCTTCTCCTTGCTTCCCACGGTGGTTCCAACACCTCAATCAACATCCTGTTGATTCCAACCATTTATCTCACAGCGCAGTTTACCAACAAGTCGATCACCAATACACCATAGCCAAACAGGGCCACACTATCCTGATAATTGTAAACCACTGACCTCGTCGTTGGCTTCACGCTCATTCACATCAACAGCGTTCCAGCCAGCTGTATTATCCTCGTCTGACATATCGCTGCTCATGTCGGAATCGCTCTGCTCAATATCCTACCGAGAGAATGGCGTCACCGTAGTAGGGACAAGGGGACAGTATTAAGGGTTAGCGGTGCTGCAATCTGGTAGAATTAATATTTTTGAAACCAAGAAGCAGCAGCAACAAGTACAAAACTTGAAACTTTGATGAAACAACAACCACCAAAACACACAAGGGATTAAGTTTGTGGCCTAAAAAAAATCAAAAAAGGTTAAATGATTTACCTAACAATGTGATAACAAAAAAAAAATCACAAAAAAGCAAAAAAGGAAAAACCAAAAATTAACCAGAACGACACTTTGATGTCGTGATATGCCTCCGCCCACATAATTACATCATCATACATACCGATATCAAGTTTGACTTCGATCCCTTCAGCCGTGCTTAAGTTATAAGCCTATTACAGACTCTGACCTGTGACCTCTTGACCCAAAAAATCACATCAGTTTATATTTGCATCACAATACATACTTGTACCAACTTTGGTCAAAATCCCATCACTGGTTCACTAGTTATCATCGAAACAAGATTTTCACCTCACACGATCTCTGACCTTTGACCCCGTGACCCCAAAATCCAATCAGTTCATCTTTACCTCATTATACATACCTGCGCCAAATTTGACTAAGATCCCTTCAGCTGTGATCATGTTAACGAAAGCCTATCATGGACGGACGGACAGACGCACAACCCAAAAACATAATGCGTTTGGTGACTTCGTCGGCAGAAGCATAAAACATAGGGGCAATACCCCGGGCGCTCACCTGGTAGAATAAACAGTATACTGCACTGACTAAAGGTACTTTAAACCAATTTCAATGGTCACTAGAAGACAGGGCAGCATGTTGAATCACACTAACATAATGTTACGTGACATAACAAATGTTTTATTACGTAACGCTTGATTACGCAATTTAACGACTGCTTTATTGCGTAAAGTAACGCTTGATTACGCGACATAACTGCTTTATTACGTAAAGTAACGCTTGATTACGCGACATAACTGCTTTATTACGTAAAGTAACGCTTGATTACGCGACATAACTGCTTCATTACGTAAAGTAACACTTGATTACGCAACATAACTGCTTTATTACGTAAAGTAACGCTCGATTACGCAACTTAACAACTGCTTTATTACATAAAGTAAAGCTCGATTACGCAACTTATGGTAGACACGGCACCATAACAATCACTTAATGCCACAAAGGTAGACACGGCACCATAACAATCACTTAATGCCACAAAGGTAGACACGGCACCATAACGATCACTCAATGCCAAAAGGTAGACATAGCACCATAACGATCACTCAATAACAAAAGGTAGACACGGCACCATAACGATCACTCAATGCCAAAAGGTAGACATGGCACCATAACGATCACTTAATGCCACAAAGGCAGACATGGCACCATAAGGATCACTCAATGCCAAAAGGTAGACACGGCACCATAACGATCACTCAATGCCAAAAGGTAGACATGGCACCATAACGATCACTTAATGCCACAAAGGTAGACACGGCACCATAACGATCACTCAATGCCACAAAGGTAGACACGGCACCATAACGATCACTCAATGCCACAAAGGTAGACACGGCACCATAACGATCACTCAATGCCACAAAGGTAGACACGGCACCATAACGATCACTCAATGCCACAAAGGTAGACACGGCACCATGATGATCACTCAATGCCAAAAGGGAGACACCGCACCATAACGATCACTTAATGCCACAAAGGTAGACACGGCACCATAACAATCACTCAATGCCACAAAGGTAGACACGGCACCATAACGATCACTCAATGCCACAAAGGTAGACACGGCACCATAACGATCACTCAATGCCAAAAGGGAGACACCGCACCATCACGATCATTCAATGCCACAAAGGTAGACATGGCACCATAACGATCACTCAATGCCACAAAGGTAGACACGGCACCATAACGATCACTCAATGCCACAAAGGTAGACACGGCACCATAACGATCACTCAATGCCACAAAGGTAGACACGGCACCATAACGATCACTCAATGCCAAAAGGGAGACACCGCACCATAACGAGCACTCAATGCCACAAAGGTAGACAGGGCACCATAACGATCACTCAATGCCAAAAGGTAGACACGGCACCATAACGATCACTAAAATGCCAAAAAGTATACACGACACCATAACGATCACTCAATGCCAAAAGGGAGACACCGCACCATCACGATCATTCAATGCCACAAAGGTAGACATGGCACCATAACGATCACTCAATGCCAAAAGGTAGACACGACACCATAACGATCACTCAATTCCAAAAGGTAGACACCACACCATAATAATCACTCAATGCCAAAAGGTAGACATGGCACCATAACGATCACTCAATGCCACAAAGGTAGACATGACACCATAACGATCAATCAATGCCACAAAGGTAGACACGGCACCATAACGATCACTCAATGCCACAAAGGTAGACACGGCACCATGATGATCACTCAATGCCACAAAGGTAGACACGGCACCATGATGATCACTCAATGCCACAAAGGTAGACACGGCACCATAACGATCACTCAATGCCAAAAGGTAGACACAGCACCATAACGATCACTTAATGCCACAAAGGTAGACACAGCACCATAACGATCACTCAATGCCAAAAGGTAGACACGGCACCATAACGATCACTTAATGCCACAAAGGTAGACACAGCACCATAACGATCACTCAATGCCAAAAGGTAGACACGGCACCATAACGATCACTTAATGCCACAAAGGTAGACACAGCACCATAACGATCACTTAATGCCACAAAGGTAGACACAGCACCATAACGATCACTCAATGCCAAAAGGTAGACACGGCACCATAACGATCACTTAATGCCACAAAGGTAGACACAGCACCATAACGATCACTCAATGCCAAAAGGTAGACACGGCACCATAACGATCACTTAATGCCACAAAGGTAGACACAGCACCATAACGATCACTCAATGCCAAAAGGTAGACACGGCACCATAACGATCACTTAATGCCACAAAGGTAGACACAGCACCATAACGATCACTCAATGCCATCCATCAATGGTAAATGAGGGCAGCATGAACCATTTCAATGAATATCGTAAAACTCTTGCCTTGCTCATTACAATTTGCCATTGTTTTATATTCTTTTCATTCTGCAGGTGAGCATGATGGTATGTTTAACACTTTAAGGGCCACTACCATAGCTTCCTTGTTTTCGTCACGGTTTCCGGCCATGCCATAAGTTGGGATCTCCCCCAGAGTTCGGCAAAACTCCGACGTCGAGTTGAATACAATGGATTGCTTTTCACCACCTCCTTGCTCGTCCGATTCCGGTTGGATTGGCAGGCTTTTCACTAGCCATGCCACCTGCGATGACAAATGGACAGAAATTAAAACAAACAAGAGCAACAGGTAACCACAAGGCAGAATCCATGACTCTCAACGAAGGCAAATCCTCCCGTGAGCCGAAAGCGATCCGGGGCCATCGCGGAGAATGCGTGTACTTTGAGCAGTCACAAACCTCCCAGCTCTGACTTTTCATCTTTAAAGGGATGACTTTTGCAGACGTTTTGCAGATTAAGTTTGTACAAGTCAGGAGACGACGATGGTTCACGAGCGAACGGTATTCAATGACAAAGGACGGACTACAACCGAAACAGGCCCGGACTGGGGGTCGGGGGCCCACGTGGCAGGTGTCGGCCCCCGACATGCGATGTACATGCCTATTTACAAAGGGCCCCGATGCGCTACGTGCACAGGCCTCTAAGAGCCAGCTGTACGTAATTGTGTGTGGTGCTGGCTTGGAAATGTCAAAACGAAGGTTACTGACCTTGAAACGAGATGGAAAATAATGTATAATCAGTTATGAGGTTAGTTAGCCACACAATACCGAAAATTCGGTTTGATTCCAACAACTTTGAAAATTTGACCTTTGTGACCTTCAAAGGTCAAAGTTTCTGAAATTTGTTGGAAAACTTGTATTTCATGATATATGTGATAATATAAGATCATGTACGACATTTCACCCTATCAGGAAGCGAACAATGTAATAAAACCATCAAAAATAGACTTTTTAAAATTTCATGACCTTGTGACCTTGACCTTGGGGCGAAAATGAAAAATCCAGCTCCGTGGGGCTAGACGCATGACATTGGCCGAACCAAATACCGAAACCCCTGTCAGATTCCACCAACTCCCTCGGAGAAGATGTGGCTTGAACTTGATTACCCCCTAAAAAGACATCTTTTTCGGGCGTGGCTCCGCCCACAATGGGCGCAATACGCCCACTCCAGGCAGTACACAACTAGATCATGATATCAACCTCCCACCCAAGTTTCATCAAGATCGGATGATATCGTCGGGTAGTTATGCTGCAGACAGACACACAGACACACACCCATGACGAATATGTAGTGGTCACTCTGATAACTCGTGCACCAAAAGGATGTTGTGTGCAAATAGTTGTGATGCTGCGAAACATTTTAACGAGGAGAGCGATTTGGTCCTCAAATTGGATGCACACAAGATTCAATTTCGTCTTGTGAAGACTATTCCATCCTCAAACTGGAAATCAATATCCAACAATTGAGATCATGGAATCAACCAGAGAGATCACAGAACACCTTAACCCGTGCTGACTTGAGAAACAAGGACATGGGCGGGGTCTGCGAGCAGCAAAATTTGATTGGTTGAGATTATGTAAAATGCCGTGATATTTTGTCCAAGTACTGCTAAGCGGAAGAGTTTGGAAATTGCCATAAAGGCGATTTGTGTTCTAGTGTTAAAATATATAATTCAATGAAGATAACAAAGATTTTTAAGGTTGTAGAAAACACATTTCAGAAGTTTACCGCCGTTGATGCAGCGTCTCTTATACAACCACCTTATTAGTCCCCTCCCGGTGTACAGCGTCAGTCCGTCCGTCCGTCCGTCCGTCCGTCCGTCCGTCCATCACGCAAAGAACAGTTTTCCGGACTGTTTTTCTAAACTCTTAATGCTAATGATTTCAAACTTGGCACATGGTTTCCTCAGGATAAGTTACAGATCAAGTTCAAACTTCACGACGTTTCGATCATTTTTAACAAAGTTATGGCACTTTGAACTTTGGGAATTCTGATAATTCTGATGATCCTTAACTCAGTGCCATTTTAAGTTTAAATTTCCTTTAAAAACCAATTTCTCTGCAATAATTGGACCGATTGAGATAAAAATTTCACCATATGATGGACTCGGTCTGCAGAATATTTTAATGGTAATTATGACGTCACAGGTCACGTGGTTCGGTCGCCATATTGTTTTTCGTGAAAACACGAAAACCCCTTTTTCTCTGCAACGGCTGAATAGATCGAGGCCAAACTTTGCAGGCAGAATCGCATACCCATGACGAACAAAAAAGTCAGTGAGCATGACGTCATGCGTCACATGGTTTCAGAGTTATGACGTTTTTAAGCATGAACCTTTAAAACCGAGCTCCTCCCTCATTTTTGATCCAATCGAGGGGAAACTTCACAAATCTGTTCAGCATGTCAGTCTACTAAAATGTCCTTTTGGAATTTGCGATAGGGCACCTGGTTTGGCAGATATCGTTAATTAAACGAAAATATTTAAAAAATGGATATCTCTTGAATCGCTAGTACCTCAGACCGTGAGCTGGTAATAATTTATATATACTACTCACAATAAGTTAGGGATATTGTGGGAGAGTTTATTTTTTTTATAGGGGTTAGGGTTAGGGTATGGAAATCAAGAATGCTGTGTTTTCACACTCATTAATAACCATAGAATTAGGACCAACAACTTTTTTCTACATAATTAATACACAAAATCAACCACACCGAAGAACCTGCCAATATCCCTAACGTATTGTGAGTAGTGTAATTCACACAGTGCAATACGTGCAGGCCGCTCCACAGAGCGACCTTGCGGGCATATCAACGAGGCGAGGCGTGACACACGTGTCTCAGCATACCTCAGATCAAGTTTGAAAACCAGCATCAACCGTGCATAAATTTGCATATTCGATCATTTTTGACAAAGTTATGGCACTTTGAACTTTGGTAGGGGACATGTATTGCAGCGCAATACTCAGAATGCTTGTTTAACAAATTACATTAGTACTTCATACATATCATTTGTGTATTTTATGTGACATTAAAAACAGTAAGTTTCCTGTTTGGAATGATTTTCCATTTATATACAGGCAAACAAAGTAAGAATATTATGTCTCTCTGTGCGTGTGCGCGAT
This sequence comes from Myxine glutinosa, assembly GCF_964187855.1. NCBI lineage: Eukaryota > Metazoa > Chordata > Myxini > Myxiniformes > Myxinidae > Myxine > Myxine glutinosa. The sequence goes on from NC_136271.1 coordinate 2,369,591, forward strand.
CAGTGTGCGTGATCAGTGTGCGCGATCAGTGTGGGCGATCAGTGTGCGCGATCAGTGTGCGCGATCAGTGCGGGCGATCATTGTGCGCGATCAGTGCGGGCGATCAGTACGCGCGATCAGTGCGGGCGATCAGTGTGCGCGATCAGTGTGCGCCATCAGTGTGGGCGATCAGTGTGGGCGATCAGTGTGGGCGATCATTGTGCGCGATCAGTGTGCGCGATCAGTGTGCGCGGTCAGTGTGCGCGGTCAGTGTGGGCGATCAGTGTGCGCGATCAGTGTGCGCGATCAGTGTGGGAGATCAGTGTGCGCGATCAGTTTGGGCGATCAGTGTGGGCGATCAGTGTGGGCGATCAGTGTGGGCGATCAGTGTGGGTGATCAGTGCGGGCGATCAGTGCGGGCGATCAGTGCGGGCGATCAGTGCGGGTGATCAGTGCGGGCGATCAGTGCGCGCGATCAGTGCAGGCGATCAGTGCGCGCGATCAGTGCGGGCGATCAGTGCGCGCGATCAGTGCGGGCGATCAGTGCGCGCGATCAGTGCGGGCAATCAGTGCGGGCGATCAGTGTGGGTGATCAGTGTGGGTGATCAGTGTGCGCGATCAGTGTGCACGATCAGTGTGGGCGATCATTGTGCGCGGTCAGTGTGCGCGGTCAGTGTGGGCGATCAGTGTGCGCGATCAGTGTGGGAGATCAGTGTGGGAGATCAGTGTGCGCGATCAGTTTGGGCGATCAGTGTGCATGATCAGTGTGGGCGATCAGTGTGCACGATCAGTGTGGGCGATCACTGTGCACGATCAGTGTGTGCAATCAGTGTTTGTGATCAGTGTGCACAATCAGGGCAACTTCAGAACGAAAGTGATGTTAAATAAAAAATCCGTTTTCTGATTTATGTTCCGATTCATATTCAAATATAACATTTCATTTGAATCGATCATAAACTGACGTGTGTACAAAAGTGAGACAGACAAAAGTGAACCAATTGCTCCGACCCACTTTTCGCTTTGCATGCGCGGGGTTATAACACCATCCTAACCCAACTAGCCATAGCAGAGTATCATTTTCACATGAACATTAGTCACAGAAAGATACCAAGAGCAAGTTTAAAACACAACTCAACTATTTAAATACAATCTGACGACTTGGTCAAGCAACAGACTCCTCACTACTTGTTCTCAAAATATTACTTCTATTTGGTAGTTGTCCAGATTTTCCACTCAAGCACAGGACTTGGTTCGCTTATATAGTCAACTATTGTGGCGTAGTAGGTCAAATATTTTTTTAAATTGCCATTTGCCAAAGTTCCAAATCATGTCATTACCAAATGTGACTGCAAATTCCAGGACTACAGGGTGTTTCAAAAAGATGAACCCGATTTGAAATCGCTATATCTCCGCAACCACGAACCGCCCATAAATGGCCTCGAGCCTCGAGTCGTTCGCAAGATGGCGACCCCGCAACACAAGGCGTTTTGCGTTCTGCATTTCAGCAAGACTGAATCTGTAATTGCGGTGCAGCGTGCGTTTCAACGGCGTTTTGGCATTGATCCGCCAATGCCAAAGAGCATTCGTCTTTGGTACCGACAATTTGAGGAAACTGGCTGTTTATGTACGGGGAAGAGCCCAGGGCGACCACGCACTTCAGACGAAAACGTGAGAGGAATTCAAGAGAGTTTTCTGCATAGCCCGCGCAAGTCCACTCGTCGTGCCAGCCGAGAACTTGCGATCCCCCATACGACTGTCTGGCGTGTGTTAAGGGAAAGTTTAATCCTGAGGCCATACCGGTTGCAACTGGTACAGGTTCTTCGTACAGGTGACAAAGGAAAGCGTGTAGAATTTAGTGATGCGATGTTACAGAACATGGAATACGACAGCTTCTTACCGCGTTTGATTTTTAGTGATGAATCAACGTTTCATCTAAGCGGTAAAGTTAACCGTCACAATGTGCGCATATGGGGACTAGAGAATCCACACGAAACTGTAGAGCATGAGCGCAATTCCCTGAAAGTGAACGTGTTTTGTGCCGTTTCTCAAATAAAGGTTTATGGCCCTTTCTTTTTCGAGGGAAAAACAGTTACGGGGCAAACCTATCTCGAAATGCTGCAGAACTGGCTCTTTCCACAACTGAATGAAGATTCCGATGTCTTCATTTTTCAGCAAGACGGAGCACCGCCACATTGGCACCTGCAGGTTCGACGTTTTCTAAATGACACACTGCCTCAACGTTGGATAGATCGCTCGGGACCCCAAGACTTGGCGCTACACTCTTGGCCCCCAAGATCCCCAGACATTACACCCTGCGACTTTTTCTTGTGGTGATACGTCAAAGACCGTGTTTTTGTGCCACCATTAGCGACTAATCTGGATGTCCTCAAAAACAGAATCACGGCAGCGGTGACTTCAGTGAAAGAAGACACTCTGAGAGACGTTTGGGACGAATTCAACTATCGTCTCGATGTTGTCCTTGCAGCAGGTGGAGGGCACAGAGAGCATTTATAAAATGGTTAGTAAAACTTGATAACTCATTATACCGTTTGTATCTTTTTGTGTAATTGTAACATGTTGCCATCGTGAAATATACTGCTTTGAAATTGGGTCCATCTTTTTGAAACTCCCTGTATATACCCTTCTTGACTGACATTTCACAAAACATTGACTGCTCGAACAGGAGTTCTCCCAAATATATGCAGAACCCAGTCTGGTTTTATCAACCTGGTGCAATATTCTGGATAGAAAATAAAACTTTTAGAATAAAATTAGAAAACAAATTAACCAGGAAGCCAAATTAATATCAGAGCTTTTCAAAAATATATAACAGGAACATGAATATCCACACGTTAGTGAATGAAAATTGGTTTAACGTCGCTTATTATAATTACTATTTTTTTTGATACCAAGTCGAGGATCATATAAGAGCAAACACAAAGAACATATAATAAAGGGAGGCAGGAGACAAGAGGGGGGGAGAGAGAGGGAAGCAACAACAGCAGACATCTGTATAGGAGACAAGGCTGGGGTGGGGTACACGGGATAAACAAGATGGACACGACAGGGACTTTCAGGAAAGAAAACAGGGAATTTGAAGAAGGTGGATTTTGGGGGGATGCATTAACGGGGATAGAAAAGATGAAGGTTTTGGATGGGGGAAGATAAGAGATGGTGGTGAACAGCTATTTTGAAGACCTGGACGGAGGAGTGGGAATGAACAGAGTGTGGGAGTTTGTTCCAGAGGCGGAAGAAAAGAGGAATGAAGGAGTGAAGGTGAACAGAGAGCCTTGATTTTGGCAGTTTAACCATGAGAGGGTTGCTGGCAGATCTTGTGCGACCTGTAGGAATATTTGGGGGACAGAGCCCAGAGAGAGCTGGGGGAGCAAGGCCGGAGAGGAGTCGGTAGAAGACAGAAAGACCACCAACCTGCCTGCGGTCAGTGAGTGAAAGGCCTTCAGAATCAGCTTCATCGCGGGAGATTCCAATGATCCTGAAAGCTTTAGTTTCTACAGCGTGAAGCCGATCCAGGTGTGAGGCAAATGCAAGCAAATGATCAGATGAACTGATTGGAGCAGAAGAAGAACAGCAGACATTTGCAGGAAGTTAGTCATAACCAAGTCTAAAAGAGAAGAGGCTCCGTTGACTGAGATCCGGGTCGGGAAATTGACAGATTGTGTCAGTCCCAGTGAGTCGCAGAAGTCCTTTGCTGAAGAGCCATAGCTGGTGAGAGAGGTACCCACACCCAGCCAACTGGCATGGTGACAATTGAAATCACCACATATGAGGAAGAGAGAGTTGGGATGGGTAGATAGAAGTTGGTCCATATTATCAGACAGCGAGATGTAGATGGAGTCATCACTGTTTGGTGGACGGTACAACACACATATGAACAAAAGGTGGGAGCGGAGAGGAAGTCGTAGCCAGAGGTACTCCTGGGGGGTGAGGTGGAGAGAGGGCAGTGCAAGGAGAGTGAGGAAGATAGTTTTTTATAAAGATAGCAACTCCACCACCAGGACGAGGCTCAGATCTATGACACCGGAGGAGGAAGTGATCAGGAAGAGATATTAAGGAATCAGAGACATCTTGAAGGAGGAAAGTTTCTGTTAAGCAGATCACGTCGGGTTTGTCAGAAGCAACATGTATGGAGATCAATTAGGTTTGAGGAAAGGTCCCGGATGTTTGAGGTCCATACCGATAAGGAAGAGGGAGGGGGAGCGTTGGATACAAGAGGGTGGGTGAGGGGAGGGGAGTGGTATGATAAGATGAGGGAGGAAAGGGGAAGGTAGGGAGAGCTGTTGACAGTGTGTCAGGGATTACAGAAGACCGAGAAGAGAGGACAGGATGAGTAGGTCAAAAAGCTAGGTAGTGATGGGATGAGGCACAGTGAGGAGTAGTTTGATATTGTCAGAGAGAGGTATAATATTGGAGAAGGTGGAGGAATGAGTTGGAAGAGAGAGGAAGGGGAAGGAGGAGGCAGCTTTGTGGATGAGGGGTGGGAGGGGAGATTTGAAGAAGAGTGGTATGGGGGGAGTTTTGAAGGGGAGGGGTAAATGGGAGATTTGAAGGGGAGGGGTGAGGTGGAGATTTGAAGGGGAGGGGTGAGGTGGAGATTTGAAGGGGAGGGGTGAAGTGGAGATTTGAAGGGGAGGGGTGAGGTGGAGATTTGAAGGGGATGGGTGAAGTGGAGAGTTGAAGGGGACGGGTGAAGTGGAGATTTGAAGGGGAGGGGTGAAGTGGAGATTTGAAGGGGAGGGGTGAAGTGGAGATTTGAAGGGGAGGGGTGAAGTGGAGATTTGAAGGGGAGGGGTGAAGTGGAGATTTGAAGGGGAGGGGTGAAGTGGAGATTTGAAGGGGAGGGGTGAAGTGGAGATTTGAAGGGGAGGGGTGAAGTGGAGATTTGAAGGGGAGGGGTGAGGTGGAGATTTGAAGGGGAGGGGTGAAGTGGAGATTTGAAGGGGAGGGGTGAGGTGGAGATTTGAAGGGGAGGGGTGAAGTGGAGATTTGAAGGGGAGGGGTGAGGTGGAGATTTGAAGGGGATGGGTGAAGTGGAGAGTTGAAGGGGACGGGTGAAGTGGAGATTTGAAGGGGAGGGGTGAAGTGGAGATTTGAAGGGGAGGGGTGAAGTGGAGATTTGAAGGGGAGGGGTGAAGTGGAGATTTGAAGGGGAGGGGTGAGGTGGAGATTTGAAGGGGAGGGGTGAAGTGGAGATTTGAAGGGGAGGGGTGAGGTGGAGATTTGAAGGGGATGGGTGAAGTGGAGAGTTGAAGGGGACGGGTGAAGTGGAGATTTGAAGGGGAGGGGTGAAGTGGAGATTTGAAGGGGAGGGGTGAAGTGGAGATTTGAAGGGGAGGGGTGAAGTGGAGATTTGAAGGGGAGGGGTGAAGTGGAGATTTGAAGGGGAGGGGTGAGGTGGAGATTTGAAGGGGAGGGGTGAAGTGGAGATTTGAAGGGGAGGGGTGAAGTGGAGATTTGAAGGGGAGGGGTGAAGTGGAGATTTGAAGGGGAGGGGTGAAGTGGAGATTTGAAGGGGAGGGGTGAAGTGGAGATTTGAAGGGGAGGGGTGAAGGGGAGATTTGAAGGGGAGGGGTGAGGTGGAGATTTGAAGGGGAGGGGTGAGGTGGAGATTTGAAGGGGAGGGGTGAGGTGGAGATTTGAAGGGGAGGGGTGAGGTGGAGATTTGAAGGGGAGCGGTGAAGTGGAGATTTGAAGGGGAGGGGTGAGGTGGAGATTTGAAGGGGAGGGGTGAGGTGCAGATTTGAAGGGGAGGGGTGAAGTGGAGATTTGAAGGGGAGGGGTGAAGTGGAGATTTGAAGGGGAGGGGTGAAGGGGAGATTTGAAGGGGAGGGGTGAGGTGGAGATTTGAAGGGGAGCGGTGAAGTGGAGATTTGAAGGGGAGCGGTGCAGTGGAGATTTGAAGGGGAGCGGTGAAGTGGAGATTTGAAGGGGAGGGGTGCGGTGGAGATTTGAAGGGGAGCGGTGAAGTGGAGATTTGAAGGGGAGGGGTGAAGGGGAGATTTGAAGGGGAGGGGTGAGGTGGAGATTTGAAGGGGAGGGGTGAGGTGGAGATTTGAAGGGGAGCGGTGAAGTGGAGATTTGAAGGGGAGGGGTGAGGTGGAGATTTGAAGGGGAGGGGTGAAGTGGAGATTTGAAGGGGAGGGGTGAAGTGGAGATTTGAAGGGGAGGGGTGAAGGGGAGATTTGAAGGGGAGGGGTGAGGTGGAGATTTGAAGGGGAGGGGTGAGGTGGAGATTTGAAGGGGAGTGGTGAAGTGGAGATTTGAAGGGGAGGGGTGAAGGGGAGATTTGAAGGGGAGGGGTGAGGTGGAGATTTGAAGGGGAGGGGTGAGGTGGAGATTTGAAGGGTAGGGGTGAGGTGGAGATTTGAAGGGGAGGGGTGAGGTGGAGATTTGAAGGGGAGGGGTGAGGTGGAGATTTGAAGGGGAGGGGTGAGGTGGAGATTTGAAGGGGAGGGGTGAGGTGGAGATTTGAAGGGGAGGGGTGAGGTGGAGATTTGAAGGGGAGTGGTGAAGTGGAGATTTGAAGGGGAGTGGTGAAGTGGAGATTTGAAGGGGAGGGGTGAGGTGGAGATTTGAAGGGGAGGGGTGAGGTGGAGATTTGAAGGGGAGGGGTGAGGTGGAGATTTGAAGGGTAGGGGTGAGGTGGAAGTTTTGAATAGGAGCAGTAGGGGGAAGGTTGTGATGGAATGGGGGTGGGAGGGGGTAGAGGGAGGGGACATGGAGTGGGACGTTGGTGTGATGTACAAAATGAACGATTAATTAAATACAAACATCCATGTTGGATATACGTTTGAAAACATTAGACTTAGAGGAAGGGTGATATAAGTTTGGGTTTACAGAATGCACAAAGGAAGAGCTCTATGTGTTGGTATGGTTGAAGGATTTATTTTAAAACAAACTTTTGAAGAGGAAAACGAAAAGCGAATTATAATAGAATCGAGAATTAAACACGGGAGAAAAAGGAAATTGAAACATTTTAAATGGCTCCGTGAAGACCGTCGGGGTAAGACGTGGAGGTGTACATCAGTACTTGGTAGGTACGTGGGGAGCAATTACCTTCATTTTTATTATCATTATTATTAAGTGTTAGGTCGAAGAAGAGTAAAGCAGAAGCTTGAAGAAAATAATTTTGAGCTGTTTGGTGAATACCTTCACGATCAGAGTGGGAATGCAGAGTGGAAAACGACAAAAATCGAGGAGAGGCCGGAAGAGGAAGTGGAAGTGGGGGAAGTCGGGTGGTCGGGGCCGGGGGAGGTGAAAGGTTCGGAGGTGATATTGAATTGATTTTTTTTTGTAGACACCAAACAAGAGTTATCGTTGGAGGATTTGAAGGAGAAATAAGGGGACTGAGGAGAAAATAAAAAGGCTGAAGGTAATAGGTAGAAAAAACAACAAAGAAAATTGTGGACTCGAACTAGGAAAATGTAGGCCTCAAAAACTCGGCCTCCAACGAATACTTATAAATTCATCCTCGTCATTATCATCGTTTTACGGCCGTTTCCATGCTTGCATGTGTAGGCCATGATTCACCTAATGTCCGCTTTCCATGCTGCACGATCTCCATTGCTGGGCCTCTTGTTTGTCCATTAACTCTGAGATCGTCTCTCAGCAACTCATCCCATGTTTTCCTTGGATGGCTGGTCGTTCTCCTTGCATTCACATTCATATTTATACACCTCTTCACGCAGATGTCCTCCCGCATCCTTTCCACGTGTCCAAACCACCTCGATCTACTCTGACCCATAACCTCACTAATGCTCTATATACCTCTATTCCTATCCTTCGGTGTCACATGACACATCCATGTCACCATTGTCATTTCATTTCGTTCACACCTCCGTTCATCCTCCGTTTTGATCGACCAGGTTTCACTGCCGTACAACATCTCGCTTCTAACATAAGCTGCATAAAGTTTCTCCTTTAAAATTGGTACAAGTTTTCAAACAAAAACCGAACTCGGAGCACACAGTAAACACAGGGAAAGCATATTAAACAGCAAAAACTCAAAAAAACTACCTGGAGTACTTAAGTTTGCGGAACTTGACAGAGTCGAAAAATGTCACGTCCGAGCTCAAGGAACCGGAGCCAAAAGTCAACCAAAATTTGACAAAGATTTGACTTGACTATTTTTTGACAAAGTGGTTTTTATTGGATCAAATTCTGTTTCACATCAAGACTAAAGAGCTAAGAGATGAGCACGTTATGAGGAACTGTCAGTCCCTGAGATGCATCTGGTTTTATGACTACACGAGCAGATAACCCGGCTCCAGTGGGCTGTTGCAAGGGAATTTGTTCCCAATAAAGTATGGAATATTTAATGAGTTTTCTGGGAATGTCCTTCGACAGCATAACGGCAAGGACATTTTGACTGCTTTTTGAGAGCCGCTGATAGTGTGCGGCATTCATAATCGAGCACAGACACAAGCAGTGGAGATACATTTTTCAGACCTTCTCGGCCGCATCCTGCATGGCTTTCTTCTGCTGGAGTTTTCGCTGTCGGTCCAGCTGCTTTTGCAGCTCCAACTCTGCTGGATCTTCCTCAACCAGGTACAAAGGCATATCAGCATCCTCAGGCCCTGATGCATCTACAGCAACAAACAGGATTTGGGCATATAGCAAAAAGTACGAGAGAACAAAACATGCACATTGTAAACAGCACCGCAAAGATTTCAAGGTGTTATTTTTTGGAATAGAAAATATAGGGAGAAATTTAATTCAGAAACGTGGGATAATAATCAATGTCACCTTGCTGTGATGAACCTTTAACTTTGTAATAACAAAATCAACCTAACAAACTAGAGAGTTCATAGAACACCATACCCCACGTGGTCTTGTAGGAAAATGACATGGGAAGGGTATTTTCAACTCTTGGTTTGCATTACAGAGCACGCTCTATGTTTCGTACGAGCCACGATTTTGTCCGAATCTAGATATTGCCCAACACCGAGAGCGCGAGTGGCAAATTTGATTGGTCGATATGGTGTAAAATGACATATTTTGTACAAGTACTGTAAAACTGGATGTTGTTGGAAGTGACAAGTAGGTGATTTGTGTTCTTGTATTTCGGTACATAATTCAATTGAAATAAAATAAAGCATTTAAAGGATGTAGAAAAAAACAATCTTTTTTTTGGAGGTTTACCACCGTTGATGCCCCGCACAGCACCTTATTTGACAAATTCAATGAGTTCTTCATGCCTGCTGGTGTTGTGCGGGGCATGGTGTTGAGTCCCTGGTGTTGGGCTAGCGGCTAGGGTGCCGGCTTAGGATCCTAGGATCCTGGGTTCGAATCCCGGTCAATCGCTGAATTAACGTCAGGGGGGTTGACTCAGCCTGTCATCCTTCCGAGGTCGGCAAATTGAGTACCAGTTCACTGGTAATTCCCTGCTTGTCGTTAAAGGCGGCAAAAAGGGTTGGCGTCAGGAAGGGCATCCGGCCGTAAAACATTGCTTCAAAAAAGGGGACCGAAAAACAACAACAACCACAGTTCCCGAAAAAGGCCAACCCCCGCTTGCGGGGAAAAATGGCCTCTAAAGGTGGGTTGTTTTTTTTTTTCTTCATGCCTGCTGTTTGTGTCCTTTGTAATGTCCTTAAAAAAAACAGTAAGTTTCCTGTTTGGAATGATTGTTAATTTTGCTGGACTGACAGGCAGAAAAACTAAAATAGTTACCTTACTCATTCCTCTGCGTGCATGTGCGATTGGGTCGAGATTCCATACAATTTGCCAAATTCATAGCCAAAGTACTGCTACACCACAGGTTTGTATTCCGATTTGTGTTCAAAATACAACATTTAATTGAAATGAATATCTTCCTTCATCACAGACCTGTTAGCCTGGTGTTGGGCTAGCGGCTAGGGTGCCAGCTTAGGATCCTAGGATCCTGGGTTCGAATCCCGGTCGATCGCTGAATTAACGCCAGGGGGGTTGACTCAGCCTGTCATCCTTCCGAGGTCGGCTAATTGAGTACCAGTTCACTGGTAATTCCCTGTTTGTCGTAAAAGGCGACAAAAAGGGTTGGCGGTAGGAAGGGCATCCGGCCGTAAAACATTGATTTCAATTTTGACCCTTTTTTGACCGGGATTCAAACCCAGGATCCTAGGATCCCAAGCCGGCACCCTGACCGCTAAGCCAACACCAGGCTACAGACAGAAGTGAACCAATTGCTTATAGTAAGGGAAACATATGAAAATCTGTTAACTAAATTGTTACCAAAAGATTTGTTCACCAATATGTTTGTAAAGGTGTGTAATAACACGTGTTAAAATGTTGAAGGTCAACTCCCGTGGGAAACCCAGAAAAAAAGCTGTTGAATTCGGGTACCGAAAAATTATTTTCGAGAATTTTTATTTTTTTTAATCGGCCCTTAAGTAACTTATGAGGGGTCAAATAAGGGTTTTTCATGATTCTGAGTTGATTGTTAACATTTATATTTCACCACAGACACTCCTTTGTGGAAAAATAATTTCTAAATATATCTCATTTTCTACTTTGCAGGACATGGAGTCTAGCAATATGGATGAAGACGTTACTCCACCTGTGCTCAATTGCTTCATCTGTGCACGCTCGGATACACCAGCTGAAAGGCTCATACAGGCAACTCCAAAGGGATACTCAACTTTATTGAAACAAGCAGAAACTGTCGAAAATGTTACTGTTGTGGAACGTATGAAGGAGGCTCAAAAGGAAGGAAAACTGAGGTACCACCAGAAGTGTAAAAATGATCTGTACAACAACTTTGTTGCAACCACCAAGAAGTCAGCTCAAGCATCAGAGGCAGAGAAAGAGTCATCAAAGTTGAAGAGAAGACGCACTACTTGTGAGTTCAGTTCATCAACTGGCTGCAGTTCTAGAAGATCACAGTCAGTTGACCTCCTGTATAAGGATGTATGCATTCTTTGCAACCAACCAGCCCAGCTCTACAAAAATAATCCAGCACAAGCTAGAAAGAAATACAGAGTGCCAGATAATTTGACTGCAGATACACTGAAGGCAAGCTTGCTGAAGACAGCACGGAGTCGCGGGGATGACTGGGGCACTGAAGTCACTGGACGCCTGGAAGGGATCAACGACTTGGTAGCAGAAGAAACACTGTACCATTTGCGATGCAAACTTATGTTTGCGAGAGGTGACAGTTTGTCCAAGACTGATGAGGAAGGAAAAAGGAAGAGAGGACAGAGGAGTATTGATGAGGAGCGAGAGGCAGTTTTTATTGAATTCTGCGAATGGTTAGACTCAGAATTAGAGCATGGGGTAATGAACATGGACCAAGTCCATGAAAAGCTGCAGGAGTTTGATCAGTCACCAGAGAAGAGCCTTTCTTATTCAAAGCATTGGCTAAAGATAAAACTTCTAGAGAAATACGAAGACACCTTGTATTTCACAACACAGGAAAGAAGGGCAGATGTACTCTGTCTCAAAGATGGCACCGACAATATTCTGCGAGAGCATCATGCTAATCTTGACCATGGAGATGAGAAGACTCAGATCATAAAGACGGCACTCAAGTTCATATCCAATGATATTGCCTTGATTGATTTAGGTCCAAAGTCATACCCCACCACACACAGGGACGTGGCTGAGTACATCGACATCTTCCTTGACACAGAAGCCACCAAGGAAACAGTGATTCAGGCTGGTACTGCGATTTTCAAGTACATTTACCATGGACGAGATACTACATTGGGTGAAATTCGGTACAACATGTTCTCAAGGAAGGCAGCGGCAGGAGTGATCAAACCAGAGACTCTACCTCCAACAGAGGGTGCAGCTGCACAACATTCACTCCGTGCCTACCTGCAGACCCGGGACTGGATCCTTCTACAGAGCATGTCTCTGAACCCCAGTGACTATGGATGGACAATAGGTGTGCATGGGTATGAGCCAGTTCCAACACTGGACCCCACGGCTCCTGAGGAGCTATTGCAGTTCACGAGCTGTAATCGTCATGGAGATTGCAGCAACCGGCGATGCAGCTGCAAGAAGAATGGGGTCACGTGCATCTCGGCCTGTGGAGTCTGTAATGGCATTACATGCAGAAACTGCAGTCATGATGTTGTTGAGTCTGAAGAAGACAGACAATGACTGTTGAAACTTCTGACATTGTGAATGAGAAATAACTCTTGAGTATTATATATGTATGTGAAATAAAAGCTACTTTGTGTGTAAATGTAAAAGTGAAAATATAAATGTTAACAATCAACTCAGAATCATGAAAAACCCTTATTTGACCCCTCATAAGTTACTTAAGGGCCGATTTAAAAAAATTAAAATTCTCGAAAATAATTTTTCGGTACCCGAATTCAACAGCTTTTTTTCTGGGTTTCCCACGGGAGTTGAACTTCAACATTTTAACACATGTTATTACACACCTTTACAAACATATTGGTGAAGAAATGTTTTGGTAACAATTTAGTTAACAGATTTGTGAAACATCTCATAAAATGCCCTTACTATTAACCCTGCTTTGCACTTCACATGTGTGGGGTAATGTCTGCAGCATGTCACTCTATAACGTTATGGTGTGACAGGATGTTTACTTTTTGCATCATATTGAAATTTGTTTCAACAACAGTGCAGTGAGTTATTGATTAAATACAATTTGTTTCTCTCGACTTCCACCACCGACGAATGAAATGTCGAATTTTGTTATGGAGCGACGTGGCGTTGAGCGACGTGTCCCGGAGAGACGTGTCGCGGAGTGACGTGGCGCGGAGTGACGTGGCGCGGAGTGACGTGGCGCGGAGTGACGTGGCGCGGAGTGACGTGGCGCGGAGTGACGTGGCGCGGAGTGACGTGGCGCGGAGTGACGTGCCGCGGAGAGACGTGCCGTGGAGAGACGTGCCGCGGAGAGACGTGCCGCGGAGAGACGTGCCGCGGAGAGACGTGCCGCGGAGAGACGTGCCGCGGAGAGACGTGCCGCGGAGAGACGTGCCGCGGAGAGACGTGCCGCGGAGAGACGTGCCGTGGAGTGACATGTTATGAAATGACATTTGCTTCGTTAATTAAAATCTTAATCAAAGACAGTTGGGGCAGCGGATTTCAGTTGATCAAGTTTAGCAATTTACTTCAGATACGACACAATGTATGGGGAGCAGTTTTAGACTCCCAGCCTAATCAATTAATCAATTGAGGAATTTATATTGTTCCTTCTAATATAATCAACATATTTTGCCATTTTCTTTTGGGATGTTGATGTCAATATCTTCATCCACAACACATAAAAACTAGGCATGTCAGTTCAGTGATAATTATATTTTCTGAAGCTGAACATTTCTGCTTTTCCATTGATGCACAACAAAAGCCTGGTGTTGGCGTAGCGGTTAGGGTGCCAGCTTGGGATCCTAGGATCCTAGGATCCTGGGTTCGAATCCCGGTCGATCGCTGAATTAACGCCAGGGGGGTTGACTCACCCTGTCATCCTTCTGAGGTTGGCAAATTGAGTACATGTTCACTGGTAATTCCCTGTGTGTCGCAAGAGGCAACTAACAGGGTTGTGGGACCAAGGTGCCCAAGGCATGCAGCCCTAAAACATTGCTTCAAAAAGGGGACTAAGGTGCCCAAAAAAGGCCAACCCCCGCACTGCGGGGGGAAATGGCCTCTAAAGGCGGTTCATTGATGTACAACAAACGTTTCCACTCTGAAATTTAAATTTTGACCTCGACAGACCATTTGCATGGAATTGCCGAAATAGAAGGAATTTTTTGACACATGGAAAATATCAATGATAAATAAAATAAACTTCTAAACATCAAATAAAATGCGGAGCATCCTAGCTCTCGAATAACTAAGGGGGCTTCAAATGAGAAGGAAACAGCGTTAAAGCAGACACAAACAGGTAGGCCTCGCTATTCCCTGCTAAAGCAGACACAAACAGGAAGGCCTCGCCATTCCCTGCTAAAGCAGACACAAACAGTCAGGTAGGCCTCGTTCCTCCCTGCTAAAGCAGACACAAACAGGTAGGCCTCGCTCCTCCCTGCTAAAGCAGACACAAACAGGAAGGCCTCGCTATTCCCTGCTAAAGCAGACACAAACAGTCAGGAAAGCCTCACTATTTCCTGCTAAAGCAGACACAGTCAGGTAAGCCTCGCTATTCCATGATAAAGCAGACATAAACAGTCAGGTAATCCTTGATATTCCCTGCTAAAGCAGACACAGTCAGGTAAGCCTCGCTATTCCCTGCTAAATCAGACACAAACAGTCAGGTAAGCCTAGCTATTCCCTGCTAAAGCAGACACAAACAGTCAGGTAAGCCTCGCTATTTCCTGCTAAATTAGACGCAAAGTGAGGTAAGCCTCGCTATTCCATGCTAAAGCAGACACAAACAGTCAGGTAAGCCTCGCTATTTCCTGCTAAATTACACACAAAGTGAGGTAAGCCTCGCTATTCCCTGCTAAAGCAGACACAAACGGTCAGGTAGGCATCGCTATTCCATGCTAAAGCAGACACAGTCAGGTAAGGCTCTCTATTCCCTGCTAAATGGTGGGGGGAAGCCCCCTCTAGTGTTAAACCAACCTTCTCCATCACTGATTTCCATGTCTTCCATGCCATTCCTCACCACAGGATGTACCTGCACACCAAACTCGTCATCATATTCTTTTTTTATGTCTGCTTCAATCTTTATCCTCATGTCTCCTCCAGTTTCAAAGTCTTTATCTGTCTTCATCTCAACATCCCTCTCCATCTTTATCCGCACACCCATTTGCTCCTCATCGTTCTGGTCATTCTCCTGCGACCGGTTTCTGCGCACGCTTCGTGTTCTGTTCACATAATAAGCAGAGAAGAGGAGAAGCATTAAAATCACAACCTGGGGCACGGGGTCATGTATTTGTAGTTACAATATAAGCAAAGACACACACAGGTCATATTCAAAAATAAATGTTTAACTCGCACACCTTCGTTTAACAAGTCAGCAAGGTGCCTCCACCGCTCGATGCAAACAACGATGTATACATTTACCAAGCAAAGCAAACCTCATTACGATAGCTTTTCCCACCTGGAGCCCAAGTATGCGCTGGCATCCACAATGGGTTCCAACTCATCTGCCTTCAGCATCTTCTTTTTTCGAATCTTTCGGACTCGCCGCTTTGTCGTCTTGAACTTTACCTGGAGGACAAAGGAAGTAGAAGAAACGTGAAAGTGGAAGTGGAAATATTCAACATTAGAGACATCATCACCAAAGACAGCAAAAACAGGAAAAACACAAATAAACGTATCCATGAATGAAGGAAAGAAAAGGGCGAAAATGATCACATTCAACTTGTACTCCACATCGACTTGTAGGATGAAAAGTATGGTACCTGCACATACAAGTGTACATACATGAACGATGCACAAATATAATGGTCGGTTACATAAACATTAAACACAAATATAATGGTCGGTTACATAAACATTAAACACAAATATAATGGTCGGTTACATAAACATTAAACACGAATATAATGATCGGTTACACAAACATGAAACACAAATATAATGGTTGGATACATAAACATTAAACACAAATATAATGGTCGGTTATAAAAACATAAAACACAAATATAATGGTCGGTTTTTCCACATTAAACACAAATATAATGATCGGTTACATAAACAACAAACACAAATATAATGATCGGTTACATAAACATTAAACACAAATATAATGGTCGGTTACACAAACATTAAACACAAATATAATGGTCGGTTACATAAACATTAAACACAAATATAATGGTCGGTTACATAAACAATAAACACAAATATAATGGTCGGTTACATAAACATTAAACACAAATATAATGGTCGCTTACATAAACATTAAACACAAATATAATGGTCGGTTACATAAACAATAAACACAAATATAATGGTCGGTTACATAAACATTATACACAAATATAATGGTCGGATACATAAACATTAAACACAAATATAATGGTCGGTTACATAAACATTAAACACAAATATAATGGTCGCTTACATAAACATTAAACACAAATATAATGGTCAGTTACATAAACATTAAAAACAAATATAATGGTCGGTTACATGCACATTAATCACAAATATAATGGTCGCTTACACAAACATGAAACACAAATATAATGGTCGGTTACACAAACATTAAACACAAATAGAATGGTCGGTTAAATAAACATTAAACACAAATATAATGCTCGCTTACA
Organism: Myxine glutinosa; assembly: GCF_964187855.1. Taxonomy (NCBI): domain Eukaryota; kingdom Metazoa; phylum Chordata; class Myxini; order Myxiniformes; family Myxinidae; genus Myxine; species Myxine glutinosa. The sequence continues at coordinate 2,385,754 of NC_136271.1, forward strand.
TAAACATTAAACACAAATATCATGGTCGCTTTCACAAACATGAAACACAAATATAATGGTCGGTTACATAAACATTAAACACAAATATAATGGTCGCTTACATAAACATTAAACACAAATATAATGGTCGGTTACACAAACATTAAACACAAATATAATGGTCGGTTACACAAACATTAAACACAAATATAATGGTCGGTTACATAAACATTAAACACAAATATAATGGTCGCTTACATAAACATAAAACACAAACATAATGGTCGGATACATAAACATTAAACACAAATATAATGGTCGGTTACATAAACATTAAACACAAATATAATGGTCGCTTACATAAACATTAAACACAAATATAATGGTCAGTTACATAAACATCAAACACAAATATCATGGTCGCTTTCACAAACATGAAACACAAATATAATGGTCGGTTACATAAACATTAAACACAACTATAATGGTCGGTTACATAAACATTAAACACAAATATAATGGTCGGTTACACAAACATTAAACACAAATATAATGGTTGGATACATAAACATTAAACACAAATATAATGGTCGGTTACACAAACATTAAACACAAATATAATGGTCGGTTACATAAACATTAAACACAAATATAATGGTCGCTTACATAAACATAAAACACAAACATAATGATCGGATACATAAACATTAAACACAAATATAATGGTCGGTTACATAAACATTAAACACAAATATAATGGTCGCTTACATAAACATTAAACACAAATATAATGGTCAGTTACATAAACATTAAACACAAATATCATGGTCGCTTTCACAAACATGAAACACAAATATAATGGTCGGTTACATAAACATTAAACACAACTATAATGGTCGGTTACATAAACATTAAACACAAATATAATGGTCGGTTACACAAACATTAAACACAAATATAATGGTTGGATACATAAACATTAAACACAAATATAATGGTCGGTTACACAAACATTAAACACAAATATAATGGTCAGTTACATAAACATTAAACACAAATATAATGGTCGCTTACATAAACATAAAACACAAACATAATGGTCGGATACATAAACATTAAACACAAATATAATGGTCGGTTACATAAACATTAAACACAAATATAATGGTCGCTTACATAAACATTAAACACAAATATAATGGCCAGTTACATAAACATTAAACACAAATATCATGGTCGCTTTCACAAACATGAAACACAAATATAATGGTCGGTTACATAAACATTAAACACAACTATAATGGTCGGTTACATGAACATTAAACACAAATATAATGGTCGGTTACACAAACATTAAACACAAATATAATGGTTGGATACATAAACATTAAACACAAATATAATGGTCGGTTACACAAACATTAAACACAAATATAATGGTCGGTTACATAAACATTAAACACAAATATAATGGTCGCTTACATAAACATGAAACACAAATATAATGGTCGCTTACACAAACATTAAACACAAATATAATGGTTGGATACATAAACATTAAACACAAATATAATGGTCGGTTACACAAACATTAAACACAAATATAATGTTCGGTTACATAAACATTAAACACAAATATAATGGTCGCTTCCATAAACATTAAACACAAACATAATGGTCGCTTACATAAACATTAAACACAAATATAATGGTCGCTTACATAAACATTAAACACAAATATACCCTGCAAAAAAAGAAACGCAAAAGTAGTAAAATCGTAAATATCTGACAGAGAGTTGCCGATATCCATACAAAATTAATACCAAAAATGAATTGGTCATTTCTGCATGGATTGGGATTGATTTGTGTGAAGAGAATGAGGTACTGCAGAAATTTGGCGAAAAGATGGAACAATCGCAAAAACACAACCACGTGAGAGCCTGGCACCGAAACACACCAACATGACATGCACGTGCAACATCACTTGTGGGGCTATAAAAACGTTGGGTTTTCATTTGCATGCCATCACAATCTTCCAGCAAGTGAACAGCGAAAACATGCCACGACTCACGGATGAGATTCTTCGGCCACACGTCCTTCCCATTATGCAACAAGCGAACGTCATTTTCCAACAAGACAACGCCCGACCTCACACGGCAAGACTGACAACAGCCTTTTTGAGGAATCACAACATCCAGGTCCTACCATGACCCTCCAGGTCTCCAGATTTAAACCCAATCGAACATTTATGGGATGCATTGGATCAACGACTGCGAGCACGTCAGCAACAACCACAGAACCTCCGACAGTTGGCACAAGCACTGCAGGCAGAGTGGGTGAACATTCACCAGGCCACAATTCGGGATCTGATTGCTTTCATGGGACGACGATGCCAGTCAGTTTTGGACTCTAATGGTGGCCATACAAGATATTGAGCACAGATGACCTTCACCTTGAAAATCTACTATTCCATGTGTGCCAAATGGAACCTGGGTCAATGAGAATGATGTGTGCCAATTTTGAACAATCGATTACCATCTGTTGATTATATTTATATGATATATAAAATATACATCTAAAATCACTTTTGCGTTTCTTTTTTTGCAGTTTTGCGTTTCTTTTTTTGCAGGGTATATAATGGTCGGATACATAAACATGAAACACAAATATAATGGTCGGTTACATACACATTAAACACAAATAGAATGGTCGGTTACATACACATTAAACACAAATATAATGGTCGGTTACATAAACATTAAACACAAATATAATGGTCGGTTACATACACATTAAACACAAATATAATGGTCGGTTACATACACATTGAACACAAATATAATGGTCGGTTACATAAACATTGAACACAAATATAATGGTCGGTTACATACACATTAAACACAAATATAATGGTCGGTTACATAAACATTAAACACAAATATAATGGTCGGTTACATACACATTAAACACAAATAGAATGGTCGGTTACATACACATTAAACACAAATATAATGGTCGGTTACATAAACATTAAACACAAATATAATGGTCGGTTACATACACATTAAACACAAATATAATGGTCGGTTACATACACATTGAACACAAATATAATGGTCGGTTACATAAACATTGAACACAAATATAATGGTCGGTTACATACACATTAAACACAAATATAATGGTCGGTTACATAAACATTAAACACAAATATAATGGTCGGTTACATACACATTAAACACAAACATAATGGTCGGTGACATACACATTAAACACAAATATAATGGTCGGTTACATACACATTAAACACAAATATAATGGTCGGTTACATAAACATTAAACACAAATATAATGGTCAGATACACAAACATTAAGCACAAATATAATGGTCGGATACACAAACATTAAACACAAATATAATGGTCGGTTACATAAACAATAAACACAAATATAATGGTCGGATACATAAACATTAAACACAAATATAATGGTCGGTTACATAAACAATAAACACAAACATAATGGTCGGTTACATAAACATTAAACACAAACATAATGGTCGGTTACACAAACATTAAACACAAATATAATGGTCGGATACATAAACGTTAAACACAAATATAATGGTCGGTTACATAAACATTAAACATAAATATAATGGTCGGTGACATAAACATTAAACACAAATATAATGGTCGGATACATAAACATGAAACGCAAATATAATGATCGGTTACATAAACATTAAACACAAAGATAATGGTCGGTTACATAAACAATAAACACAAATATAATGATCAGATACATAAACATTAAACACAAATATAATGATCGGTTACAAAAACATTAAACACAAAGATAATGGTCGGTTACACAAACATTAAACACAAAGATAATGGTCGGATACATAAACATTAAACACAAATATAATGGTCGGTTACATACACATTAAACACAAATATAATTGTCGGTTACATAAACAATAAACATAAATATAATGGTCGGTGACATAAACATTAAACACAAATATAATGGTCGGATACATAAACATTAAACACAAATATAATGATCGGTTACATAAACATTAAGCACAAAGATAATGGTCGGTTACACAAACATTAAACACAAATATAATGGTCGGTTACATAAACAATAAACACAAATATAATGGTCGGATACATAAACATTAAACACAAATATAATGGTCAGTTACATAAACAATAAACACAAACATAATGGTCGGTTACATAAACATTAAACACAAATATAATGGTCACTTACATAAACATTAAACACAAATATAATGGTCGGTTACATACACATTAAACATAAATATAATGGTCGGTGACATAAACATTAAACACAAATATAATGGTCGGTTGCATACACATTAAACACAAATATAATGGTCGGTTACATAAACAATAAACACAAATATAATGGTCGGATACACAAACATTAAACACAAATATAATGGTCACTTACATAAACATTAAACACAAATATAATGGTCACTTGCATAAACATTAAACACATCTAAAACCGTCTTGAGAAGAGTGCAGCAAAGGGATGGGGGTGGTGGATAGCAGGGCAGCTGTTGGTGGGTGGCAGTTGGTAGCTGTTGGTGGGTAGCAGTTGGTAGCTGTTGGTGGGAGGCAAGGTAGCTGTTGGTGGGGGGCAAGGTAGCTGTTAGTGGGTGGCAAGGTAGCTGTTGGTGGGTGGCAGGGTAGCTGTTGGTGGGTGGCAGGGTAGCTGTTGGTGGGTGGCAGGGTAGCTGTTGGTGGGTGGCAGGGTAGCTGTTGGTGGGTGGCAGGGTAGCTGTTGGTGGTTAAAGGGTAGCTGTTGGTGGGTGGCAAGGTAGCTGTCGGTGGGTGGCAAGGTAGCTGTTGGTGGGTGGCAAGGTAGCTGTTGGTGGGTGGCAGGGTAGCTGTTGGTGGGTGGCAGGGTAGCTGTTGGTGGGTGGCAGGGTAGCTGTTGGTGGGTGGCAGGGTAGCTGTTGGTGGGTAGCAGGGAAGCTGTTGGTGGATAGCCGGGTAGCTGTTCATGGATAGCAGGGTAGCTGTTGTTGGGTGGCAAGGTAGCTGTTGTTGGGTGGCAAGGTAGCTGTTGGTGGATCGCAGGGTAGCTGTTGGTGGATAGCAGGGTCGCTGTTGGTGGGTGGCAAGGTAGGTGATGGTGGGTGGCAGGGTAGCTGTTGGTGGACGGCAGGGTAGCTGTTGGTGGACGGCAGGGTAGCTGTTGGTGGACGGCAGGGTAGCTGTTGGTGGACGGCAGGGTAGCTGTTGGTGGACGGCAGGGTAGCTGTTGGTGGACGGCAGGGTAGCTGTTGGTGGACGGCAGGGTAGCTGTTGGTGGACGGCAGGGTAGCTGTTGGTGGACGGCAGGGTAGCTGTTGGTGGACGGCAGGGTAGCTGTTGGTGGACGGCAGGGTAGCTGTTGGTGGACGGCAGGGTAGCTGCTGGTGGGTGGCAGGGTAGCTGCTGGTGGGTGGCAGGGTAGCTGTTGGTGGGTGGCAGGGTAGCTGTTCGTGGGTCGCAGGGTAGCTGTTGGTGGGTGGCAGGGTAGCTGTTGGTGGGTGGCAGGGTAGCTGTTGGTGGGTGGCAGGGTAGCTGTTGATGGATAAAAGGGTAGCTGTTGGTGGGTGGCAGGGTAGCTGTTGGTGGGTGGCAAGGTAGCTGTTGGTGGATAGCAGGGTAGCTGTTGGTGGGTGGCAGGGTAGCTTTTGGTGGGTGGCAAGGTAGCTGTTGGTGGGTAGCAGGGAAGCTGTTGGTGGATAGCCGGGTAGCTGTTCATGGATAGCAGGGTAGCTGTTGTTGGGTGGCAAGGTAGCTGTTGTTGGGTGGCAAGGTAGCTGTTGGTGGATAGCAGGGTAGCTGTTGGTGGGTGGCAGGGTAGCTGTTGGTGGATAGTGGGGTAGCTGTTGGTGGGTGGCAAGATAGCTGTTGCTGGGTAGCAGGGTAGCTGTTGGTGGGTGGCAAGATAGCTGTTGGTGGATAACAGGGTAGTTGTTGGTGGATAGCAGGGTAGCTGTTGGTGGGTGGCAGGGTAGCTGTTGGTGGGTGGCAGGGTAGCTGTTGGTGGGTGGCAGGGTAGCTGTTGGTGGGTGGCAGGGTAGCTGTTGATGGATAAAAGGGTAGCTGTTGGTGGGTAGCAGGGTAGCTGTTGGTGGGTGGCAAGGTAGCTGTTGGTGGATAGCAGGGTAGCTGTTGGTGGGTGGCAGGGTAGCTGTTGGTGGGTGGCAAGGTAGCTGTTGGTGGGTAGCAGGGAAGCTGTTGGTGGATAGCCGGGTAGCTGTTCATGGATAGCAGGGTAGATGTTGTTGGGTGGCAAGGTAGCTGTTGTTGGGTGGCAAGGTAGCTGTTGGTGGATAGCAGGGTAGCTGTTGGTGGATGGCAGGGTCGCTGTTGGTGGGTGGCAGGGTAGCTGTTGGTGGGTGGCAGGGTAGCTGTTGGTGGGTGGCAGGGTAGCTGTTGGTGGGTGGCAGGGTAGCTGTTGGTGGGTGGCAGGGTAGCTGTTGGTGGGTGGCAGGGTAGCTGTTGGTGGATAGTGGGGTAGCTGTTGGTGGGTGGCAAGATAGCTGTTGCTGGGTAGCAGGGTAGCTGTTGGTGGGTGGCAAGATAGCTGTTGGTGGATAACAGGGTAGTTGTTGGTGGATAGCAGGGTAGCTGTTGGTGGGTAGCAGGGTAGCTGTTGGTGGATAGCAGGGTAGCTGTTGGTGGGTAGTAGGGTAGCTGTTGGTGGGTAGTAGGGTAGCTGTTGGTGGGTAGCAGGGTAGCTGTTGGTGGGTAGCAGGGTAGCTGTTGGTGGGTAGCAGGGTAGCTGTTGGTGGGTAGCAGGGTAGCTGTTGGTGGATAGGACAGCAGGGTAGTTGGGTAGCTGTTTTTCAGCTACATCAGTGAGTGACATTTCTGCCCTGTGCGAGTCCCGGGCTCAGCTGGTTCTGGCTGACGGTACCTCGTATGTGCTCCTTATCCAAGGTAAGGATCCCCACTGCCTTGTGGGGGAAGCCTCTTTAGGCTAAGGCTACGAGAAGGACACTCGGATATCAAACCACACCTGGAGGTCAGCCTGGGCAGCGCCACATCGTAGACATCAAACCAACCACAGCTGTGGGTCAGCCTGAGCAGCGCTACATCCTGGATAAATGTGCCCATGAAAGTCAGTGGTGGCACAAATTTGGGCATCACTGCGCAGCATCTGCAGACAGCGAGGTCCACTTTGTGCATCGAGGGCAGCAGTCATCATACCAATGTCATCATATCAACAGCGTCATACCAACGACCTGGCCAGTCTGCTGTGCCTCAGTGCATCAGACTTCACGTAGCATTTACTGCACCTGCAGCCAACGATGCTCAAAGGAATAGAGAGTGGGAGAGGGATAGCATACACCTCTATCACTTCAATTGCTTCTCTGTGCAGGTTTTCCCCTTCATTGGCACCTGCTCATCTGCTCACCACCCATCTTTACCCAAGTCCTGTGGCGAGGGAGGAGTGATGTCCGGGATAGGCAGAGGATGCTGCTACAAGTCCGAGGTCACGAGTCCAGGTGTATGGCGGTCCAAGTGTGATGGTCGTTTCGCCATTGACCAGGAGCAACAGTGACGTTCGTATCCTGCTTGGGCGTTAGAGCAGCCCTCTTCAGGTGTAGCGCTGTTCTCTCCACAGGGAGAAAGGGATCCAAAAAGTTCCCCAAACAAAGCTTTCTCCACTTAGACTTACCTGCCTTCCGCGGCAGGTTGGTCGTCGATTTTTGTGGTCGAGAAACACCAAATAAAAATAAATTAATAAACAACATGGGTATGCGGGTGTCTTCTGATACTTCAGGGAGATGGATGCCCCTGCCTTGTATAACCCCAGGTCACCTGTGGGCAAGGTGTAGTACCTGTCAGACCCCCTTACCAGGGTAACAGTCCGCAGCCATGTGGTTTAAATGGCAGGTGGCTCTGCACATGTGGGGGATGAGAATCCAGTCGACTCAAACAGCACGGGCGGAAGCAGGTGAATTCCCCGTGCCCACCCAGCAGAGAGACGGAGAGGAGAGTAGAGGAAGAGGAGTGTCCCCCCCTGACCGCCCACCCCCACGTCTATACCACACACTTACCCATGTGTACCTGTTAGAGAATACTACAACCACTGTAAACTAGTATTAGAGAATGCTACAACCACTGTAAACTAGTATTAGAGAATGCTACAACCACTGTAAACTAGTATTAGAGAATGCTACAACCACTGTAAACGAGTATTAGAGAATGCTACAACCACTGTAAACTAGTATTAGAGAATGCTACAACCACTGAAAACGGGTATTAGAGAATGCTACAACCACTGTAAACTAGTATTAGAGAATGCTACAACCACTGAAAACGAGTGTTCGAGAATGCTACAACCACTGAAAACGAGTATTAGAGAATGCTACAACCACTGTAAACTAGTATTAGAGAATGCTACAACCACTGAAAACGAGTGTTCGAGAATGCTACAACCACTGAAAACGAGTATTAGAGAATGCTACAACCACTGTAAACTAGTATTAGAGAATGCTACAACCACTGAAAACGAGTGTTCGAGAATGCTTCAACCACTGTAAACGAGTATTAGAGAATGCTACAACCACTGTAAACGAGTATTAGAGAATGCTACAACCACTGTAAACTAGTATTAGAGAATGCTACAACCACTGTAAACGAGTATTAGAGAATGCTACAACCACTGTAAACTAGTATTAGAGAATGCTACAACCACTGTAAACTAGTATTAGAGAATGCTACAACCACTGTAAACTAGTATTAGAGAATGCTACAACCACTGTAAACTAGTATTAGAGAATGCTACAACCACTGTAAACGAGTGTTCGAGAATGCTACAACCACTGAAAACGAGTGTTCGAGAATGCTACAACCACTGAAAACGAGTATTAGAGAATGCTACAACCACTGTAAACTAGTATTAGAGAATGCTACAACCACTGAAAACGAGTGTTCGAGAATGCTTCAACCACTGTAAACGAGTATTAGAGAATGCTACAACCACTGTAAACGAGTATTAGAGAATGCTACAACCACTGTAAACTAGTATTAGAGAATGCTACAACCACTGAAAACGAGTGTTCGAGAATGCTTCAACCACTGTAAACGAGTATTAGAGAATGCTACAACCACTGTAAACGAGTATTAGAGAATGCTACAACCACTGTAAACGAGTATTAGAGAATGCTACAATCACTGTAAACGAGTATTCGAGAATGCTTCAACCACTGTAAACGAGTATTAGAGAATGCTACAACCACTGTAAACGAGTATTAGAGAATGCTACAACCACTGAAAACGAGTATTCGAGAATGCTTCAACCACTGTAAACGAGTATTAGAGAATGCTTCAACCACTGTAAACGAGTATTAGAGAATGCTACAACCACTGTAAACGAGTATTAGAGAATGCTACAACCACTGAAAACGAGTATTCGAGAATGCTTCAACCACTGTAAACGAGTATTAGAGAATGCTACAACCACTGTAAACTAGTATTAGAGAATGCTACAACCACTGAAAACGAGTATTCGAGAATGCTTCAACCACTGTAAACGAGTATTAGAGAATGCTACAACCACTGTAAACGAGTATTAGAGAATGCTACAACCACTGTAAACGAGTATTAGAGAATGCTACAATCACTGTAAACGAGTATTAGAGAATGCTACAACCACTGTAAACTAGTATTAGAGAATGCTACAACCACTGTAAACGAGTGTTCGAGAATGCTACAACCACTGTAAACGAGTATTAGAGAATGCTACAACCACTGTAAACGAGTATTAGAGAATGCTACAACCACTGTAAACGAGTATTAGAGAATGCTACAACCACTGTAAACGAGTATTAGAGAATGCTACAACCACTGTAAACGAGTATTAAGAGAATGCTACAACCACTGTAAACGAGTATTAGAGAATGCTACAACCACTGTAAACGAGTATTAGAGAATGCTTCAACCACTGTAAACGAGTATTAGAGAATGCTACAACCACTGTAAACGAGTGTTCGAGAATGCTACAACCACTGTAAACGAGTATTAGAGAATGCTTCAACCACTGTAAACGAGTATTAGAGAATGCTACAACCACTGTAAACTAGTATTAGAGAATGCTACAACCACTGTAAACTAGTATTAAGGAATGCTACAACCACTGTAAACTAGTATTAGAGAATGCTACAACCACTGTAAACTAGTATTAGAGAATGCTACAACCACTGTAAACGAGTATTAAGAGAATGCTACAACCACTGTAAACGAGTATTAGAGAATGCTACAACCACTGTAAACGAGTATTAGAGAATGCTACAACCACTGTAAACGAGTATTAGAGAATGCTACAACCACTGTAAACGAGTATTAAGAGAATGCTACAACCACTGTAAACGAGTATTAGAGAATGCTACAACCACTGTAAACGAGTATTAGAGAATGCTTCAACCACTGTAAACGAGTATTAGAGAATGCTACAACCACTGTAAACGAGTGTTCGAGAATGCTACAACCACTGTAAACGAGTATTAGAGAATGCTTCAACCACTGTAAACGAGTATTAGAGAATGCTACAACCACTGTAAACTAGTATTAGAGAATGCTACAACCACTGTAAACTAGTATTAAGGAATGCTACAACCACTGTAAACTAGTATTAGAGAATGCTACAACCACTGTAAACTAGTATTAGAGAATGCTACAACCACTGTAAACTAGTATTAGAGAATGCTACAACCACTGTAAACGAGTGTTCGAGAATGCTACAACCACTGAAAACGAGTATTAGAAAATGCTTCAACCACTGTAAACGAGTATTAGAGAATGCTACAACCACTGTAAACGAGTGTTCGAGAATGCTACAACCACTGTAAACTAGTATTAGAGAATGCTACAACCACTGTAAACGAGTGTTCGAGAATGCTACAACCACTGTAAACGAGTATTAGAGAATGCTACAACCACTGTAAACGAGTGTTCGAGAATGCTACAACCACTGTAAACGAGTATTAGAGAATGCTACAACCACTGTAAACGAGTATTAGAGAATGCTACAACCACTGTAAACGAGTATTAGAGAATGCTACAACCACTGTAAACGAGTATTAGAGAATGCTACAACCACTGTAAACGAGTATTAGAGAATGCTACAACCACTGTAAACGAGTATTAGAGAATGCTACAACCACTGTAAACGAGTATTAGAGAATGCTACAACCACTGTAAACGAGTATTAGAGAATGCTACAACCACTGTAAACGAGTATTAGAGAATGCTACAACCACTGTAAACGAGTATTAGAGAATGCTACAACCACTGTAAACGAGTATTAGAGAATGCTTCAACCACTGTAAACGAGTATTAGAGAATGCTACAACCACTGTAAACGAGTGTTCGAGAATGCTACAACCACTGTAAACGAGTATTAGAGAATGCTTCAACCACTGTAAACGAGTATTAGAGAATGCTACAACCACTGTAAACTAGTATTAGAGAATGCTACAACCACTGTAAACTAGTATTAAGGAATGCTACAACCACTGTAAACTAGTATTAGAGAATGCTACAACCACTGTAAACTAGTATTAGAGAATGCTACAACCACTGTAAACTAGTATTAGAGAATGCTACAACCACTGTAAACGAGTGTTCGAGAATGCTACAACCACTGAAAACGAGTATTAGAAAATGCTTCAACCACTGTAAACGAGTATTAGAGAATGCTACAACCACTGTAAACGAGTGTTCGAGAATGCTACAACCACTGTAAACTAGTATTGGAGAATGCTACAACCACTGTAAACGAGTGTTCGAGAATGCTACAACCACTGTAAACGAGTATTAGAGAATGCTGCAACCACTGTAAACTAGTATTAGAGAATGCTACAACCACTGAAAACGAGTGTTCGAGAATGCTACAACCACTGTAAACGAGTATTAGAGAATGCTACAACCACTGTAAACGAGTTCGAGAATGCTACAAACACTGTAAACGAGTATTAGAGAATGCTACAACCACTGTAAACTAGTATTAGAGAATGCTACAACCACTGTAAACTAGTATTAAGGAATGCTACAACCACTGTAAACTAGTATTAGAGAATGCTACAACCACTGTAAACTAGTATTAGAGAATGCTACAACCACTGTAAACGAATGTTCGAGAATGCTACAACCACTGAAAACTAGTATTAGAGAATGCTACAACCACTGTAAACGCGTGTTCGAGAATGCTACAACCACTGTAAACGAGTATTAGAGAATGCTACAACCACTGAAAACGCGTATTAGAGAATGCTACAACCACTGTAAATGAGTATTAGAGAATGCTACAACCACTGTAAACTAGTATTAGAGAATGCTACAATCACTGTAAACTAGTATTAGAGAATGCTACAATCACTGTAAACTAGTATTAGAGAATGCTACAACCACTGAAAACGAGTATTAGAGAATGCTACAACCACTGTAAATGAGTATTAGAGAATGCTACAACCACTGTAAACTAGTATTAGAGAATGCTACAACCACTGTAAGCTAGTATTAGAGAATGCTACAACCACTGTAAATGAGTATTAGAGAATGCTACAACCACTGTAAACTAGTATTAAGGAATGTTACAACCACTGTAAACTAGTATTAGAGAATGCTACAACCACTGTAAACAAGTATTAGAGAATGCTACAACCACTGTAAACGAGTGTTCGAGAATGCTACAACCACTGAAAACGAGTATTAGAGAATGCTACAACCACTGTAAACTAGTATTAGAGAATGCTACAACCACTGTAAACTAGTATTAGAGAATGCTACAACCACTGTAAACGAGAGTTCGAGAATGCTACAACCACTGAAAACGAGTATTAGAGAATGCTACAACCACTGTAAACGAGTATTAGAGAATGCTACAACCACTGTAAATGAGTATTAGAGAATGCTACAACCACTGTAAACTAGTATTAGAGAATGCTACAACCACTGAAAACGAGTATTAGAGAATGCTACAACCACTGTAAATGAGTATTAGAGAATGCTACAACCACTGTAAACTAGTATTAGAGAATGCTACAACCACTGTAAACGAGTGTTCGAGAATGCTACAACCACTGAAAACGAGTATTAGAGAATGCTACAACCACTGTAAACTAGTATTAGAGAATGCTACAACCACTGAAAACGAGTATTAGAGAATGCTACAACCACTGTAAACTAGTATTAGAGAATGCTACAACCACTGTAAACTAGTATTAGAGAATGCTACAACCAATGTAAACTAGTATTAGAGAATGCTACAACCACTGTAAACTAGTATTAGAGAATGCTACAACCACTGTAAACTAGTATTAGAGAATGCTACAACCAATGTAAACTAGTATTAGAGAATGCTACAACCACTGTAAACGAGTGTTCGAGAATGCTGCAATCACTGTAAACGAGTATTAGAGAATGCTACAACCACTGTAAACGAGTGTTCGAGAATGCTACAATCACTGTAAACGAGTATTAGAGAATGCTACAACCACTGTAAACGAGTCGAGTATTAGAGAATACTACAACCACTGTTAACGAGTATTAGAGAATGCTACAACCACTGTAAACAAGTATTAAAGAATGCTACAACCACTATAAACTAGTATTAGAGAATGCTACAACCACTGTAAACGAGTGTTAGAGAATGCTACAACCACTGTAAACGAGTATTAGAGAATACTACAACCACTGTTAACGAGTATTAGAGAATGCTACAACCACTGTAAACGAGTGTTCGAGAATGCTACAATCACTGTAAACGAGTGTTCGAGAATGCTACAATCACTGTAAACGAGTATTAGAGAATGCTACAACCACTGTAAACTAGTATTAGAGAATGCTACAACCACTGTAAACGAGTGTTCGAGAATGCTACAATCACTGTAAACGAGTATTAGAGAATGCTACAACCACTGTAAACTAGTATTAGAGAATGCTACAACCACTGTAAACTAGTATTAGAGAATGCTACAACCACTGTAAACGAGTGTTCGAGAATGCTACAATCACTGTAAACGAGTATTAGAGAATGCTACAACCACTGTAAACTAGTATTAGAGAATGCTACAACCACTGTAAACGAGTGTTAGAGAATGCTACAACCACTGTAAACGATTATTAGAGAATACTACAACCACTGTAAACGAGTATTAGAGAATGCTACAACCACTGTAAACGAGTATTAGAGAATGCTACAACCACTGTAAACTAGTATTAGAGAATGCTACAACCACTGTAAACGAGTATTAGAGAATGCTACAACCACTGTAAACTAGTATTAGAGAATGCTACAACCACTCTAAACTAGTATTAGAGAATGCTACAACCACTGTAAACGGGTGTTCGAGAATGCTACAATCACTGTAAATGGGTATTAGAGAATGCTACAACCACTGTAGACTAGTATTAGAGAATGCTACAACCACTGTAAACGAGTATTAGAGAATGCTACAACCACTGTAAACTAGTATTAGAGAATGCTACAACCACTGTAAACTAGTATTAGAGAATGCTACAACCACTGTAAACGAGTGTTCGAGAATGCTACAATCACTGTAAACGAGTATTAGAGAATGCTACAACCACTGTAAACTAGTATTAGAGAATGCTACAACCACTGTAAACTAGTATTAGAGAATGCTACAACCACTGTAAACGAGTGTTCGAGAATGCTACAATCACTGTAAACGAGTATTAGAGAATGCTACAACCACTGTAAACTAGTATTAGAGAATGCTACAACCACTGTAAACGAGTGTTAGAGAATGCTACAACCACTGTAAACGATTATTAGAGAATACTACAACCACTGTAAACGAGTATTAGAGAATGCTACAACCACTGTAAACGAGTATTAGAGAATGCTACAACCACTGTAAACGGGTGTTCGAGAATGCTACAATCACTGTAAACGAGTATTAGAGAATGCTACAACCACTGTAAACTAGTATTAGAGAATGCTACAACCACTGTAAACGAGTATTAAAGAATGCTACAACCACTGTAAACTAGTATTAGAGAATGCTACAACCACTGTAAACGAGTGTTCGAGAATGCTACAATCGCTGTAAACGAGTATTAGAGAATGCTACAACCACTGTAAACGAGTATTAGAGAATGCTACAACCACTGTAAACGAGTATTAGAGAATGCTACAACCACTGTAAACGAGTATTAGAGAGGGCTTTGAATAGGGCTGTGGATCAAGGTGGAGAAGCAGCGGGTTGTTCTCTCCATCTAAGGCTTTTGACAAAGTGTGGCACAAGGCCCTCATCCCTAAGCTAAAATCATGTGGCATTTCTGGAAAATGGCTTGATAAATTCTCTGACTTCCTGGCAAGTCGTCAAATCTCTGTGCTACATGAGGGACAGTCATCCCCTGTCCATAATACAAATGCTTGTGTTCCTCAGGGGTCTGTTTTGGGTCAAAGATTGTTCTTGTTATATAACAATGATCTGTCTGATTGTATTCTTTCTCAATTAAGCATTTACGCAGACGACTCAACACTGTATACTACCTACCCAGGAACGTTGTCTCCTCCTAACCATGACCATTTGAGTACCACTCTCAATCAGGACCTAGAGAGTTTGATCAACTGGGGAAAAGACTGGCTTTGTACTTTCAACCAAAAAAAGACCACCTTGTTGTCTGTGTCTAGTTCAAGATCCCTTGTTTTCCGACCCTGTCTTTGGATTCTTCACCTTTGCAGGAACTCCCTGTTATCCGTCTGCTTGGATTGGATATCAGCTCAAACCTCAGCTGGGAAGAGTACATCTCTGGTATAGCTAAAAGAGCCTCCCAGCACCTTGGCGGCTTATTTCGTGCTTGGCGATACCTTTCTCAAGTTGCTACGCTCCATCCATACAAGGCCTCTATACGACCTGTTATGGAGCATCATTGCCATATTTGGGCTGGTGCTCTGGCCTGTCAACTATCTCTTCTCGACAGAATCCAGCGATGTGTTGCCATTCTGGTGGGACAGGAGTTGGCATCATCCCTGGAACTTTTCTCTGTCTGCCGCTCTGTTGCTTCCTTGAGACTTTTTTTTTTTTTACAGATATTACCATGGGATGTGCTCTGAGGGTCTATCACAGGTTGTAACACCTTAGCATTCTTCAGTCACTCTACACGTTTGGCAGTTTCTTCACATCCATACACCGTATCTGTCCCAAGGAGTAAGACGATGAGGTATTCATCCAGTTTTCTCCCCCCGCACAGCATCACTCTGGAACAGTTTAACTGCATCCTGTTTTCCCCTCCATCCCAACCTACCTCAATTCAAGAGGCATGTCAATAGATTGCTCCTTTCTGTCTAATGTCTAATATCTATACTCTCCCTTGTGTAGCCCCCACCTCGAGTGGCCTTAAAGGCTTTGTGGCGGGCGACATCTCATAAAAAATAAATAAATAAAATAAAAAATCTCCACAAACTCCCCGAGATCTCTCATTGTTTATTTACACGTTCCTATTCACCTGTTCTCCAACACGTCCCATTGCAAGTTTGTGGTCGATGTTGCACCCAGCCGTTAGCCTTTCAAATAAAACATTAAACCACGACGGTACACAAGGACACCCTTCACAAACTTCTCTTTCTTCCCTTGTAAATGTTTCCCTCTCCACAATGCCCACCTATGCACTACATCCAGTAAGCACACACCATCTCATCATGGGTGTAGAACTCAGAAGCGATCCGCGGGGCGGCCATGTCCAGGCTTTGGGACTGGTCTCGCAGGGTTTCTCGAATGCGCTGGAGCTCTCGCTCCCATGAACCGTCAGCTTCACCACGATTGTCCAGCCGAAAAGATTGCTTCTTTTCACCCTCAATCTCCTCATCATACTTGCTGAGCAAAGACCTTGGTTTAATCTATTAGTGGGCAGGGATACACGGAGGACAATGAAATGGGAAGGAAAAACAATTAGTGGACAGAATTGCTGATACCTCAAAGGCACAAACGCAAGGTGCCACACAAACATCGATAGCTACACCATCCAGGATATTAAAAATGAATTAACTAATAAAAAGGTGAACCAACAGCAAAGTGAAAATAATGCCCAAACAAAATTTTAAATGACCCACCAATGCCAAGCCGTCTATGGCCTCGGTTTCATCAAATGGTAGGTAGTCAGGCTTTTTCTTCTTCAGTTGTACATTTTTCTCAGCCTTTTCACTGTCCACAATGTTCACATTTTGAAGGACATCTTCTTCCTCATCCAAAACACCTGCAATAATATCACAAATTAACAAAATAACAGTGACATCACAACTGGATGGGAAGTATAACCTAATGATTTGAGCACAAGACAGACCATCGGGTTATAATGTCTATGCGGGATAAATTTAAAAGGGTACACATGCAAGTTATGTTTACGAGACAATAAATAAATAAATAATCTGTTATGAGTCGCTCACAAATGAGAGCACTTCGAGTGGTCCAAACATAGGTACGCATTTGTATTCATGGCCAGATATCAAGTTATCATTCTATTATGTTCTTACCCTGGAGGTAATCTACCTACAAGTTCCTCAATCATTTTAACACCGATAGCAAAAGAGAATAAATTATTGTAAAATTGTGTGATTTTGTACAAAAGAAAAACCCATCATAAACAGACAGGCCCAAAGTGTTCAGGGCCATGAAAACACAAACGCTATACGAGCATGCTTGCAGCACAATAATCCGTGGTAGTGACGTTGTGGCAAGAAATGTACCGTGCTAACCATTCCATCACCATGCCACTGTGTCGTATCTATCTATCTATCTATCTATCTATCTATCTATCTATATATATATATATAGATATATATATAGAAGAGTGACAGTAAATGGTGAAACTTACTACGACTCTGTCTTCATTAGATACGGTTTAGCTTGGTGTTTAGTCGGTTCCAACACTGCACGAGAACATTATAGTAAAAAAGCAGCAATCGATGTTTTGACGTGGTCGAGATGGCATCAAGAGATGGCGGCAAGTCATCTGTATCCAGTGCTAGGAGCAGCAAAACATCGTCATCTTTAGGAAGTGTGGCCCATGCCCGGGCCAAAGCAGAAGCTGCCAAGGTGAGAGCGTCATATGCTAACCAAGAGGCTAAACTGAAAATAGAAAAGGCTGCGAGAGAAGCAGAAAGGATCACAAGAAATGCTCAAAACCAGTTGGAAGCAGTAAGAATAGACACAGAGTTGGAAGTGCTAACGCGAAATCGAGAAGCTGATGCGGCCGTGGTGGAGGCACAAGTGCTGGAAACTGCCGAAGCAATTTATACTGTAGCTGAAAATAAAAAATCAGAATCAGAGAGGGTTAAAGTTGAACGCACCAATGATTACGTCCAATCACAAATTGACCTTCAGTATCGTTCATCCTCCCCTCCTCGGTGTTCATCCTCAGTGTGTACCCTGGTTAGAATAGGTACACCGTATCCCTGCGTGTCGTAAGAGGTGACTAAGAGGGTTGGCGTCAGGAAGGGCATCCGGCCATAAAAACATTGCCTCAAAAAGAGAACCATGACAATTACAACTACATATGGGCAGAGTACAGCCCGAAGTGGAGATCGGTTTCTGAGGTTTGGGACATGGAATGTAGGGACAATGACAGGGAGATCAGGAGAAGTGGTGGAAGTATTGGTCAGAAGAAGAGTGGACATATGTTGTGTGCAAGAGACGAGATGGAATGGAAGTGGTGTGAGAATGGTGAAGGGTAGGCAGGGACAGAAATACAAGTTTGTGTGGCAAGGGTGCCCGGAGGGCATGAATGGTGTTGGTGTCCTGTTTTCTGAGGAGTTTATGGACAGTGTGACCAGAGTGAGTGATAGGTTGATGATGGTGAAAATGATGATTGGAAAGCTCTTGGTGAACATCATCTCGGGATATGCTCCGCAGGTTGGTCGGAGCGATGAAGAGAAGGACAAGTTCTGGTGTGCGATAGAGAAGCTGATGGAAAACTTGAAAGATGAGGAAGTTGTTGTGGTAGGAGGAAACCTAAATGGACATGTGGGAAGGAGTATGGACGGTTTTGAGGGAGTTCATGGGGGTTACGGATATGGTGTGAGAAATGGAGAAGGTGAAAGGATTTTGGAGTTTGCTGATGGAGCTGATTTGTTGATTTGTAATAGTTTCAGAAAGGGGATAAGCTTGTTACATACACGTCAGGTGGGTCGACGACAACTGTTGACTACCTGATGGTGCGTAGGCGAGATAGGGGGCACCTCCGGAACACAAAGGTGATCCCAGAGGAAGGGGCTGTTTCACAGCACCACTTGGTTGTCTGCGACATAAGGGTGAAAGGTGTGAGGAGAGCTCGGCGGGTGAAGTACCAACCGAGAATGAAGGTGTGGAGGTTGAAAGAGGTGACAGTAAGGGAGGCATTAAAAGAGAGGCTGAGTTGGGTCGAGGATGATGTGGTTGAGCTTGAAAGTGGTTGGATGTCAATGAAAGCTAGTCTATTTGGAGCCGTTGGTGAGGTATGTGGATGGACAAAAGGACCACCGAGGCACTCGGAAACAGGGTGGTGGGATGATGAAGTTGGAAAGAGGATTGACGAGAAGAGGAAGAAGTTCAAGGAGTGGCAGAAGGCGAAGGGTACGGGAGCAGAAAAAGCAGAGCATGAAAGTTATAAGGCAGCCAAGAAGGCTGCAAAGAAAGAGGTAGCAAAGGCGCAGGAGACATGTAGGAAAATGTTCGGAGAACGCTTGGATTCGGAAGAGGGTCAGAGAGCGGTATTCAGGATTGCAAAGCAGATAGCGAAAGAGAGGTGTGATGTGATGGGGGTGAGTTGCTTGAAGGATGAGGTGGAAAAAATCGTTGTGGACCCAGATGGAATTAAAGGAAGATGGAAAAGATATATGGAAATGCTGTTGAATACAGAGAATGAATGGGATGGCAACATAGAGAGTAACCCAGTTTTAGGACCGGTAGAGAAGATAACTGAGAAGGAAGTTGAGGAAGCGATAAAAGCAATGAAGAGTAGAAAAGCGGGAGGGCCGACTGGAGTTGTGGGAGATATGTTGAAGGCAGCAGGAAGTTGGGGTGTGAAGAGAATGACAGAGATCTGTAATCTGGTGGTGAAAGCAGGCCGCATTCCAGTGGATTGGGAACTGAGTACCCTTGTCCCTCTATACAAGGGGAAAGGTGACCCTCTGGAGTGTGGCTCGTACCGAGCGATAAAGTTATTGGAGCATGGAATGAAGGTATTGGAAAGGGTGTTGGAGAGGAGGATAAGGAAGAAGGTGAAGATCGACGAAATGCAGTTTGGATTTATGCCAGGAAGAGGAACGACAGACGCGCTCGTTATTGTGAGGCAGTTGCAGGAGAAGTACATGGAGAAGAGGAAGAAGTTGTTTCTTGGGTTTGTTGATCTGGAGAAAGCATTCGATAGGGTTCCACGCAAAGTATTGTCATGGGCATTGAGGAAGTTAGAAGTGGAGGAATGGTTGATCAGAGTTGTGATGGCAATGTACAAAAGAGCGCGCACAGCTGTAAGGACGAAGGACGGGAACAGTGGTGAGTTTGAGGTGAAGGTGGGAGTGCATCAGGGGTCGGTACTAAGTCCACTACTATTTGTAGCTGTGATGGAGGTGCTGGCTCAGACCGTAAAGGAGGGTTTACCGTGGGAGTTGTTGTATGCAGATGATCTGGTGTTGATTGCGGAAAGTATGGATGGACTGAAGGAAAAGATGAACAAGTGGAAGGAAAGTATGGAGACAAAAGGTCTGAAGGTGAATATAGGAAAGACGAAGGTGATGGAAAGTGGTAAAGCATGTGGTGAGGTGGAAAGAACTGGGAAGTGGCCATGTGCTGTGTGCAGGAAGGGTGTCGGAGTGAACTCCATTCAATGTACAATGTGCGCTGAGTGGGTTCATCAAAAATGTAGTGGTCTGAGAGGGTCATTAACCAGTGTGGCAGCTACATTCAAATGTAAGGTGTGCACAGAGGGAGCTGCACATGGAGGAAATGTTGAGTTGGATCTTGGAGACGGCGTGAAGCTGGAAGGTGTGAAAACATTTTGCTATCTCGGAGACATGCTGAATGGAGAAGGTGGATCAGACTCGGCAACGGTTGCTGGAGTGAGATGTGCATGGAAGAAGTTTCGGGAACTGAGTGGCGTGCTGATGAGGAGGGGAGTGTCGTTGAAGCTGAAGGGAAAGGTGTATGCTGCATGTGTGAGAAGTGTTATGATTAATGGGAGCGAGACATGGGTAATGAATGTAGAGCAGCAACGAAGGTTGGAAAGGGTGGAAATGTGAATGGTTCGGTGGATGTGCGGAGTGTCGCTGAGAGAGAGGAAGACAAATGATGAATTGCGAAAGATGATGGGAATAGAGCCTGTGATTGATGCTGTGAAGAGGAACAGGTTGAGATGGTTTGGTCATGTGTTGAGGAAGGATGAAAGTGACTGGTTGAGAAGAGTGATGGAAATGAATGTAGAAGGAAGTAGAGGAGGTGGAAGACCGAGAAAGACTTGGCTAAAGACGGTGGAAGAAGACATGCGGGCAAGGGGGTTAACAAGGAGAGATGCAGAAAATAGGGCAAAATGGAGAAGATTGTCATGGGGACCGCAAGGCTAACCCCCGCTCTTGCAGGGAAAATGGCCTTAAAATGCATGTTGTTGTTGTATCCATCTATATCCATCTATATACACACACACACACGCACGCACGCACGCGCACACACACACACACACACACACACACACAAACACACACACACACACACACACATTGTGTTACGGTTTTTAGAACCTTCACTCGTAAATTTTAGTAAATGCATCCCTTATAAATGTCCCCCTGTAAATATTCCCGTCAATTGGCTTGTTAAAGATCGCACCCTAGTTAGTCCATGAACAACATGAACCATGAACAACAAGTCCATGAACAACACGTAGCGAACCATAGGACATCTTCGTAGTTATTTCATTATTATGTGTTTCAGTTAAGGATCTGTTCCCAGTAGTTGAATCTGCGTTGCATTAATGAAATAAGAGTAGGCTCCAAAGTCCCCTTCAAAAGCGGTGCGAGTGGTTTTCTACCTCCCCACAAGACGCCATTGACCATGTGCTCCATCTCGGAGAAGAAGGGGGAGGAGCCGCCAGATCACGGGCGTGCCACGCCGACGCACCACCCGAGGCGGGGCGAGCGAGCCCCCACCAGCCAACCAGGGCTGACGAAAGACCATCGCGGGCGTGTCTCCATGAAGCGCGCATTGATTTGCAGGACACGTAATATAAGCGCGGGCGCGAAGCCTTTTTACGAGTTGGAGTGGGACGAAAAAGGCAGAGTCGGGTGAGAAGGTGATAAACGAGAATCGACTTGGGTTGGAGACGGCGCTTGGTGGGGTCTGGCTGTGAGAGACGAAGCTGCGCGGAGCTGCTTCGGAAAGCCCCTACCGTGTGAAACCGAATACGTGGAGCTGCCGTTGGCTGTTCGCTTCCAGCCCGGAGCGTGGACCTGGAGCGGACCTCCTTGCTGTGCCTTCCCCCCGAACCTTCCAGCCCTGCTGTCCCACACAGACCCTTCTCATCCCTTCTTCCAGCCATTCCTGCCTGCTATTCCCTTGTCGTGTAAGTCTGTTGTCTGTCCTGTTTGTTGTCTGGGCTATAATATAAGATTGTTTTAAGGTTTGCTCTGTGTCTTCTTCTTCTTCTGTATATTACTTTCGTTCCTCCTCTTCTTTGGTTTTGTATATAATTAATAAATTCCACCTGTTCCTTCTTATTCTTTGGTTTCATTCTCCCCCGATCGCTTTAGTCCTTTCTTTCGATTGAGTACATGTGGCACGATTTGGCCAACGCTTTATAATCGGGTTTAGTCTCTTGATAACGGCCCGAGTCGCAGCTCGCTTCGCTCGGCGCAATCCAATCACGCTGCGGCCCGGGTGGGAGTATTTCCTCACTTACGGCCGGTACTTAGGTATTAAGACAAATTGGGCTTACAACCCCACTTACCATTGACCGGAAGTGACGTCATACCCCCAGGACCGGTCGGGCGGCCAGCTTAACAGGACAAGGGGATTAACCCCCCCTTGCTAACGGGAGTGCCGTCCCCCGGATCCGTAACAATTAAACCCGCTCCTGACACCAATTGCCAATTGCGAACGCTGCTGGCAAAGCAGGTGGATTAGCCGAATCAGGGTGCGGGATGGATGCTGCCCAACGAGGTCGATTTGGAGGGCGAGCCGCAAAATGAACGGGACCTAACTCTTATTTATTTTACACAACGCAGGTATCACTATTGGAAATGGCCTTATTCTCACATATACTATGACATAGCTAATGGTCTAAGGTGGCTTACGTGTTGCTTGTGGACTAACTATGGGGCAAACCTTTAACCTTTAATGATCATATATGTACATTCTCAGAACCGCAACAATATATATAAGTTCAAAACACACCTGTTCACAATTTAGAATTTAGATGTTTGGAGAGTCTGAAGGCTTTGTGAGTCCTTCTCTTTCCAGCATCTCCGCGATCGTGCTCGGTTCTTCAATAAATTGTTACTCTTCTTCTTCAAACGTGGTGGAACTTTGATTGATTCACTGACGTGTATATACATATATATATATATATATATATATATATATATATATATATATATATATATATATATATATATATATATATATATATATATATATATATATTTACGGTTTTTAGAACCTTCACATGTAAATTTAGTAGTGAATTCCCTTATAAATGACCCCTGTGTACATTTCCCCTTAATTGGCTGTTAATTAAAGATTGCACCTTAGTTAGTCCATGTACAACACGTAGGACACTTTAGGACCTCTCAATAGTTATGTCATTAGTATGTGTTTCAGGTAAGGCTGTGTTTCCAATAGTTGACTCTACGTTGCATCAATCAAATAAGATAGCTCCCCTTTCAGATCCCCAATCGCCTCTGCCAAGTGCAAGTGACAGTTGGGCTGTTTCGTTGGCATTACACCGTCAAAACTCGATTGCCCATGAGGCCAGGATCGGAGAAGAAGAGGGAGGAGCCGCCAGAGCACGGGCGTGGCGCCACCTCGTCATCAAAGGTGGAGCCAGAGAGCCCTTAACGACCAACCAGGGCTCGGTGGGCATGGCTTGATAGGGCGTGGCAAGAAACATCTAGAGAGTTCGAGAGGGTTCCAAGGACGTGGCAAGAAACGTCTGGTAGGTTCGAGAGGGTTCCAAGGCGTGGATATAAAACCCTTGGCGCGAGGCCCCCACCAGAGAGAGACGCGGGAGAGGTTCATGAGTGAGGGGGCACGAACAGAGTTGGACAGAGAAGGTACGAGTTGGAGAGTCGGTGAGAAGGCAGGAGAGACGAGCTGCGCGGAGCTGCTGCAGGAAGCCCCTGCCGTGTAAGCTGTATACGTGGGGCTGACGGCTGCTCGCTCCGAACTGTGAACCTGGAGCGGACCTCTTTGCTGCGCATTTGCCCGGACCTTCCTGCCCTGTTGTCCCACCTGAACCTTCTCCTTCCAGCTATTCATTCCTGCCTGCAATTCCCTATTCGTGTGAGTCTGTCTGTATTGTCCTGTGGGTATAAGTAAGCCTGTTTAAGAATTGCGCTGTGTCTTCTTCTTCTTCTGTATATTGCTTTCGTTTCTCTTTTGGCTTCTTTGGTTTTGTATAGTAGTTAATAAATACCTGTTCCTCCTTATTCTTTGGTTTTCATTCTCGTCCGATCGTCTTCGTGTTTTCCCTATTGAATATCTGTGGCACGATTTTGGCAGAACCGCTTATGAATCGGGTTAGTCCTTTGCTAATGGCTCCAATTCCGGATTGCTAAACCGCTCGGCAAACTCCATCTTGTCCGGGATTGGAGCGGGGCCATCCACCTGCTTTGTGGAGGGATTGGCGGAGGTGTCTGGGAATCCCTTGACCAATCACCTTGGCCAATCCCATCCCACATAGGAGCGGGGTGGGTCCAGGAACGGAGACGGCCACCTTAACAAGACAAGGGGATTAACTCCCCCTTGCTAAGGGGAGTGCTGTACTCCGGATTCCGTAACAATTGGTGTCTGGGAGTGTGATTTAGACCCGAACCAAATTTTTGAAACATCTTTAAAAATTTGGTCAAAACTTGGGGCGGCCGAAATTTTTATTAATATCCTAAATTAAAGTCGTGCCATGGATGATCAAGGCGGTCGGATGCCGGTGGGGGTAGAAGAAGAGGGTTTAGCGGCAACCCAGGACCCCAGGGAGGAATTGGAGGAGGAGAGCAATACGAATACAGTGGAGGGGGTTTCAAGCGCACAAGATGGCGATGTCGCGCACGAGGTTAGAGGCGCACAAAATGGCGCCTCGCACGTGGCTGCGGCAGCCACGCCCGCGGCACCGGTGGATTTGAACCTCTTCATGATGCAAATGGAGGCCCTTATGGTCAAGATGGGTGAGCAAATGGAAAATAAAATGGATGCTCGGAGTAATAAGCTGGGGGAGCAAATGGGAAGCCAAATTGGGAAGTTGGACAGTAAATTTGGGGGATTAGAAAACCAAATCGGGGAATTGAGAAATGACATGGGAAGCCAAATCAGGGGGCTCGACGGCAAAATTGGGGGGCTAGAAGCTAAATTAGGGGGCCAATTGGAGGACATGGGTAATCAAATTGGGGAAATGAAGAATGGGTTAACGGGGTTGGAAAATAGGATGGCCGCCCAGGAGGACCAAATGGAAAGGGTAAAGAATGGGTTAGAGGGGTTAGAAAACAATATAGAAGGCAAATTGAGGGAAATAAGGGAGCAATCCGACCGGGAAATTAAACAAATGGGGGATCAGATAGAAGAGGTAAAAATCGGGTTCGAAACCAAATTGGACACCCACAAGGGGGATTTGGAGCAGATGAGGGCGGCATCTACAAAGGAAATAGGAGAGATGGGGGAGGATATAAGGCGCGAGGTGAGCGAAGAGGTCGCGGGGGTACGCGAGGAGGTAAAGCGGGGTGAGGATCACATGGAGAAAGAGGTGAGGAACAGTACGGCTAGGTTACAGGGCGGCATAGAAGACCTGACGCGGGGAGTAGAGCAGCTGACAGTGGGACAAAAGGAGTTAGGGGAGCAGGTGGAAAAGAACACGGCGGTAATAGGGGGGTTGAAAGCGACGCAAAAGGAGATAAAGAAGGAATTAATGGCGACAAAGAAAGAATGTCAGATGGTACACGAGGGGTTGACAAAGAGGTTAGACGAGGTGACAGAGACAATGGAGAGGAAGGAACGGGAAGTCAGAACGCACATAGAAACGACCAAGGTGGCCTTAGAGGAAGAAATTGAAGGGGCGCACCGGGAAATAAAAGAGGTGAAACAGAAGTTAGAGGAGGTGGAAAAAGGAGTGAGTGAAATTAAAAAGCGACGGAGGGAGACTAAGAAAGAGATAAAGGAGGAGGTGATGGAATTGGTGCAAGGTCTGTGCTCACAGCGTGATGATGTGCTTACTGACCAAATAAAGAGTTTGCAGTGGGCACGAGGAGGTGTGTTGACGAATTGTGCGAACGACGAGTGTGCGAGGAGGTGTGCGGTGGTCAGGTGTGTAACGTCTGTTAGCGGAATGAGAGTACCTGGGTGGTGTGTAAAAGAAAGTGCAATAACAAAGTGTATGGAGACACCTGGATGTGTGAATAAGGAACGGAACGAGTGGTGTGAGTATGTACGGGGGGCATCGACGCGAAACGGAGCAGAGGTTAGACCGACGTTTAGCCGACGCGAGCCCTCGGTCCGTGCCGGGCTTTGGGTACTGCGGGAACCGGCGGCCGGCGGGGGTCGTAATCACGGCGGTTTCAAAAGAACCGCCGTGCGCGATCCGCGCCGGGCCTCGCCCTGCACGGTCGCGTCCGCGCTCTGCTAAGCGGAGCGGGCGGCCCGGTTCGAGGGAAGGTAGGAAGGGTCGGCACGGCGCCCCCTTGTGGTTGCGGCATTACGGCCGGGCAAGATTGGTCCATCGGGCGGGAGACCGGAAGGCTCCGCGCCGAGGTGGACCTTGGAATCTCGGCCCGAGTAAACCCTCTCCCCTGAACCGAATGCCGGACGGACCCAACCGCGGTAGACGAACCACCCGCATTCATTGCTCGGCTTTGCGAAGCCGAGCTTTGAAAATGTAATGATGCACCGAGGCTCAAGTTATGGACATTTGGTAGGGGTAGGAAATTGATGATTGGCAAAGTGGATTGGCAAATTTTGATTGGCAAGAATTTGATGGGCAAAATTGATAGTGGGAGATGCCCGATGTGGAGGAATGGCAACTCTGCCATCCTTCACATCCCCCGGGCACATGTGCTATAGATTATGGGGTTTGGCAGTGTAAGCTCGCCGAGGGAGGGTTTGGATAATTGTATAGGGACCTAGAGATGACAGTAGGTCACTGTCGAGTTAAGTAGCGACATCGTACTTGTAGTAGGGGACGTAGAATAGATTAGGTGGATTATAACGACGTGGGAGCGCAATAATATAAGGGGCGACTGGGAAGCGCGAGTTTCAGAAGGGAGTAGTTAGATTAGATGATGCTGTGTGTGTGTGTAGAAAGAGCATTGAGCAGAGTATTGTGAATGTGGGTGAATGGCATTGTAGTGAATGAAGAAGCCTGGGAGGAAAGGAGGGTGCAAGAGCCACCAGGTGTGTGTGAGCACAGGTGTGCAAGTGAACAGATGTATGGAGAATGGTCTGGGATAGATGGAGTATGGAATGGATGGTGTGGAGTGAGTAGTGTGGAAAACGACGAGTGGAGTGGTTGGTGCGAAGGGAGTGGATGGGGAAGATGGACCCCCATCACGAATACCCAGGGAGGGTAGTTTAAGAGTTAGGTAGAGGGTATCGGTAAATTGTGGTTGGATAATGGATATTGGCATCTGTGGTGCGTGTGGTAGAATGGTGTTTGGATGGGTGCATTAGTGACGTGGAAATGGCTGGGCGTGTGGCCTGTTAGTGTGTATGGTTAAATGGGCACTCCGCCACTGTGAGGATGTCGGCCATGTGAGGCCGCAGGTGGGCTCTGGGAGCCAGTAGAGTTGTTCAGTGGGGCCCGAGGATCCGGAGGACGGACCCGGGTAGCCCAGTGCCAGAGGGCAACGAGGGGGTAAGTGCCAGGGAGGGCCTTCCCCAGTTAGATAGGTTAAGATAAGGAGCAGGTAAGCTCGGAGGCAACTGCAGTGGCGGAGGTGTGCAGGTGAGTAGACCTGCTAGGGGAGCCACACGACCCAGTCCCGAAATTGTGCAAAGGCACAGGGAGTTGAATCGGGGGAGTGAGACCCCAAATTGATGAGCACCACAGTTTGGTCAATGGGAGTTTGGTTTTTAGAACCGCATAGAGTAAGATGGCCAATGGTTTGGCAGGGAAAGACCCCGGGTAGTGTAAAGTGTGTTAATGTCATTTAGAAAGTAGTTAGGATTTAAAATCTCCTCGCACCATCTACACCCACTCACCGGAGGTGACGATAGAACTCCACACCATGGTTTAGTTATTTTTGTGCGGATGTTTTTGGGAATGTGAGACGCATCATGACGTGGGTGAGACATTGTGCTGATTGTTCCATCTTTTCCTCCTTAAGAGGGATTGATGATGAATTGGGTGATGGCAAATTTGGTTGGTTAGAGGGATTGTGGATGAATTTGTATTAGGGGAGATATGGGGAAGACGAGACGATAGAGACGAATTTGTAAATTGTCGTGTAAATACGGGGTAAGGGGCGAGGGTAGAGTAGGTGACAGGAGGCGGGGGGGTGACGTACGTTAGGGACGAGCTTTCTCCGCTCGATCTCCAGGCGCACCTCACCTCTGCATTGCCTTTATTGATGTGTACCCTTGCGCCCTTACCCATCGCTGACTCTGCTTTGTCTTCCTCCCCACCCATGGACCGTGCTCTCTGGGCACTGAGGGAGAGCGTGCGGGAGCCGCATCTGTGTGCCCGAGCCGCCGCTGCCAGCTGCCGGGATCGATGCACCACCTTATGGACCGCACGTCTTGCGGCCAAGCACCGCACTTATGGACCACGGTTCTGTGGCCGAGCACCACTGATGGACCCCACGTTTTGGGGCATGACCCCTCTGCTGGGACCGGCCATTGCGGCTAAAAATCTTCGCTTGCGGACCTCGGTGAGGTGGCACCAAGCCATGCAGGTGGACCACCATAGTTGGCCCCTGCTGGCCATAATTAAAAAAAAAAAACGGACACGTTGTGTGCTTTTTTTCTTTATTATCATCAAATAGGCCGCAAGCAAGAACAACATCAAGAGAGAACATCAAGAACATCGGCCCGCAGCAGGAGCTGACAAGAAGAAGACCATCAGTTTGTTTTTATTGATTGTGTGCAATGTAGCACTGGATGGTGCTTGATGGTGCTTATTGGTGCTTTGGTGCTTGCATGCTCGGGGATGCATTGCAATATCAATCCTGCATCCCCGGGCATGTAGAGGTGGTGTATCGGTGCAGTGCATGCTTTTTCCTCTCTCCTACAGGGTTCTTTTTGTTTCCCAAAACAAATGACAGGTCCTGGGTTGCAGTGTAAATACAAATAGTTTCACTTGTAAATAATGCTCACCAACGTAAATGTGTAGTTTGCGAATTAATTCCGCAATTCGGTTATCCTGTGGGTGCGAATCTGTTAGGCAGGATGCAACGTAGCAGGCGGGACATACTTGATTGTGTTTTAAAACTGTCGCACTCAAGGGCAAGGTTAATAGTAGAGGGGTATTACACCTGCGTGTCACATTAAGTTAAAGTTTTTTTTTTCGGCCTGAGCCGTGCCGTGAGGAATAAGGGTGCTGTGTTACGGCTTTTAGAACCTTCACATGTAAATTTAGTAGTAAATTCCCTTATAAATGACCCCTGTGTACATTTCCCCTTAATTGGCTGTTAATTAAAGATTGCACCTTAGTTAGTCCATGTACAACACGTATGACACTTTAGGACCTCTCAATAGTTATGTCATTAGTATGTGTTTCAGGTAAGGCTGTGTTTCCAATAGTTGACTCTACGTTGCATCAATCAAATTAGATAGTTCCCCTTTCAGATCCCCAATCGCCTCTGCCAAGTGCCAGTGATGGTTGGGCTGTTTCGTTGGCATTACACCGCCAAAACTCCATTGCCCACGAGTCCAGGATCGGAGAAGAAGAGGGAGGAGCCGCCAGAGCACGGGCGTGGCGCCACCTCGTCATCAAAGGTGGAGCCAGAGAGCTCTTAACGACCAACCAGGGCTCGGTGGGCATGGCTTGATAGGGCGTGGCAAGAAACATCTAGAGAGTTTGAGAGGGTTTGAGAGGGTTCCAAGGGCGTGGCAAGAAATGTCTGGTAGGTTCGAGAGGGTTCCAAGGCGTGGATATAAAACCCTTGGCGCGAGGCCCCCACCAGAGAGAGACGTGGCAGAGGTTCATGAGTGAGGGGGCACGAACAGAGTTGAACAGAGAAGGTACGAGTTGGAGAGTCGGTGAGAAGGCAGGAGAGACGAGCTGCGCGGAGCTGCTGCAGGAAGCCTCTGCCATGTAAGCTGTATACGGGGGGCCGTCGGCTGCTCGCTCCGAACTGTGAACCTGGAGCGGACCTCTTTGCTGCGCATTTGCCCGGACCTTCCTGCCCTGTTGTCCCACCTGAACCTTCTCCTTCCAGCCATTCATTCCTGCCTGCAATTCCCTATTCGTGTGAGTCTGTCTGTATTGTCCTGTGGGTATAAGTAAGCCTGTTTAAGAATTGCGCTGTGTCTTCTTCTTCTTCTGTATATTGCTTTCGTTTGTCCTTTGGTTTCTTTGGTTTTGTATAGTAGTTAATAAATACCTGTTCCTCCTTATTCTTTGGTTTTCATTCTCGTCCGATCATTTTCGTGTTTTCCCTATTGAATATCTGTGGCACGATTTTGGCAGAACCGCTTATGAATCGCGTTAGTCCTTTGCTAACGGCTCGGAATTCCGGATTTCTAAACCACTCGGCAAACTCCATCTTGTCCGAGATTCGAGCGGGGCCATCCACCTGCTTTGTGGAGGGATTGGCGGAGGTGTCCGGGAATACCTTGGTCAATCCCATCCCACAAAGGAGCAGGGTGGGTCCAGGAATGGAGACGGCCAGCTTAACAAGACAAGGGGATTAACCCCCCCCCCCCCCCTTTCTAAGGGGAGTGCCGTACTCCGGATTCCGTAACAATATATATATATATATATATATATATAATTATATATATATATATACAGTCATCCCTCGCTATATCGCGGTTCACTTTTCGCGGCTTCGGTACATCGTGGGTTTTTCTCGCTAGTATATGTAAAATTATATCGCGGATTTTTCGCTATATCGCGGGATTTTGCAGTATAAATGTATTTTTATATACTATTATTTTAAATATTTTTGTGGTAAAATAAGCATTTACTAGCCTAAAAAATTAAAAAACGTAAAAAAATAAGAAAAATACAGTAATTAAAACATATTACAAGAAATAAAATACTGTACATAGTGTACAGTAGAAGAGTAGACAAAGAGACAAAGAGTCGTGCGTATGGAAAACGCAGATGCGGCAGCTTCCACTTGCGCTAATTACCCACGTAATGGGTAACTGTAATGCTCTTTCTGGCTGTGCAGTACATTCATCATCGTCATCACCTTCATCGTCATCACCTTCATCGTCATCACCTTCATCGTCATCAGTACTGCACAGCTAATTCATCATCATCTTCATCACGCAAGTTGTAGTATTGAAGAGCCGGGGCTCTTGCTTGATACGGACGAAATGACGGGCAAGACACAAACTCGTCCGAGAAGATATTTATTCTCAAAACCAACTCGGGAACACTGAAAAGCCCGTTTATCGGGCTGCATTATAAAGCACAACCAGAAACCGAAAGCCACGCCTCTCAAGCGTGGCGTGCTTCGGCGGTCACGTGATCAACAGGTGTAGCTGATTATACCCGCCCGCGCGGCACGCTTTGGCGGTCACGTGACCAGCCACTCTGGCACCGGGGATCCCCGCCGGTGACGTCACCGGCTGGAGCAAGGAGATTCTGATGCTGGTCTTGCTTGGGGAACCCATGGGTCGCTACAGTATCTTCAATCGTGAGTACCCATTAGAATTTTATATGTTGTTAAAATTACGTATGTTTAAGAGTGTAAAAAGTGTTTATAAGAGTATAGGAAAGGTTAATAAGAGTGTGAGAAAGGTTAATAAGAGTGTGGGAAAGGTTAATAAGAGTGTGGGGAGGGTCATAAAGCTTTAAAATATATATAAATAAATAAATAAAAATATGGTCGCTACTTCGCGGATTTTCGTCTATCGCGGGGGGTTCTGGAACGTAACCCCCGCGATAAACGAGGGATCACTGTATATATATAAATATATAAAAATATAAAAATATATATATAAATATATATAAATATATATATATATACAGTGGTACCTCGGCTTACGAGTTTAATCCGTTCCGTGACGGAGCTCGTAAGCCAAATCGCTCGTAAGTCAAAGCAAATTTTCCCATTCAAATGCATTGAAATGCTATTAATCCGTTCCAGCCTCAAAAAAAAAACACCAATTTTTTTTGTTAGGTGCTTTTAAATAACAAAAATGTACTTTATAAATAACAAATAATGTATAAACAAGCACGACCTCGTATATACTGTACATAATACAAGAGAATGTAAAGAAATAAACTGGTTTTATTAAGCAGAGGAGAAGAGCATGCCAGGTGAGGTGTGCGTGTTGTCGACTTGGCGAGGCAGTACGATCGTACTCCTTCTACGATATGTACGATTTTGAAGCAGAAGGAGTCCATAAAGGCTATAACGCCAGCCAAGGGCGTTACGATTATTTCAAAGCTCCGGACCTCTATCCATGAAGATATGGAGAAGTTGTTGTTTGTGTGGTTGAAGGAGAAGCAGCTCGCAGGAGATACCGTGACCGAGAGCATCATGTGTTTGAAAAGATTGAAACTCGGATATCGAGCACGGACCACGAGGTGTTTTTTCTTTTTTCTTAATCTCGGTTTCAGTGAACTTTTGCTCTGTGCTCACGTGTACTGTACCTGTACCTGTAATGGTACGTCAGAGGATGGCACCTGTTGTCATCATATTAAGTGCAAGATGTTCTGCATCGTAAGTTGGTACACCGTGGTCTTTCGGCGGTGTTTAAGCCGGCCGTCTTGGCTTCTGTCACCATTGGCATTGAGTCTTTCGATGTAGGTAGGTCGTTGTGTGCCGGTGCCTTGGCCGAATTCCTTCATTGCTGCATTGTTAGCTCACCTGGTTTTTTATACCACATCTTTGGTTATCGGACCAGCGAATGACGTCATCTCCAAAGTATGGCTTATTCTCACTTGTCTTGGACGATCTTCTACTTCTAGCCTTCCACCGTGCATTTGGTGTCCACTGTACTTACTGTACAGTGCCTGGTAAAATTGATGTAATGGGTTTTTGACCGTCAACGCCATGAACCGTCATGAACCGTCATGAACCGTCAACGCCATGAACCGCTAACACTCAAAAGCCCATTTATCGCGCCTTATAAAGCAAAACGCAAACCGAAAGCCATGCCTCTCAAGCGAGGCGTGCTTCCGTGGTCACGTGATCCACAGGTGTAGCTCATTATACCCGCACGCGCGACACGCTTTGGCGGTCACGTGACCAGCCACTCTGGAGGCGGGGATCCCCGCCGATGACGTCACCGGCTGGAGCAAGGAGATTCCTCGCTCATGTATTTCGACGATTGCGTGTTTTATATCCAAGCAGAGATGCTTTCACGGCAAGATAACCACGTGACCGGAACCGGAAGCCACAACCGGAAAATTCAAAAAAATAAATTTTTTGAGCTCGTACATCGGATCCACTGAACTATAACACTACGTGGAACGGACGGTGCCCGTGATCCGCTGAAGCCACCGACATGTATGGCGCCCCCTATCGTATGCACCCAGAAAAATGAATGCCCCCATAGCCTTTGTGGGTAGGTGTAAGTTTTCCAAGATAAATTTTGCCATTATTTTCATCGCAAGAACGTACTAAAAATATTGAATCCATGATTATCAATGTTACACACATGACTAATACTGTAATGTACACTGTACTTGCACAAAATACAAGGCAAAACATGGCTATCAAGGTCGAGTTTAGGTAATTTTGTGGCATACTGTCCATAATTCACACACAAAGCAAATTACAATAAACATGTCAAAAAAAATTAAAGGAAGTGTAGCACAACAAAGCGCTTAAATTGCATCATATACTTCATACATGTACACATACATAGATATAATAGTGAGTAAACATGCATAAATGTCCATGATAGGTACATGAACATTTTCTGTACAGTGTATACAGTAACAAATATGTTGCATTTCAGAAATGAGCTGATGAGAGTGAGGCAAGAACTTTCAACTGTAGTTATACAAATAACAAGGCAAATTACTGTACACAGTCAAGTGTCAAAGCTTCATACTATTAAAAAAATTACCAGTGACAATAATTTTCACTATCATTAAGATCATACATGTCTTTGAAATATCTGGATGTTGTATGCTAATAAAAAAAAAAATCCAATTTATTATCATTTTCTACATAATATAAAGTCCATGTCTACTGATGACGAAACAAAATTGTTTTGGCTAGGAGCTTCCTTACTTTGGGCCCGGTAGCAGCATCTGTTTTTACCCTTCCTAAGTGGTAGAGCTTGATCTGTCCATACCGTGATGCAATTTTCTTGATCAGGCTGTGAATGTGGTTGTTGTCAATTGTAGTATCAAACTGGTGACGGTGCAACTGAGGAAATAAGTTCATGTGGCTTGTGTTCTCCAGAACTGAGGAAGAGATAGCAGATGTCACTCCACGGCCTTGAGGAAGCTTTCCTTGAGTTATTCTTAGAAGTCGCTGGAAACATTTCTCTGTTTCTCTACATACAGATACTACGCTAGCTGATGGCCTCTGCAGCCTCCCGCGATCTTTCATGGTGACAAAGTCATGAGCATTGCCATCAGAAGATGACATTGCATTGGCACATTCCATACAGTCCATATGCAGCCTAAGAGATTTCACAATGTATCCACTGATGTAGTTGACAGCCGCATCCTTATATTCTGATAAGGGCTCAATATGTGGCATGTCACTGTAGTCATGATCTGTCTTGCTGGGTTGTCTGGGAATGAGATCATACTTTCGAGTAATGTTCATAGTTGTGACATCATTGACGCTCTCAGTGTGAAGAATGGCTGTGTCATCACGAAGAATACAGTTCCCAGTGCCATTTTTTATGTGATGTCTCATCAACAGGCGTTTGTATGCAGCTTTGAACTGTCTTGCAGTGGGGTTGTTGTTGAATCCTCCACGTGCTCTGAGGGCGGAAAAGAACAATTCAATGTGATCCTGAGAGAATTTATACGTTAGTAGGTATTTGAGTGGGGCATCGGTTGGTGCGACAAGTTCTTGATACATGTTTAAAATGCTTCTGATGCTAACAACGAAGCCAACAAAACCAGTCTTTCTTGGTCCTTCACACATTTTCCTACCAGATCCATCTTTGAGACCGAGAAGGAAGACTTCAGCATCATGCAATCGTTGTTGAATGGATGCATGGTTGTCCCCTTTCAATGGTGCTTTCAGCCCCCTTCCAAACGGATTTCTGCTGTTTAAAGCATCGAAGGCTGAATCAACATGCCGAAGAAACTCTATAGTTGCACTGCAGCCCTGGAATTGTGGAAGTTGAAGTTTTTCTTCGCAATATTGCAGAGCATCAGCAACACTGGCACTGAATATTTGTGCTGCCAGGTTCACTTTCATTTTCTGCGTTCTCCACTGAATGTGGGCATTTTTTACCTTGTTCCCAAGTCGGAGTCCTTCAGATCCTTGAAGTTTGTGAAGCTCTTCAATGTATGTCCATTTCACACTTTGACCATCCTGCGTTCTAAAAATCCCACCATCTGCAAATGAATTGCGAAGTAGTTTCAGCATATGGCAGACGTCAAGTATCACATATACGCGCACGGAAGGGTCAGCTGGGTGTGGAAATGAAGGATCCATTCCATTGATGTTCACGTTTGCTCCTAGTACCTTCATCATTGCAATATGGCAGGATCACGCCAGACAGCCCGACAGCAAGTTCAACTGTTCCATTATTGTTTTGTCGAATGAAATGAAACTTGGTATACATTTTTTTTGTTCTTGAATTTTAATTCTTTCTCAGACAAAACTACGGACATCAATATTGTTTTGTACACCAGAAAATGGTGTGATTTCATGTTAAACTTGTCACATCTCTCCTTCTTTGATTACCATTCTCCACACAACAAACACCAAAATATATGGTTGGGACTACACTGCCTGTAAATTGGCGTTTCCTTACCTGTGAAATGTCAACCCTTTCTCGCGATTTTCACGAACATCTCGATTCGTGCAGTTGATTGCAGAACAGGATGGCATTCTGTTTTACTCTAGTATCATGTCACCGAAGTGAAACAACTAAGAACAAATGTGCAATTATGAAAGAAATCTCTATATAAATCTTGCAAGATGTGTACGTCGTTCATCACAGCGATACAAAAGCAATACGCTTATTGCGTGACTAAATCCCATAATGCATTGCGATCCCGTGGCTTCATGTAAAACTCACTGCCTATGGGCCTTTTGTGTGTGTGTTCGCAGACTGTCCGTTCCACGTAGTGTTATAGTTCAGTGATCGGATCTCGGCTCGTATCCCAAAGCAACAAACCGCCCGAGCGACGGCTCGTATCCCGAAAAACTCGTACGTTGGGGCACTCGTAAGCCGAGGTACCACTGTATATATATATATATATTTTTTTTTTTTTTTTTTTTTTTTTTTTTTTTTTTTTTTTTTTTTTTGTATACAAGATCGAGGCTCGTGAAAGAGCGAACATTAATCACACAGAAAGACTAACCGACACATAAAACATATAACATAGGGAGTGGTAGACAAGATGGGGAGAGAGGGGGAAGGACACAAACACAACATTTGAGAGCAGGGACCGAGAGACATGGAGACATCGAGATATCTGAGAGAGGGCGAGGGCTTTGGGGGGGGGGGCGTGGGAAGGGGGCGGTGGGAGAGGTATAAAACATATGGACACTGCCAGGACTTCCAGGAAAGAAGTTGGAATTTCAAACAAGGTGGATCTGGGATGAATTAGCGGGGGTAGAAAAGATCAAGGTTTTGGATGGGGGAAGATAAGAGATGGTGGTGAACAGCTGTTTTAAAGACCTGGAGGGAGGAGTGGGATTGAAGGGAGTGAGGGAGTTTGTTCCAGAGGCGGGAGAAAAGAGGAATGAAAGAGTGAAGGTGAGCAGAGAGCCGAGATTTCGGCAGTTTAACCATCAGAGGGTTGCTGGCAGATCTTGTGCGACCTGGAGGAATATTTGGGGGACAGAGCACAGAGAGAGCTGGGGGTGCAAGGCCGGAGAGGAGTCGGTAGAAGACAGAAAGACCACCTACCTGCCTGCGGTGAGTGAGTGAAAGGCCCTCAGAGATAGCTTCATCGCGGGAGATTCCAATAATTCTGAAAGCTTTGGTTTCAACAGCGTGAAGCCGAGCTAGGTGTGAGGCAGGAGCACCGGCCCATAGGGGAGAACAGTATTCCATTGAGCTGCGGATGAAAGCCTTGTATGTGGTGAGGAGCTCAGGTGTGCCGAGGAAGGACTTCGCATGACGGAGGATGCCCAGTCGGCGACTGGCTTTGGAGGCCAGCTTGGAAATGTGGTTTTCCCAAGAAAGATCATGGCAGATAGTGAGACCCAAAATCTTGAGCGACAGAACTTCTTGGAGAGGATTGTTGAGAAAGTAGATGGGAGGGTTGTCCAGTCGATCTTTTCGGAGAGACATAGTAAGAGTGTGAGATTTGTCAGGATTGAAAGACATGTTCCACTTGTTTGACCAGTCTGTGATTTTGTCCAGGTCTTCAGAGAGTGAGGAGGCAGCAGACTGCCGATCTGAGGGAAGAGGAATGGAGCGGCAGAGAGTGGAGTCATCAGCAAAGAGATAGAGAGGATTTTCGAGAGAGTCAGAGAGATCATTGATGAAGACCAGAAAAAGCACGGGGTCCAGAACACTGCCTTGGGGAACTCCAGCCTGAACAGGAAGAGGAGATGAGAGAAACCCATTCAGGGCCACACGTTGACGACGACTAGAGAGGAAGTCCGCCAGCCATGCGTGGAGATTTCCATGGATACCAAAGGAGGAGAGTTTGGTGAGCAGAGCGGGGTGCCAGACCGTGTCGAAGGCACGTGATATGTCGAGGGAGACAGCTCTAATTTCCTGTTTGGCATTGAGGACCTCCATCCATTGTTGAGACAGCAGAAGCAGCATGTCCAGAGTAGAGTGACCTGGTCTGAAACCAAATTGATGATCAGAGATCAAGCCATTGGAGAAGAGGAAAGATTTCATATCCGAAGCAATGATGGATTCCATGACTTTGCTGATAATTGGGAGAAGGCTGATTGGTCTGTAGTTGCTAGGATCTGTTTTTGCACCTTTTTTGTGCAAAGCGGTGATGTTGGCTGATTTCCAAGCAGATGGCAGTTGACCTTGAGCAAAAGAGAGGGTGAAGAGAACAGAGAGAGGGTGAGATAGAGCAGCAGAGCAGGATTTTAGGACCCGTGGGCTGATGCCGTCGGGTCCAGTTGCAGAATCAGAGTCGAGGGTTGACAGGAACTTTTCCACCTTGTCAGGAGGAAAGGACACGGAGTCCAGGAGCAGCAGGGTACGACTGGGTATGGTGGGTACAGAGAGGGATGGGTTTGGGACACAAGATTTAGAGGCAAACACAGAGTTGAGGCATTCAGCTTTTTCACGTGCGGAGTCAGCTGTGTAGCCGTTTGAGGTAAGGGAGGGGATGGAGGGGGAACAAACACCAGAAACGGATTTGACCAGACGCCACCAGGATTTGGAAGAGGGAGACAGATAAGAGAGTTCGGTCTTGAGAACGGAGAGATATTGTTTCCTGGCTCTCCTGAGGGTGGACACACACTTGTTTCGGGCTTTGTGAAAGGAAATGAGATTTCCTTCCGTTGGATTTTCTTTCCAGGAGACGAAGGCAAGTTGTTTCTGGGCAACAGCCTCACCACAAGATTCCGTGTACCATGGACGGGAGGAAGGGTATGACAACTGAAGACGAGATGGGATAAATCTGTGCATGAGAGAGAGCAATTTACTTTGGAAGAATTCCCAGGATGAGTTGATGTCAGAGGTGGTAGAGATGGGAGACCAGTCCAGATGATTGATGGCTGCTTGAAGACCGTGCCAGTTGGCCTGAGTGAAATGCCAGACTCGTCGACGCTGAGCAGGCTCCCTGAGGATGGTCAGAGAGATGTCCACTTTAACAAGGACATGATCAGATGATCCGATCGGAGCAGAAGAAGAGCAGCAGACATTTTCAGGGAAGTTAGTCATAACCAAGTCCAGAAGAGAAGATGTTCCGTTGACTGAGATCCGGGTCGGGAAATTGACAGATTGTGTCAGTCCCAGTGAGTCGCAGAAGTCCTTTGCTGAGGAGCCATGGCTGGTGAGCGAGGTACCCACACCCAGCCAACTGGCATGATGACAGTTGAAATCACCACATATGAGGAAGAGAGAGTTGGGATGAGTAGATAGAAGTTGGTCCATATCATCAGACAGCGAGATGTAGATGGAGTCATCACTGTTTGGTGGACGGTACAACACACATATGAACAAGAGGTGGGAGCGAAGGGGAAGCCGTAGCCAGAGGTATTCCTGGGGGTGAGGTGGAGAGAGTGCAGTGCAGGGCGAGTGAGGAAGAGAGTTTTTGATAAAGATAGCAACCCCGCCTCCAGGACGAGGCTCAGGTCTATCATACCGGAGGAGGGAGTAGCCCGGGAGATATACTATGGAATCAGAGACATCATAAAGGAGGAAAGTTTCTGTTAGGCAGATCACGTCTGGTTTGACAGAAGCAACCTGTATGGAGAGATCAGTTAAGTTTGAACGAAGGCCCCGGATGTTTGAGGTCCATACCGTTAATGAAGAGGAAGGGGGAGCATCAGATACAGAACAGGGGGGAGGAGGGGTAGGGTAAGATGTGGAAGAGGTGGAAGAGGTAGGGAGAGCTGTTGAAGGTGTGTCAGAGATTTCAGAATAGCTCGGAGAAAGGGAAGGATGGGGCGGACAGAAGGTTTGATGGTGATTGGGTGAGCCACAATGAGGTGTTATTTGAGGAGGGGGAAGAGCGAGGCAGAAGGTTGGGGGAGATGGAGGTGAGAGTTTGAAGGGGGAAGAAGCGGGGAGGACGCTTTGAGGAGGGGGAGTGAGAGGGGGGAAATTGAGAAGCAATGAGGGTGGGGAGATTTGAAGGGGAGGGGTGAGGGGGGAGTTTGGGAGGGAAGGGACAAGGGGAGGGATTTGAAAGGGATGGGATATGGGGGAGATTTGGAGGGGAGGGGTGAGGCAGGAGTCTAGGAGGGGAGGGGCGAGGGGGCGTCTTGGCGGGGAGGGGTGAGGGGGTAGTTTAGGAGGGAGGGGGCAAGGGGGGAGATTTGAAAGGGATGGGTGATGGGGAAGATTTGGAGGGGAGGGGTGATGGGGAAGATTTGGAGGGGAGGGGTTATGGGGAAGATTTGGAGGGGAGGGGTGAGATTGGATTTTTGAAAGTGTACGATTTATGGGAAACGAACATTTATTGCAAAATGAGTTTCTTGTGACCTTCGAGTTGAAAATACGTTTAAGGACGCTGGATGGAGGATGGAGTGCAGGAGAGTTTAGGGAATGTAGAAAAAAGGCACTATAGGAGATGGATATTTTTTTTGGGATGAATTGATTTGGTGAGCAAGTCGAAAGCAGCCTTTTAAAGAAGAAGAAGAAAAAGGTGTTATAAAATATGACGGAATACATAACTTGAGGGGAAAGTGTAAACATTGAAGGTTAATGAGTGAAAACTATCTGGGGAAATGGGGGAGAAACACGTGGTCGAAGAACGAACGAACGAATAAGAATGAATAAACGAATGAGAACAGAGAAGGAAATGCATATATTTTTTTTTTTTTTTTTTTTTTTTTTTTTTGAGTTGAGATTTACACAAGGAAGTAGGCTATGGGTGAAAAGACTGGGAATACAGAGAACGAAAGTTATTGGATCACAAAAGACGGACCGCTGAGAAAAACAAAGCCTCAAGGTTGTACAGTGCACACTGTACAAGGCCTCAAAGGCCTTGCTCGCGACACGGCAAACAGACGATCAATTTATGAAAGATAAACACCGAGAAACAACCAAAGTTGCACACAATAACTTCACACACCGAAAGATAAATACAGTTTCGACAAAATACAATTGTGAACAGACTTAACTTCGAAAAACGTGGAGACCGTGTGGAGCTTCGAAAATCCCTGCCGCCGTCTCCAAGATCTCGCGAGATCATCAATATATATATATATATGTATAGTGGATATATATATATATATATATATGTATATATATATATATATGTATATATATATATATATATATATATATATATATATAATAATTATAATACATTTATTTTATATAGCGCTTTTCAAGAAGCCCAAAGACACCCATATAAAAGCGAAATGTCCATTTGTTTGTTTGTTTGTGAACCT
The DNA here is from genome assembly GCF_964187855.1 of Myxine glutinosa. Taxonomy (NCBI): domain Eukaryota; kingdom Metazoa; phylum Chordata; class Myxini; order Myxiniformes; family Myxinidae; genus Myxine; species Myxine glutinosa. The sequence goes on from NC_136271.1 coordinate 2,427,280, forward strand.
ACTCCTCTGAGCTCCCAAGGATAATCAGCACGAAACTTTATGGGATAACATATTTTACCACCCTGCACCTAAACAGGGGTTTTGAAACAGTTATTTTCTCACAATTAATAACCTGAAACCATCCGAGCTGCCACCTGTCGCCATGATCTCCGAGGGTCGATCCACATATACAAATCATAATAAAAAGCCCAATTTTTATCGGATTTAAACACGGATATCGATATAATTAGTTTGATGGTAAGCTCCGATCATCAAATATGTTATCATATGAGAAACAACTCTTAATTAAGACGTTGTAGTGTGGTCAGTTATGATATTACCATGCACTTTTGGCAGAAAGCATGAAATTTCGCACAATAATAATATAAAACCCATAGAACAATTTTAGCCTGGGAGCCACCTCATTTTTTCTTTCTGTACCAATTAACAGTGTGTTATTAACGAGCGCTCGAATTGGGCGTGGCCCAGCCAAATCGTGCTCCTATTTATCCAAATCCAGGCTGGAGTAATGAAGAATGTCGGACAAAATGGTGGACGAAAGAAGGATTTCAAACCAAATCTTCGTTTTTTTTCCGATGTTTATCGAACAGTAAAATGATCCCAAGATGATTCAGCCGTCAGAACAGGTAAGATTTGCTATTGTTATTATTATATAATGATGGAATGGAGTGGTAGAACAGTCTGATGAACACCTAGTGACGGCGTTTGTGATTTTTTTTTGGTCTGAATGAATCTGAACTAAAACGACGGTTCTCGATCAGATTCATTCGCTGTTTCTGTAATCTGACAGATTCAGTCATCAGAAAACATTCTGAAGCCCTCAAAACCCTTGCCAGCTTACGATCTTCAAGGAGAAAAAGCGCCGGGGCACAACAAAGGCAACGTTCAAGCTGAAGACAATGAAAAACGATCTTGCACTCTTTACCCAGCTTTACGTCACCGTGCAACACAGGAGCTATGACTTATCCGAGTTTTTTGCTCATGAAACTTGTGGATATCCGCCATCGTTGAGCGACACAGAAAAACTCAGCTTTGGGAAGAAGTCGACACTCCTAAAATGTTTGAGTGAACCCGTGATCGTTGAGGACATTCCGGCAGTCCTGGATTGCATCATATTTGACGGTGCTGCTGTCGTAAACGCAGTCACCCCAGGTTCCACGGCGACGACATTCGATGAATATGCTGAAAAAATATTCGTCCCTTACCTTCAGCAGCAACTGTGTTCGACGACTCAGCTGCACGTTGTATGGGACACGTACATGGAGGACAGTTTAAAGGTATATACACATGAGAAACGTGGCACTGGCTTACGTTGGAAGGTGGCTGGTCCAACAAAAATACCTAAATGGACCAATTTCCTTTCGCACGATCGCAACAAGGACGAACTATTCAACTTTCTTTCTGATAAAATCGTAGGATCAATTCTCCAACCATCGAAGGAAGTATATGTCCACCCATCAAGAGCGAGTCCTCACGATCGGTACCACGAATGGAATGGAGGACTGCCATCACGAGGAGGCAGACAGTGCATTGCACTCGACATCGGTGCATTGCAGACAGTGCAGTGCAGTGCAGTCTGCAGACAGTGCAGACAGCGCATTGTCGTCCATTTACTACATGCTTTGTCCATGGGCTATAGATGCGTACTGGTGAGAACAGTGGACACCGACGTGGTGGTGATCATCATCGGATTATTCTCCATCATCATTCGTGATTATCCAGGTGCCGACGTGTGGATTGGGATGGGGTTCGGTAAGAACCGATCAAACATCCATGTCAACAGTATCTACGACCGTCTTGGCGAGGACAAATCTTCATGTCTGCCAGCCTTTCACGCGTTAAGTGGATGCGATACGACATCGGCATTCGCGTACGAGGGGAAGAAGACGGCATGGCTGGCGTTGACTTTGTGCCCGGATTTGACGGAAGCTTTGTTATATATCGCGCGTAACCCGTTTGCAATTCCAACTGAAGACTCAGCGCATTTCACCACGATTCAGAAGTTCATTTGTGTAATGTACGATCGGTCCCTGGAATGCGCAACTGTGGATGAGGCACAGAAGAACCTGTTTTGCTGGAAATCTGTTTGGGGCCTTGATCGACTGCCACCAACAAAGGATGCCTTACATCAGCATCTGAAGCGAGCCATTTATCAATGTGGAGTATGGATGTGCAGTCCCGATCCAAGTCACCCAGACGTTACGCCATCGGATTACGGCTGGAGGAAGGATCAAGATAGATGGGTGCCTGTGTGGGTTGTTAAACCGATCGTATCATCAGCCTGCCAACATCTGATCAAATGCACATGCAAGAATGTGTGTCGTGTGTGTAAATGTGCACGAGGTGAACTGAAGTGCACTTACTTATGTAAGTGTGAATGTGCGAAGTAGATTATTGACTGGTGAGTAACGACGTTCTTTTATCGAGTAACGTTACCTCTCACTGAAAATAGTGCGACTTTGCTACTTGTTCGGTGTTTGGGCATACTGCCTCCTGTTGAGGAATCTGGCAGATTCAGAACAGGGATATTTGGGAATTGATTTGAGAATATTTGTTCACGGGCTTTAAGCATTAAGTGACCATTATTTTTGTGATCGGTGTACATTTGTCTGTGTCTGTACATAGCATAGCTCAGTGGTTTCTTATCGGATATTCATTCATATCAAGGTCTAGTTGTGTCTCGTCACGAATAGGCGTGCCGCCACACCTATTATGGGCTGAGGCGCGCCCGAAAAACTTGCTTTTTAAAGGTTTTTCGTCTTTTAGGTACATCTTCTCAGAGATCATCGGTCGAATCGTATGGATGTTTGGTATTTCGATAGACCAATGACCCGTGTATAGCCCTACGGAGCTCAATTTTTTAAATTTTGCTTCTGTTAAAAACGCAAAAAAACGCTAAAATTAGACATTTCAATGAAAGTTGAATGGCCTGAACATGTTTTGCAATAATGGTTTTAATGGTGAGATGTCACACTGGCGTGAAAAGAATTGATTCTACGCCTCAAAATTAGTATAAATCCTTGTTTGGTCCTTTTGGTTTGTTAGCGGGTAAATTAGCCTCACGATGGACGCCATATTGTATTTTAAGTCCAAGATGACCTCCACCAAGCACTAAAAGGTCATAAAGTTGAATTTCTTCATGCAGAATTCATATTATTTCATGTTTCATTTGTGCAGTGTTGTTTATTACTTCCAAAGTTAAAAAACAGTTCAAGTCGTCGTTGAGGGACCTAATTAGCATAAATTATGCAAATTATGTCCTCCAAGGTTATTTTCTGGCGTGGCTCCCAGTTCAATTTTTTTTGTTAACACCTTGGCTACCTCCATGCCAAATTTGGTGCTTTCTGCCAGAAGTGCACAGTACACTTGAATATCCTGACTAACTGACCACACTATTACCATGATTGGTAAGTTCGGCAAAGGAGGAGTCACGTGACCTTTCAAATGCGCTAATTATTTATTGACCAAAATAAAACCAAAAATAGTACAAACGGGGCCTAAACATAGATTTCAAGGTAATTTTACCGCTCATCTAAGAACATTAGCCTCAAGGGTGAAAAAATAGTTTGTAGAAAAAAGGACCCACTTGACGCCAACTACAAACCGCTACTTGCCAACAGGTGAACCTCCAATGATTACCTGATCCTCACAACAAGGTGAGTGGTTGTTTTGCTTTGTTTGGGTTCATACTGCTTTGGGCTCCCATGGTTAATCACAACAAAACTTTCTACCATCAGATTTTTAACCACGATATACCTGAAAATGGGTTTCATACCGTGATGGTGATGGGGGGTGGGCATTTGGCCCGTTATTGTCCTGTTGCACTCCCGAGTTCATTTATTTACGAACCCGAGGTAGCTTCTTTATTACACCTTCTCTCCTGTACACACTTTAGACCCTTTTAGACCATTTCCACCCCTTAGACCCTTGAAGACCATTTCAACCCCTTAGTCCCCTCTAGACCCTTTAAACCCCTTAGAAACCTTTGACCCTTTACACCCATTAGACCCTTTACACCCCTTGGAACATCTTTAGACCCTTTTATCTCTTTAGATCATTTACACCCCTTAGACGCTTTAAACCCCTTAGACTCCATTCGACCCTTTACACCACTTTAGACCCCTTACACTCCTTAGACCTTTTAAACCCCTTAGACCCCTTTGACCATTTACACCCCTTAGACCCACCCCTTCGACCATTTACACCCCTTTAGACCCTTTACACCGCTTAGACCCCTTTAGACCGTTTACACCCCTTAGACCCCTTTTGCCCCTTATGCTCCTTGGACCCCTTTAAACCCCTTAGACATTTTACACCCCTTAGAGTTTAGACCCTTTCATACCCATTTCGACCCTTTTGAGACATATACACCTTTTGGCACTTTTCAGACCTATTGACTTTTTAAGAGACTTTGGCCAATTTATGACCATTTGGACACTTTTGACCCCTTTTGCTCTTTCGTTCTTAGACATTAGACCCCATTTGGCCCTTTTAATATATTTGATTATCTAAACACTTTAGACCCCTTTGTGACCCCCCCCCCCCCCCCCCCAAAAAAAAAAACAAAAAAAAAACGGTAGACCACATAGATAATTGGAAAGCATTTCCTCCCAAAATTGGTTTTGCCGACCTTTTCTGTGCACTATTCACGTCGCATCACAAGTTGCGATGATGAATCTAAACTGATATCTCAAAGTGAAACTGATGTTGAAACGTAAAAACGAAACGACGGATCTACGGATAATCGAATAGGAAACCAGAATGAAATGCTTTGGGGAATTGCTGAAAGCAAAGCTATGGGGAATATAGAGAGAGGGGGAAGGTGGGAGCTGAAGAAACGATGTGGAGAGGAATAGGTGCCTGGAGGTGGTCGGCTGGTATGGAAAGAACTTTGGTGATCTTCCGTCAGGCTGTAGGCCCAAAACATGCCGAAACCCATTTCCCAGCTGAGCTTTCATAATATCACCCTCACTCCTGAGCAGTACTTCGGAGGTACAACACACATGGATTGGAAATCTTAGCTGATAGAATGGAATGAGGTTGTCGAGGTTACCAGCTGCACCCATTGCGACATGAGCTCACTGAATATTTACACTGAATATCCATTTCTATCAATACACACTCCAAAATAAATTGCTCATTTCAGGTGAGACATTTATGCACCCCCCATCATTGACGGGTACCTTTGCTAGTAATTGTATAAACGTGGCACTGGATCCAGACCATCAACATGCCACTGTATCGTCTAATTACATAAACGTGGCACTGGATCCAGACCATCACCATGCCACTGCGTCGTATAATTACATAAACGTAGCACTGGATCCAGACCATCAACATGTCACTGTGTCGTATAATTATATAAACGTGGCACTGGATCCAGACCATCACCATACCGCTGTATCGTCTAATTACATAACATGGCACTGGATCCAGACCATCAACATGCCACTGTGTCGTATAATTATATAAACGTGGCACTGGATCGAGACCATCAACATGTCACTGTATCGTCTAATTACATAAACGTGGCACTGGATCCAGACCATCAACATGCCACTGTATCGTATAATTACATAAACGTGGCACTGGATCCAGACCATCAACATGCCACTGTATCGTATAATTACATAAACGTGGCACTGGATCCAGACCATCAACATGCCACTGTGTCGTATAATTATATAAACGTGGCACTGGATCCAGACCATCAACATGCCACTGTGTCGTATAATCATATGAATGTGGCACTGGATCCAGACCATCAACATGCCACTGTGTCGTATAATTATATAAACGTGGCACTGGATCCAGACCATCAACATGCCACTGTGTCGAATAATTATATAAACGTGGCACTGGATCCAGACCATCAACATGCCACGACAACAACAACAACAACAACAACATGCATTTTAAGGCCATTTTCCCTGCTGGAGCGGGGGTGAGCCTTGCGGTCCCCATGACAATCTTCTCCATCTTGCCCTATTTTCTGCATCTCTCCTTGTTAACCCCCTTGCCTGCATTTCTTCTTCCACCATCTTTAGCCAAGTCTTTCTCGGTCTTCCCAGTCCTCTACTTCCTTCCACATTCATTTCCATCACTCTTCTCAACCAGTCACGTTCATCCTTCCTCAACACGTGACCAAACCATCTCAACCTGTTTCCCTTCACAGCATCCATCACAGGCTCTATTCCCATCATCTTTCGCAATTCATCATTTGTCTTGCTCTCTCTCAACGATACTCCACAAATCCACGGTACCATTCGCATTTCCACCCTTTCCAGCCTTCGTTGCTGCTCTACGTTCATTACCCATGTCTCGCTCCCATAAATCATAACACTTCTCACAAATGCAGCATACACCTTTCCCTTCAGCTTCAATGACACTCCCCTCCTCATCAGCACACCACTCAGTTCCCAAAACTTCTTCCATGCACATCTCATAAGCATGTAGCAAAATGTTTTCACACCTTCCAGCTTCACGCCGTCTCCAAGATCCAACTCAACATTTCCTCCATCTGCAGCTCCCTCTGTGCACACCTTACATTTGAATGTAGCTGCCACACTGGTTAATGACCCTCTCAGACCACTACAATTTTGATGAACCCACTCAGCGCACATTGTACATTGAATGGAGTTCACTCCGACACCCTTCCTGCACACAGTACATGGCCACTTTCCAGTTCTTTCCACCTCACCACATGCTTTACCACTTGCCATCACCTTCGTATTTCCTATATTCACCTTCAGACCTTTTGTCTCCATACATTCCTTCCACTTGTTCAACTTTTCCTTCAGTCCATCCATACTTTCCGCAATCAACACCAGATCATCTGCATACAACAACTCCCACGGTAAACCCTCCTTTACGCCAGCACCTCCATCACAGCTACAAATAGTAGTGGACTAAGTACCGACCCCTAAAATATGGCAAAAGTATCCATCTGGAATGACCTTATATAAAATTTAGAGTTTTCTGTTTTGACCCCTGTAAACGAACTCCGTCCCCGGGCACCACGTCTGACTCTCTTATTCAGACCTGTGGGTCAATTTTTTTTTAACATACGTTATGTATTCCATGTGTTCTCCAATGTTGATTGCACATACAAAGTTTCAATGAGAAAATGTTTAAAATGTGCCGTTAAAGCAGAAATTGACCTTTTTACCCCGCCCTGGGAGCAAGGGCAGAATTATACTGCTCTTGCACATTCATACCAGGTGGTGATTGTAAAGCTGTTTAGGAGGAGGTAGTGTGACAGACAGACAGACAGAGACCGAACCGATTACAACATCATGGTGATTATGAGCAATCCTTTTTTGCACAGTGAAGATGCAATGGGCTGCCGAACCAGTTTTCTTGGCTATTGGGCACAATCCTGGAAGGGTCGCCACTCCGATGCAGGATACCTGATTGGCTCATTCATCCCAGCAAGCTGGCACTCATTTTGCCGACCTCAGAAGGATGACCGGCTGAGTCAACCTGGTATAACCTGGTGTTAATTCAACGGCATGACAGAGGCTTGAACTCAGGACCTTGCAATGTCAAGCCAGGAACCTTAACCGTTAGGCCAACACCAGACTTCCGATTACAATATACCACAATGTTTTTCAAAAAGCATGGGGATAATAACATTAGCCTTCCTGGCAAATCCCACATGGTATTTCACCGCATGAAATAAAATCAAACCAAGCTGAAAACTTACATAAACCTGGCACACTGACCACAGGAATAAGAATCTTCTTCTACAAACTAAGTCGTATGTGGTTAGGGTCCCATCTGCTTGGACCTGAACCATCTTCATTGGCAGACCGAATATAAGAAGATTCCTTCAGCTGCTAACTTTGCTCCCTCATTTAAATACACGGACATCCCCTTTCTGGCTCGGTGGCATGGAATTAGTCATTTGTGCTGCCTTGTCAGATCATGTGTTAAATTGTCTAACACAACTAGTCTCTAAAAGTATCGTTCACCAACATCAAATCAATGATACTGTTGCGGTTTTGAGAACCCCTCACTTGTAAATACTTGTAAATAATAACTCTTGTAAATATTTCGTCATTTAAAAGGTTAAAGGTCGCACCTATAGTTGGTCCACAAGCAACACGTAGGACACCATAGGAACTTTTCAGTTATTTCCTTAGTCTGTGTTTAGTTAAGGCGGTGTTCCCAATTGTTGAATCTGCGTTGCATTCATCAAATAAGATAGGCCCCATTTCACTCATTTTGCACTCTCTCTCTCCAAATTATCACGTGGCTGGGTTAGCAGCGTTCGCTGCATTGAGCCGTCATCGCTGCCTTAGCGCTCGCTCCAAACACCATTACGCACGCGGTCAAGCTTGGAGAAGAAGGGGGCGGAGCGCCAAGAACGAGGTGTGGCCACGTCAACTCACCACCAGGGCGTGGCCGGTAAGCCCCCACCAGCCAACCAGGGCTGATGTAAACTGACCGACGGGCGTGGCCTGGCGGAGCGCGCATTGATTTCTAAGCGCGTTATATAAGCGCAAGCGGAAGACTGCTTGAGAGAACTGCGAAGGGGACCGTGGCTATTGGAAGGACTGCGCGAGGGGGCTCCATTGTTAGAGAACGGCGACACGGACTCCTTGCTTATTGTAATGAGATCTGCGCGAGGGTACCCCCTGAGACGAACGTTGAGAGAGAGAGTGAGTTGGCACAAATATTACGTATGCGGCATTCCAGCCCTCGCCTAGCCATATGTAAGGTTCGGTCATGCGCCAACGACACGCGAAGCTGCCTGCCATTCTTCGCCGCGGACCGGAGCCTGGACCGGATCCCATCGCCTGAACCATCTGCTTGGACCTTCTCCTCCTGCCACTACCCTACCGTGTGAGTCTGTCTGTTTGTCCGGGGTTGTAAGTAAGATTGCATAGTTAAGCTAGCCCTGTGTCCTTTTGTTCTTGTATATTACTTTCGTTTCCTCTTCTTTTGGGTTCTTGTAAATAATTAAAAGACCCACTCTTTGTTCTTCCCTTACTCTGGTTTCCTCTCATTCGATCGCCTCCGTCTTTTCTTCCAATTTAGTACCTGTGGCACGATTTCGGAACCGCTCAGGATCGGGTTGGTGTTTGTTAACGGCCCGAGTCGTGGCTCGCTTCGCTCAGCGTGTCCATTAACGCTGCGGCTCGGGTGGGAGTTATCTTCTCGCTTTACGGTCGGGTTAGTAAGCAGGTATTTGGGACTCCATTGACCAATCACCCTGGCTAATACCGACCGGAAGTGACGTTATAATTTCCAGGATTGGGGGACGGCCAGCTTAAAAGACAAGGGGATTAACCCCCCCCCCCCCCCCCTTGGTAAGGGGAGAGCCGACCCCCGAATCCGCAACAATACCTAACGCATGCTCATTACACCGAGATTATGCCGTACAAGTAAAAATACGTGTTGGGAAGAAGCCTCTCAAACCTTTGTCCTTGAGTGTCAGTATAACCCTCTCGCCCTCTATAAACGTTTCCATCGAGTGCTCCACTTTTAGTCCACCGAGATGTTGAGAACTGTACTGCTCCTGTTAAAAGTCAAAAGCAAACGGAATGTAAACTCAGCAATCTCACCACCTGCATCAGAATCATGGTTAGCAGCAAACGAAGTACATTTATAAAATTGGATTCAATATTGAAAGGAAACTCGACACGACACTTTAACGTCACGACATCGCCCGATATACCTCCACCCACATTATTACATCATTATACATACTTGTACCAATTTGTTTAAATCCCTTCAGATGTTCTCAAGAATCACATTTTTACCTGACATGACTTCTGACCTTTGACCTCATGCCACAAAATTCATCAGTTCATCTTTACATCATTATACATACCTGTACCACGGTTGACTTGGATCCCTTCAGCCGTTCTTAAGTTATTGCAGTAAAGAAAACTTATCACGGATGCACGAACGGATCGATGGACAAACCGAAAACATAATGCCTCTGGTGACTTCATTGGCGGACGCATAAAAAAAATTCACCGGAAAGTATAATGGAGACCTGCCTACTACCAAGTATTTGTGTATAATGTTTTCATTCCGTGGAAGATCTTCAAACTCGAGATAATCAGTAAGTATACAATGAAACAAAAAAGTGTTTTGATCAGTCAGTCATGGCTGTTGTCTACCGCCCTCCCAAACCACACCCATCATTCCTGTCTGACTTCTCCTACTTTCTGACCCAGCTATGTTCCCTCTCCCCCTCAATCCTCCTCCTTGGTGATTTCAATATCCACATGGACTCCACTGACTCCACGCTAACCACTGACTTCACTGATTTACTCACCTGCTTTAACCTCACTCAACATGTCAACTTTCCTACCCATAACCGTGGTCACATTTTGGACCTTGTCTGCTCTACTGGACTAATTTTGCACCATCTCTCTGGCTCCGACCTCACTCTCTCTGACCACCTAGCCATCACTCTGACCATCAACATCCCCACCCCAGCACCAAGGCATTATCGCACTATCAACTTCCGTAAGCTAAACGCTTTTTCACCTGCCTCATTCTCATCGACCCTCTCTGAAAAAATGTCCACTTCTCCCTTCGTTGACCTCCACACCCCTTCTGACCTCACTGACTACTACAACCACACTCTCTCTTCCTGCCTTGACCAAATTGCGCCTATAAAAACCAAAACAGTTTCTTTCACCCATTCTGCTCCCTGGTTTACCCCTGAGCTCCGCCTAATGAAAACTCGTGCTCGCCAACTTGAAAGACTCCGCAATAAAACAGGTCTCACAGTTCACTCCCAGGCCTACAAGGACCACATACAACACTATAAAGATGCCCTCTCCCGCGCCCGCTCCGCCTACTACTCTCAAATTATCCACTCTGGCTCCGGAAACCCAAAAGCACTCTTCTCTACAATAAACAAACTCCTCAGCCCCCTGAACACCACCACCCAGTCATTCACAATAGACAACTGCATCTCCTTCCTTTCATTCTTCCAACGCAAAATTGAAAACATCTACAACAGCTTGACCACCGCCGCACCCGCTCCCCCTCAAACCACCTGCCCCCCCTTATCCTGCCATCCCCTGTCTCAATTCTCCCCAGTCTCCCCTACTGACCTCTCTGAACTCCTCATCGGAATGAAAACTGCCACCTGCACTCTTGACCCCATCCCCTCCAGCTTTGTCAAGGCCTCCCTTCCTGCTCTTTCTCCACTTATCATTGCAACAATAAACTCCTCCCTGTCTACAGGCATCGTCCCACCATCCCTCAAAATTGCTGCTGTTACCCCCATTCTGAAAAAACCTGGACTAAACCCTGACACCCTAAATAACTTCAGACCCATCTCCAACCTACCCTTTCTGTCAAAGGTTTTGGAACGCGCTGTAGCCACTCAACTCAAGCATCACCTCTCTGCCAATAACCTGTATGAAACATTCCAATCCGGATTCCGGTCCAACCACAGTACTGAAACTGCTCTCCTCAAAATCACCAACGACCTTCTCCTCTCCTCTGATGCTGGCAACCTCAACATTCTCATCCTCCTCGACCTCAGCGCTGCCTTTGACACCATCGATCACACCATCCTCCTCACCCGACTTGAAACCACCTTTAACATTACCGGCACTGCCCTCTCTTGGATTAAATCATACCTCTCTGACAGACGTCAGTTCATCTCCATCAATAACTGCAAATCCCCCACTGCTCCCCTCCCCCAAGGTGTCCCCCAAGGTTCAGTTCTTGGCCCCCTCCTCTTTATCCTTTACCTGTCCCCCCTCGGTCACTTAATCCGCCGTCATGGTCTCCAATTCCACTGCTTCGCCGATGACATCCAGCTTTTCATCTCCACCAAGTCCATCTCCACCGCCACCCACTCTATCCTGACAAACTGCATCACTGAAATAAAATCCTGGCTTCAAATCAACTTCCTCAAACTTAACTGTGATAAATCTGAAATAATCATCATTGGCCCAAAAACGCTCACCAAGTCCACCCATAACTTTGCCCTCAACATCGACGGTTTCCCAGTGTCCACCTCCCCTCACATCCGGAATCTTGGCATCATCTTTGACCAAACCCTCTCCTTCGACAAATACACTAAACAGATCACAAAGACAGCCTTCTTCCACCTGAAAAACATCGCCCGTCTCCGTCCATCCCTCTCCTCTGTGGCTGCAGAAACCCTCATCCACGCCTTCATCACTTCCCGTCTGGACTACTGCAATAGCCTCCTTTATGGTTCACCCTCAACAATCACCAATAAACTCCAATACATTCAGAACTCCGCTGCCCGTCTACTCACCCATTCCCGGACCCGTGACCACATCACCCCCGTCCTTTACAAGCTTCACTGGCTCCCCATCTCCCAGAGAATCCAGTACAAAATCCTCCTCTTGACCTACAAAGCCCTCCATAACCTGGCCCCATCCTACCTGGCTGACCTCCTCTCCAGACACACTCCCACCCGCAACCTCCGCTCTGCTGGTACCAACCTCCTGACCCCCCCCATCCGGACCAAATTTAGATCCTGGGGGGACAGGGCCTTCTCCATCGCTGCTCCCACCCTCTGGAACTCGCTACCTCACACCATCAGAGACTCCTCCTCACTCACCACATTCAAAACATCACTCAAGACCCACCTGTTCAACACTGCATTCAACATTTAACCCACAGCATCTAACCCCTGACTATCTCCTCTCCTTCTCCCTCCTTTGTGCTTTGAATATTTCCCTATTGATTCTTCTTTTTTTGCAATTGTCTTTATGTTTTGCTATGCGTTATGTTTTGCACTCTGTCAAAGCGTCTTTGGGCTTCCTGAAAAGCGCTATATAAAATAAATGCATTATTATTATTATTATTATTATCAGTGGCAAGTATAAAATTAAACATTTGATTTGAAAAAAAAAAAAAAAAAAAAAAAACAGATAACTAGAATGGCACTCAGTAGAGAACATAACCTCCACCAGGTAAACACTTTACGGTTAATATCCCAGAGTAGACCAGAAAATCACAATACAGAATCACATTTGATCAAAATAATCCGTCCACAACTTTTTGAGATATCCTGCTATATATAGTTTTTGGCCCTATCTCCCAATGGTGAAGAATCACTTAGACATTAAATAATTCTCATATACGAATCCATGTTCAGATCTTCACCAAAATCGAATCGAATAGTCCTTGTCAAACACTCAACCTGTCCACCAAGTTTCGTCCAAATCCGTCCACAACTTTGAGATATCTTGTTCACAGACAGACAAAGAAGAAATATGTCCTGCATTGCATGATACTTGCGAAATCCCTAAAATAAGTTGTTGGCCGATGTTGACCTCAAAAATACTTGGTGGGTTGAATTTAGTGTCCAGATATGCAAATTCTCTTAAAATGTCAAATCAATCTCCCCTATGGGCTGGTGCTCCTGCCTCACACCTAGCTCGTCTTCACGCTGATGAAACCAAAGCGTTCAGAATCATTGGAATCTCCCGCGATGAAGCTAACTCCAAGGGCCTTTCACTTACTCACCGCAGGCAGGTTGGTGGTCTTTCCGTCTTCTACCGACTCTTCCCTGGCCTTGCCCCCCCCCAGCTCTCTCTGGGCTCTGTCCCCTAAATATTCCTACAGGTCGCACAAGATCTGCCTGCAACCCTCTTATGGTTAAACTGCCAAAATCAAGACTCTCTGCTCACCTTCACTCCTCTTTTCTCCGGCCTCTGGAACAAACTCCCTCACTCTCTTCAATCCCACTCCACCCTCCAGGTCTTTAAAACAGCTGTTCACCACCATCTCTTATCCTCCCCCATCCAAAACCTTGATCTTTTCTACCCCCACTAATTTCACCCCAAATCTACTTTTTTGAAATACCAACTTCTGTCCTGGAAGTCCTTGGTGTCCTTGTGTTTTGTACTTCTCCCATCCCCCCCCCCCCCCCTTCCCACGCCTCCTGCCCCCAAGCCCCCTCCCTCCACACACATCTCCCTGCTCTCAAATGTTGTGTTTGTGTGCTTCCGCTTCTCTCCCCATCTTGTCTTCCGCTCCCTCTTTTTATATATTTTGTTTGTCTGTTTGATTTGTTTGTGAAATAAATGTTAGCTCTTTCACGAGCCTCGATTCTGTTTCCAAAAAAAAAAACAAAAAAAAACACAATCAAATGTGAACAAGCGTGACGCCGAGGTCCCCCGTCGGTGAAGTGATGCGAGTTGACAAAGTGGAAGACGCAAGGCGGCCATCTTGGATTTGGACGTGGCGACCAAATTTTCAACAGCGTTCTTCCTTATGCCTCGATACACCCACACACCAGATTAGAAGTTGGTACTTCGCTTATTTTTCAAGATATTCCGCTCACAAGGTTCAGACATTCATGGCGTCGGACATACATGGCGGCGGCCATCTTGGATTTTGACGTGGGTTGCACCCACACACCAAATTAGAATTCGGCCCTTCACTTCGCACGCACACACACATGCCCACACGGACGGACGGACGGACGGACGGACGGACGGACACACGGACGGAGGGGAAAAACATAGTCCCCCTTTCGCTCCACTGTGCGACGGGGGACAAAAGTCAAGGGGTGTGAATACTTTCTGAAGGCCCTGTATATTAATTTATTAGACTTTTTAAAGGTACTCGGGGGGCCGTTGGTCCATTGTACCAAATTTTCATTGGTCTTCACCCCGAGCATTCACTCGGGGTTCACGTTTAACTGGGTATCCCGTCTGCTGGCATTACTTGGTGGATGTTAAAGATCCCACTGTCCCAAGGTGTCCTTAGCGAAGAATAGGCGAGTTATCACCAGCACCATGAACAAATTACTAATTCCTGCCCTAACCAGCAGAGGGCACTGCATCAATGGCACGGCCACGCACTCAGCTAATGACGCTAGACCACAGCCTTGTGCTGCATACGAACGAAGAAGAAACCTATTTTCCCCTCAGCCCTCAAAAAAATCCCAGAGATGTGAATTTGATATTTAAAATGAAGAAAATAATTACATCAATCAAACATTTTAATTCAAGCATTATCTGCAACATTGATCTTCATTAAAACTAACCACCTTCTTCCGTGTCCCAAGTTCCTCTTCGACCAGGTTGCTCACTCCAAACTCCTCATCCATCTCTTCGAGAAGTTTGGCCTACCAAAAACAAACACCCAAGCATAAACACTAGTTACTCCAGCAACAAGAGGTAAAAAGGTATAGAATCTTAATCACACAAAGAGGTTTGAATACTGAAGCTGGCGGGACAGGGAATAGTTTCCCACGAACTGTTTCCAGATTTTCACACAAACAAGCACAAGCAAGCAGGAGGTGCTTCCAGACCATCATTACCCAAACAGCTCACGAAGCCAAAAGCAGGACTTACGCATTCGGTTGGGTAGTGTCTGCATTTTTAAAGTTCATTTTCTCGGCAACCGTTGGTCCGATCAACACGAAATTTTACTATAAGAGCACCGACGCCTGTATAATTTATTTTATTCATAATTATGACGTCATCGGTCACGTGGTACAGGCGCGATCTTGGAAAAACGTTACACCTCTATATCTCCCGAACCGCTCAAAGGAAGTACTTCCCATGGGGAATAAGATACGTTAAAGATGATGTCATCGGTGCCTTCATCATGACATCATAATTCGACAAATACGCTTTATTCGATAAATATGATTTTTTTTCTCTGCAATTACTGGTCCGATTGACACAAAATTTTCACCATAGGAGCGCCTCATGTCGAATACTTTAATGATAATGACGTCATAGGTCACATGGTACAGGCGCCATCTTGGAAAAACGTCGCACCTCTATATCTCTGAAACCACTCCATAGAAAGATTTGAGACCTGGCTCATTGTCAACTACTCCCCAAGAGAAATAAGATATGTTAATGATGATGTCATCGGCGCCTTTGTTATGACGTCATAATTCGACAAGTACACTTATCCGATCATTATTTTTTTTAAATTCTCAGCAACTGTTGGTCTGATGGACACTAAATTTTCACCATAGGAGCGTCTCCTCCTGTAGAATATTTTAATGATTATATCATGACATCATAGGTCATATGGTACAGGCGCCATCTTGGAAAAAAACAAAAAACGTTGCACCTCTATATGATCCACCACGCGGTAACCCGGGTTGCCGCGTGGTGGATCATATCTCCAAAACCGCTCCATGGAACAAATTGAAACGTGGCTCATTGTAAAGAATTCCATATGGAGAATAGGTGTTGTTAACAATGACGTCATTGGTGCCGTAATTATGATGTCATAATTCGACAGGGACAACGCTTAGTCTGATCAGCTTGAAATGTATTGAGGGTGATCTATACAAAAATTATATAAGAGAATATTAATTTATGATGTCATCGCTCATGTGGTCTGGCAGCCACATTGGATCACAGGGAAAAAAAATGTTCAAAAACAGAAAAGTTGGCTCACATCAAGTTGAATGCGCAGGGTAAGTATTCTATGAATACCATCTTGTTTACTCACAATTCATTGTCACACTCAACAAAATGCTTGGTCAGAGGAAAACAAAGGAAAGTAACAAACCCTTTTATCTGCCAGTTCCTTCTCTTTCTGCAGCTTCCGGCTGTGCTCTACCCAGATAAAGGCATCATCCAAAACTTCGTCATCTACACCGAGAGTCCGCACCTTCCTGGAAGTACACACACACACACACACACACACACACACACACACACACACACACAAAGACTTGCCGTAGAGAGTATAGTCAAACAAATGCATGATGACTACAACCCCTTCCTTCCCTCCAACATGTTCTCCAACATTTAGGTGAACAAACAAACAATTACTCAATGTTTCAGTTAATAGCAAGTGACAAGCCACTTCCATCCACTAACCCTTCTCAAGAGTGATGAAAATTATTTCAAAATCACCCTATATACCCAAAGAAGGTGGGGGTGGACAAATCTGGACAGCCAAATCAATGCACATATCACGTTGCTCACGAATTCTGACCATTATCAAATTAAACTAGAACGGCACTCGGTAGAGCGCATACCTTCGCCAGGGTGAACAGTTCAGGTTTTGTATCCACCGAGAGGCCGGATCTGGATTCGGACCTGAACAAAAATCTAATTGGCTTGTTCTTGTCGCATAACCAACTCATCCACCAAGTTTAGTCAAAACTCGTCCATAACATTTTAAAATATCATGCAACATATCGTTTTTGGCCCTATCACTCAATAATGAAGAATCAGTTAAAAAATTATCAGATCCAGATCCGGATCCAGATCTTCATCAAAATCTCAACATTTCATCCTTGTCACATAGCCAATCCTGAGCACACCTGAGCTCCTCACCACATACAAGGCTTTCATCCGCAGCTCAATGGAATACTGCTCTCCCCTCTGGGCTGGTGCTCCTGCCTCACACCTAGCTCGGCTTCACGCTGTTGAAACCAAAGCGTTCAGAATCATTGGAATCTCCCGCGATGAAGCTAACTCCAAGGGCCTTTCACTCACTCACCGCAGGCAGGTTGGTGGTCTTTCCGTCTTCTACCGACTCCTCTCTGGCCTTGCTCCCCACCACC